>NC_063236.1:5648491-6002241 GCF_020740725.1 Corvus hawaiiensis | reverse complement strand
CTTGCGTGTGCTGTTCCTGACCAGCAGCTCAGATCCCCCCCAGTTCTGCCTGATCCCTCTCCCCAGCGGGAGCAGAGAGAGGATCAGAAGGGCAACACTGACAACTCTCATGGGTCAAGACCAAGACAGTTTGGGAGGTAGAGCACAGCTGGGTGTGCAAGAAGAACAAAACCAGGAAATCATGCACTGCTTCCCACGCCAGTCAGGTGTTTCCAGGGAACCAAGGCTTTGTCACACCTGATGGTTCATTGAGAAGACAAGTGTCATAACCACTAATGTGCCCCCTTGCTGCCCTTTTCCCCACCTCTTTTAGTACTGAGCCTGATGTTATAGGATGTGGGCCATCCTTTTGATCAGCTCAGGTCACAGCTGCCCAAGCTGTGTTCCATCCCCACTTCTCACATGCCCCCAGACTGCTCCTGGTGGGGACAGAGAGGGGGACAGCTGCTGTGCAAGCACTCTTCAGCAGTAGCCAGGATGCTGGTGTGTCATCAGCATAGCCACAGACCCAAACCACAGCACCCCATGGGCTGCTATGTGGAAAATTTTCTCCATCCCAGCCAGAACTAGTCCACACCTCCATCAATTTGCCCAGCTCCAGCTGCTTGTACTTCTCCCTGGCAGGTTTTTGTAGGCTGGTGTGGAGATCAAGGCTCTCTTCCCAGATCCTGTTATCACCATGTTTATTCATGGCCACAGCAGAGCAGAATCATGCTTTAGCTGATCTTGTTATTGGCCTTGATCTTCTAGAGCATGGTGTAGATGCTTGTTGCTGTTGTGGGCAGGATTCTGCTCAATCTCGATAAATCAATCCAATTCTGATAAATCAATCTGATTTATTCACTTTATATCAGGCTGTTTCTGTAATGTTTTTCCTCAGTTGTGTGACATCCTCCCTGACCATGTTTCTCACAGCAGTTTGGGGGTAGAAAGGTAATATTGATGTCCTGTAGCTCCAGGCCCACAGTCTTCCCCAGAGTCCCACACACCTGGTTACACAACAGCACAAGCCTTCTGGGGCAGGGCCCAGACACACCATGATTTTTCTAAAGGCCCAAATAAAAACTGATGTTTAGTTATGACATTCTTCTGCTTGGCAGACGTGAGGGAGTTTTGGATCTGGGCAGTTCTTTGTCTGAGGTCTGACTGGGTGAGATCAGAAGTTTTCTGAAGTTCCTTGGCCTGTCCTTGCTATTCCTGATAGAGATTGAACTTTCACCAGACCCACCAGATTCATGCTTAGACATAAAAAGGCTTCTTGTTGCCCTGAGACATGGAGGTATCTTGGCTGGGGGTGACCTATCCCACCTGCATGACTGCAGGTCTTAGCACATGAGGGAGTCCCAGAGTTGTACTGGAGGAGCTTTGATACCCTGTTGTTACCCATTATTGTCTCACAATGCTTCTTATTTTAAAGTTCCATCTTGGCTAGGTCTTGGATGTGTGACAGACCTCCAGGGCTGGGACCACTGTTCTCCGTGTTCTCTGAAACAGCTCCAGGTGCTTTCTTGGGAGATTGAGATCTTCAGAAGGGAGAGCACGAGCAGAGATGTTGCTGTACACCCAACAATGCACCATCAAGGTGAAGGGTCTGGAGGAGAAGTCTGATGAGGAGTGGCTGAGGGATCTGGGGGTGCTCTGAGGGATCTGGAGGAAAGGAAGCTCAGGGGGGACGTTCTGGCTCCCCACAGCTCCCTGACAGGAGGGGGCAGCCAGGGGAAGTTGCGGTCTGCTCCCAGGGAACAGGGACAGGACAAGAGGAAACGGACTCAAGCTGGGCCAGGGGTGGTTTAGGCTGAATATTAGGGAAAAACTCCACCCTGAAAGGGTTGTCAAGTCCTAGAACAAGATGTCCAGGGCAGTGCTGGAGTCACCACCCTAGAACCATTCAAAAGATGTGTGGATGTGGCACCTGGGGACATGGTTTAGTGGTGGCCTTGGCAGTGCTGGGGGAATGGTTGGACTTGATCTTAGAGGCCTTTCCCAGCCTCAATGATTCGATGATTCCGTGATCAAGCGGAGCTTAGAGGAGACCTGGTTTTGCCCTGGCACTGCACTGAGATTCCTATGAGGCACTAGAGGTGCCCAAATCTCAAGCAGACAGACTGCACATGTTCAGAGCAGCTGGGGGGGGTGGAGGGTCAGACCATGACAGTCATACCTGACAGGTCACCTTGAGAGCCACAAGCTGTCTGCCAGAAGCCCTTCCCGAGAGCTGTTGGACTCTGCCCACTCAGGGAACAGGGAGCAGGGAAGCCACCTGCCCAGCATCCTCCTCAAATGCAGATCCCAAGCTGTTGGGAAAGGAGCCTCTGTGGAGGCTGAGCAATGGCCACAGAAATCTTTACCCTGTGGCCAGTGCAGCAGGAGCTCATGGGGGCAGAAGGTGCAGGGAGCAGCAGCGTGCCCTCCTTCCTCATCTCAGCCAGCTGGGTGCTATCTGCAGTGGTGGAGGTGGTGTGTGCCTGGCATTTAACCTTCCCTTGGCCAGGTGCTACTGGGATTTCCCCACCTGGCACTCAGCAGGTGTGAACAGAGCTGTTTGCCCTGTGGATTTTGGAGTGATGAGGCTGCAGAATGTGTAACCTTCGGCAGCCTGGAGCCTGCCATGGTCTTTGATGGCTTTCTTTGTGCCAGGAAAGGTGTCTCACTGCTCACATTCCTTAAACAGTGCCCACCAGATGTTCCCTGAGAACACCTGTGGGCTGTTTCCCACAGGTGGATCCTGTCAGCTCCAGGCTCTCAGATATTGTCATTTTGGAGTATTGATGGCTTTTGCTGTTGCTCACGCAACTTGTCTGGACAGGACAGATGATCTTTTGGTGCCTGAGCAGAGGGAATGCCAATGAGTCACCCACAGGGCATCTGATTTCCAGACGTGGCCCACACGCTTCATTGCCTTTCTCCCAGGAGACCAGGCCACAGGTTCTGAGCTCCTCGTGCCACCGATGTGTATCGAAGGGAGGGAGCAGAGCTGGCACTCAGGGCTTTCCACCAGCAGGCAAAGGTTCCCACATCCTGCAGCTGCCATGGAGCTGGGAGCAAAAGGGACTGGTGGGATGTCCTCTCTCATTCATGAGGAATGTCTGGGCCAGTTCCCTATCTGCAGCTGTGGGAGGAATGAGCAGCAGGAGCAGCCTGATCCTGCGGCAGGGAGGGTCCTTGGCAGCTCTTTCCACCTCAGAGCCCCTGCAGGTCATCTCTGGCTGCCTGTATGTGGTGGCAGTGTCTCTCAGGCACTGTGAAGATGGCCAGGACTCAGGAGACCCCGACCAGCTGCGTGTGGCATTAGGCACACTGGGCCACAGCCCCAGCAAGGAGGTCCCGTTCCCCTCTCTGGGTCAGAGGATGGACCAGGCACAGACTGCCTCGCCCCAGAGTCCTGCCTCCCACCCTCCTCTGCCCCCCTTGCTGTCCCACACGGTTTGCCCCATCTGCTGCTCATGCCACCAGCACCAGAGAGAGCTGGGTAAAACCAGTGCTCGGCACCCAGGCATTGGTGCAGCACAAGGCAGCCAGAGGTGGGGAGTTTGCACAAGTTCTGCTCATGATTTCCCAGTCCAGGAGAGCACCAGGGAGCATTGGGCCTGCCCATAGATCTTGGTCATTGCCAGGGTAACCCCCAGCAGTTTAAAAACTCCTTCTCCTTAGTGAACCTTCCCATTACAAGTCACAATGGAGCAATTCATTATTAGTGATGTGTGCAGGCTCTGCATTCCTGTGGCTCTGCTGCTCCTGCAAGAATGTGGGGACTGATCGAAACAGGTGAACCCATCTCATCTGCATTGTCTTTGGTGATTTAATAGTTCCAGGTACTGCTCTCTAAGTCTTTGGCAATTACCTGCTTCTTAATCCTCCACATCCACCAGCTTCCAGGTAATGCAGCCAAGTGGATTTGCACTGAATCACATCTGTCAAAAAAAAGGAATTAGAAACACTCTGCTTGAGGGTCCCTTCAATGCTCACGCCACAGCAACCAGCAGGGATGTCAAAACATGAGCTTCCAACCTTTCTCCAAGCATGAGTACTCAAACCAAGTCCTGCTGTCAAAAGCTTGTTTCCCCCCAGAATTCTCATCACTCAATGCTGCCTGTGAATTTCCTCAGTTTAAAAGAATCATCTTTTGCACCTGTGTGGGAGCAGGTTCCCAGATGGGTGGGATGGAGGTAAGCACTGTCCCAGAGTCAGTGCTGGCAGGCAGGGGTGGGTAGCCCTGGGTGGGCTGGTGGATGCACAGCCCCGTGGGCTGCAGCTGGGTTCCCCAGAGGGAAGGCAGAACAGCATCCTCTGATCACAGCAGGGAGCTGTGTCCCAGGAATAGCTTTCTTTTCTCTACGGGAGGGCCCCGTGCCTAGGACAGAGCAAGGTGACCTATTAACAGTGTTAAAGGGAGTTCTGTTCTCATGCCGTTTGCACTCAGCCCATCAGGGCCTGGCTTGTCCTCTGATGAGGGAGGTGTGAGCACTCCAGCATGGACACCTAGAGACCTGTTGGCCACAGGGACCATGATCCTTTGGCAGCCCAAGATTGTTGGGTGGATCTACTTTAGCACTGTGCTCCCACCTCACTGCCCATCTCATCCAGAACTGTCCTGGAGACAACAGAGTGAGTCACTGCCGTGATTTCCTCAGTGGACTGTGATTGTGTCAGGGCTGTTCCTCAGGTGGGGTTTTATCTGTGGGACAGGTTTCTTTATGCTGCCCTCATTCTGCCCACAGAGCCTGGCTGCTTGGGGAATGCATGGGCAGAAGGTGGCCACCCCCTGGTTTCATTCAGTCTGTCAGTGTGCAGGAGCTCACGGCCCTCACAAGGCAGCCTGGGCCTGGCCAAGGACTGGCTTTGCTGGAGACTGCTTGTGTAGGCAGCTGGCTCTTCATATTCCTCCTTTCCAAGCATTTTAGGTGTTTCTAGTCTGATTTCCTTACAAGAACATGGAAAGGGAAAAAAGCCTACAGACTGTGCTGGAGCAACCACTGAAAGCAGAACAAAAGAGAAACAGAGATGTTTTTCCAGACAGAAATAAGGTCTACGGGATAGGAAAAGGCTGGATTAGAGCTCAAAGTAGGAATCATTAAGAGATGCACAGGCAGAGTTTTGAGGAGCTGTTGGCAGCTGAGTGTAGGAAGCTTTGGGGATGGCCCATTGTTTGTCATGGAGGTGTGGCATTCTTGGCAAGGGGTTTCCCTGGACATGGGCCTCCATACCCATCTACCACAGTGTGTCCTGGATTTCCCAGTGTCTGATGGATGACAAATTTTCACAAGAGTTTCAGTGGCTTTCCAGGAGCTCTCCAATGTGCATAACTCTCAAGGCAAAGAAATGCTGCCCTGTGAGTTCCCTCATAATCCAGAATTTCTTGGATTTGACACTCTGGAGGGTCACCAACATAGATGAGAGGGAGGGCAGTGTGGATACAAATATGCTGCTAGCAAGAATTTCTCTTGGTTCTTTCCAGTCCTGTGAGATATTTTCTCTCTCATGGAAGATATCAGTAGGGTTCTATAAGCTATGAATACCTGTGACCTTGCAAAGCTTTGTTTATAGTACAGTAGAAAAATATTTTGACAATGGATGTTTTAGGATTTTAGCCAATCACCCCAAGGGGTGACTGATCCTTGTCCAATTAGACTGTGAAGAAAAGAAGTTTATAAAAGAGTTTGTAAAATAATTAAATCGATCAATCTTGCTGCACAATTCCTGCCTGCTGGATCTCTCTTCTCCTCCCTACCACTGCGGGATACCGTGATAGGGCAGTGCTTTTTCAAACGTGTCTTCATGGGGATTCATGAAACAGGAAGAGCTCAAAGCAGCAAAGATGTAATTTATTGGGTGGATCTGGGCAGAAATTGTGAAAGGTTCCCCACAAAAACAACAGTTACATTTTTAGATGAGAGTGAAGTTTGTAGGTGTTTTGTCTAGACTGTCTCTTCTTTTGATGAAGTTGGAGACTCCCAACAATGAAAATCTGGCTGGGCTTTAAAGACTTCCTTTGATATTTTCAGAAGGGACTGTAAACCCTTCTGAAGACAGAAGGGTACAGAAGGCACAGTCTGGCCTGGGTGAGAAATCTGGTCTTTTGTAATTTAGTGTAACAGAGAGTGAAATAATTGATAGGCCTCAGCCTGTCAGTCCAGACAATTGTACAGATAAATGAAAGGAGGAATGCTATGGGAAGCAGGATAAAATACACCCCACCAGTCAAAGAGTACAAGCCCAACCATCATCCCAGAGTTTAGTTTAGTTTCTATATTTACCCATTACCTTAAAGTGAATACACAGCAGTGAATAACTCTTTTGTTCCCAATAGGATAAGAAGTTCTTTCCAAAACACGGATTAAATCTGAGGCTTTCAGTGAGAAATCCCAGTAGGCAGCAAGTTTACAAGTTAAGAAAAGCCGAGCTGCTCCTTAAGTAGGAGGGTAGCTACACAGTAGAAGCTGTATTGTCTTAATTAAGCTGGTTAATAATGCCAAAAAAGAGCCATTCTGATTCCCTGGAGGTAGGAAATGTAAGCTTACATCAAAATGGAAGCTAAAGAGAGCTGGTGCGACTACAGAGGCAGAGGCATCTCCAGCTCCTCAGCCTTGATCTATTGTAAAACACACTCCAGGCTGTCCCCAGGCACGTTAAGCTGGTCAAAAAGAGTATGGTGAGAAGCTTCTAATCCCTGAACAACCTCCTGTGTCAGAAATGTGGCTTGCTTATACCTTGAACCAAGCATCCCATTATGGGCTCACAGCTGTCTCCCAGCCAGTGCTGGGTGCTGATGTGTGCATACTACAGAGTCATGGAATCTCCTGAGCTGGGAAAGACCCACAGGGATCACAGACTCCAACTCGGCACAGACACCCCAACAATCCCACCCTGTACATCCCAGAGGGCCTTGGCCAAACGCTCCTGGAGCTCTGGCAGCCTCGGGGCTGTGCCCATTCATTCCCTGGGGAGCCTGGGCAGTGCCCAGCACCCTCTGGGGGGAAGAACCTTTCCCTGCTCTCCAGCCTGACCCTGCCCTGACACAGCTCCAGCCCTCCCCTGGCTCCTGTCCCTGCTCACAGGGAGCGGAGATTGGAGCAGCCCCTCTGCTGCCCCTCGGGAGGAGGCTGTAGACTGAGATGAGCTCTCCCCTCGGTCTCCTCTCCTGCAGCTGAACAAGCCGAGTGACCTCAGCTGCTCTTCGTGTGACCCCCACAGACCCTTCACCATCCCAGCGCCCCTCCTTTAGAAGCTCTCTAGCAGATTTAGATCTTTTTTATATTGTGGTGCCCAAAACTGCCCCCAATACTTGAGGTGAGGCTGCCCAGAGCAGAGCAGAGCAGGACAATCCCTCCCTGGCCCCACTGGCCTCCTGGGGCCCCCCAGGACCTGGCTGGCCCTTCTGGCTCCAGGGCACTGCTGACACATTCAACTTGCTGTGGAGCAGGACCCCAAGGTCCCTTCCCGTGGGGCTGCTCTCCAGCCCCTCACGCCCCAGTATGCCCACACATCCAAAGTGCTCCATCCTCAGTGCAGAACCCAGCACTTGCCCCAGTCAAACTTCATTGTTCAGCCTGGAGAAGGAAGGCTTTTGGAGGTGACATAATTGGGGCTTTCCAGTACCATAAGGGAGCCTTCAAGGAAGATGGAGAGAGACTGTTTATGAGGGCCTGGAGTACAGGATGAGGGGAAACTGCTTCAAACTGACAGAGTAGGTTTAGATATTAGGAAGAAATCCCTCCCTGTGAGGGTGGGCAGGCCCTGGCACAGGGTGCCCAGAGCAGCTGTGGCTACCCCATCCCTGGGAGTGTCCAAGGCCAGGCTGGACGGGGCTTGGAGTAACCTGGGACAGTGGAAGGTGTCCCTGCCCAGGGCAGGGGGTGGAATGAGATGATCTTTAAGGTCTCTACCAACCCAAACCATTCTGTGGTTCTGTGATTGTTCAGCCCTCTCATTTGCCTAGGTCTCTCTGCAGGCCCTCTTTGTCCTCCCAGCTTAGTGTCACCAACAAACTTATTATACCTTCAACTGCTGCATCTGAGTCATTTGTGAAGACATTGAAGGATCTCTTGCATGGGTACCTGGCTTCGGTTGAAGACTGTGAGCCATGAGTTGGTAAAATCTTCTTCAGGTTGGCTAAACAGTTTACACTGACAAACTCCAGGTGGTTTTAAATCTGTCCTCCAGGACTGCAGACTAGAGCTGGTTTTAATCCAAGACCACTTTCTGCATCTTTCCAAGAGGCAAAAAGGCAAGATGGTGAAAAGAAAGATGATAATCAGGAGACTGAGTGGGTTAATAGTGGTTGAGTTTTGCCACCATGGTTCTTTATCCTCCCCAGTGTTCCCATCCTGGCTGGGCAGGAGTGGCTCTGCTGCAGTAGCTCATCAATTGGAGCTAATTCTCTTGAATTCAGCTACTTTCATCACTAAAAATAGCTCATGTAGGGAGGAAGCTGTGGTTGAAAGGTCTTCACCTGACTGCCACCACTCCTCCAAGCACAGTGAGAAAGAGCTGCTTTCGCAATGACCTGATGGGAAGGGTCTGTGGGTATTATGAATGGGACAATTATAAAAACCTGTTCAAAATTATCCCATATTTCCTCAGCCAGCAGGGCGTGATTTATCTCCGCCTAAAAGGCACATCTAAAGCAGGCAGCGTGAATCACACAGTAAAAGGACTGGTTTCTCCTCATGCGACTAGAAAGGAAATCCAGAGTCTAGCTCAGATGTAGACACGCACATGGCAGGCTTCTGAACTGCAGTGGTGAGATTCAAACATCCCCCTCTTTAATAAGTCCAGAAATGGGAAGATTATTTGGTGAAGTCTTTAATTAATTGGTGATAAAAGCTAATGAAGCTAAGAAAGCACCGAAACCTAGTAACTGTCTTTGGCGTGGCCACGTCTGTGATTTCTCAGAGTTCATTTCCATTGCCTCTGGGGAGCTGGAGCAGCCCAGGAATTCAACGGAAGGCCTTTCAGAATTTTACCTCTCTAATTTGGCATATGAGTTTGTGACAACTCAAATACTCTGGGACTGATTTTACAAGCTGCTCAGGTTGGTTCTTGTCCTGTGAAAAGAAAAATGCTGTTGTCCAAAAATATTATTATAAAGGAATCTAGTAAATCTCTAAAAAACATAATAAAAAATGTTGCAAGTAACTGCAGCATTACATAGGGCAAAGGGCGTCACCAAATACTCAAGTCTGTTTCTGGTCCGAAAGATGATTTTTGTTTTATCTTCTGGGGATTCTCTTGCCAAACTTCAGACGTCTTTGAGTTGCAGTTTTGTAAAGGCATACTCTGCAGTCTAATAAGGTCAAGAGTAATGCTCCCTTTTCTCATAACCCTTACCTGATTTCCCACACCTTGATGTACAGTGGAAATAAACCATCCTATTTGCACACAAAGAGAATGTGGGGGCACTGGTGGCGAAGCTGAGGGACATACAACCCCTCTGCTTTCATGCTGGTCTGACAACGGACAAAGGAGCCCAAATCTGGCTGCCAGGGGCAGTGTGGTCACCTGCCCAGAGCTGGGAGGAGCAGTGCTGTGTCTCCACAGCCAAATCTTGTGTTGGCATAACAAGGACTTGTCTGACTCACATGGGCTGGGGCAGTGCCAGAGCCCTTCCTCCCATGATCCTGGCTGGGATGACATCACTTCTGATGACACTGATGGAGACAAAATCAAACATGAACAGTGTTATCCCCTTACTCCAAATGGCTTTAGGAATTTTAGGATTGTGCAAAGGGAGTCGGTGCCCAGTACCCCTTCACATGATTGGGAAATGAGGCAAATGAGGCAGACAACTCTTAACAGCTAATTACTGTTTCTATGTAATTGCAGCCACTAATAATATTTCTAATACAGAAGATGCAGGCAATCCAACAGGTCAAAAGGTGGCAGGGATGGGAAGAGCTGCTCAAACACAGGGCCATCACCATAAAATTAAATAATTTTCTTTGTTGTTCCCTGAGAACAGGCTGTGGGTGCTTCCCTCAAAGTCATTCTTAATGTGGACAAATCTGAAAACAAATGGGTAGGATGAATAACAAAAATTATCAGGTGGTATTCGCACAGCTCCTAAAGGCATCCAAATTTGAGATTGTTGACCTACTAATCATTGTGCTTAGCCCACTGCTTAAACCAGTTCTTCTGCCTGAAAAATGCAAGAGGACAAATGCAACACCAGCTTTCAAAAAGCCTTCAGGGGCAATGCAAGGAATCACAGACCCTTAAGCCCATCAGATGGAGGGAAGGTAGAAGTAAGGAACAGAATGAGTAGACTAAATTATAAAGGGTAAATGTGGTAGGAGATAAAAAGAGGAGGGTCTGCGAAAAGGAAACCATTCATTGAAGGTGCCAACAGGCATCTGGTCCAGCAGAAATTAGTGGTTGAATTTACGGAGTCTCCAAAATGAGCCCACACTAAACTCTCTTAAAGGGATTCAGTTGGTGTGGGCTGATAACTGGTCAAGAGAAAGGGAATGAAAAAATATCAGTGGTCATTTTGAGAGCTGAAGGCAGGAAGAACCAAAAAATGGGAGAGTATCACAGGAATCTGTGCCTCTGCCAGATGCCAGAGCTTTGCCAGGAGACCAGATGAGGGGAAAATCAGTTTTGAGAAACCCAGAGACACGCTGGCACCTGTGTGCACAGAGCAGAGGGCTGCATAGGTGTTTTATGAGCAGCTGAGAAACAGTTCATGGAAGCAGAGCAGGCAGATTGATAAAAGTGTCAGCTTGGTCCTCAGGGTGATCAAAAAGGCAGGTGTTCAGGGATGGGAGGAGGCTACACCAGACCTAGTCTAGAGAAGTCTAGGCTATAATCTATAAAACTATGTAATAGGTCTGCTGAACTCAAAAGGAATGACCAGAGGTGGTGCCTACCCTCTTTCTGATCTGTAATTAAATACATATCTCATAGGCCCAGGATCCAGAGCTTACAAAGAAAGAGAGAGAAGATAGAATTCTATGTCATCTCCATGAATCAGTTCCTTGCACTGTTCTCGAATCCTTGCTTCCCTTGCTGACTCCAGCAGGTCCTGCTTTACTGCCCCAGCCAGCTTCACATGCTTTTGACTTAGGAGCTTAGGAAAATGTTCATTTTGCCAGGCTTTTCCTCCCTTTGCTGCTCAGAGCAAGTTCCCACGCTGTGAAGCACTTTTGTGGAAAACTTCAACTTCAGAAGAAGTATTCAAGCCTGTTGTGGATGCAGTGTTCTCTCACCATGTGTGAGGTGACAGTGAAATGATTATAAAAGTGAATGTAACTGAAATACAGAATTGGTGTAAATGAGATGATAAAAGCACGGGTTACTGACCCCATCATGATAACGATACAGACTAGATATGGCAACTTACACGACACTTCTCTGACTCTTCTGCCTTTCCAAAATATCATTAACTTCACAGGAACCATGTCTTCTGCTTCCTTCCTCCTGTTCCATCCCAGGTCAGACAGACCCAGGTCCCTCTGAAGGATCTCTCTCTAGCTTGGTGTACTGGGTTTGCACGGCCTGGGTTTTGGTAGCAGGGGGAGCTACAGGGGTGCCTTCTGTGAGAAGCTGCTGGAAGCTTCCACCGTGTGTGTCAGAGCCAATCCCTGGTGGCTCCAAGGATGGACATGCTGCTGGTCAAGGCTGGCCCAATTAGAAATGGTGGTAACACCTCTGTGATTACATACTTAAGAAGAAAGACAAACAAAAAGGTTGGTTGGCCAGTTTTGATTTCAGCCAGAGAAGAGCCAAGTGAGAACATGTGAGGGAAACAACACGGAGACACCAAGGGCAGTGGACAAGGAAGGGCAGGAGGTGCTCCAGGCTCCTCTGCAGCCCGTGGGGAGGACCATGGCAAGGCAGCTGCACCCCTGCAGCCCGTGGGGATCCACAGGGATGCAGAGATCCACCCACAGCCCCTGGAGGAGCCCACGGAGGAGCAGGTGGATGCCTGAGAGGAGGCTGTGACCCCTTGGGAGGCCTGTGGAGAAAGGGGCCCTGCTCCCAGGCTGGAGCAGCCTGTCCTTGAAGAACTGACCCCATGGAAGAGTGACCCATGCTGGAGCAGTCTGGCGGGGAGTGTTGCCCGTGGGATGGTCTTGCACTGCAGCAGCTCACAGAGAGCTGCTGCTCATGGGATGGACTCACATCGGAGAAGTTCCTGGAGAACTCTCCCGTGGGAGGGATCCCATGGTGTCGCAGGGGAGTGACTCCTCTCCCTGAGCAGCTGGAGAAGCCATGGGGGATGAACTGACCACAACCCCCATTCCCGTCTCCTTGCACCCCTGGGGTAGGAGGTAGAGTTGGGAAGGAAGAGGAGTGGGAGGAAAGTGTTTTTAAGGGCTTATTTTACTTCTCATTATCGTGCTCTGATTTTGTTTCTAATAAGTTCATTTCATATCTCTAATTAGAGCCTGTTTTGCCCATGACAGTTTTTGATGAGCAACCTCTCCCAGTCCTTATCTCAACCCATGGACACTTCATTAAATTCTCTCTCCCCGTCCAGCTGCAAAGGGGAGTGAGTGAGCAGCTTTGGTGGGTGCCTGGCATCCCTCCAGGGTCAGCCCACACAGTTGGGTTTTAAGTGCTTGGTATATTTGGTGCTGGGGTGATCAAAAATGAAGTCATTGTGTCAACAGGTACTGCTGGTGCTACTTCTTTATGAAATCCAGGCTGTACTGAGGTGCCAGATGAAAATCTGGCTCCAAAAGGAGCAGCTCCTGGCGCTGTTTCTCCAGGCAGGTTCTGCGCAGGAGCTGCTCAATGGGAGAGGGAAGTTTCTGGCTTAGGGTTTTTTAAAATGGCCAAATGCACCTTTGTCCTGAAATTGAATATTTCCTTCAGAACACTGTGGTGTTTGCCAGAACGTCTCAGGTTTCCATTGGGAAAGTTGAATCACGAAGAATTGACTGGCGTCCTCCAATACCCAGTCAAAGCACCTGGCTGGGTCCAACAAAACCATGTTTGACTTCACAAAGACACCGAGCTCTATAATGGGAGGCACCTGCTTGGACCTGTAGCTCAGATAATCCTGTTAACAGGTTTCCTAATTGGACCCCCAGTGTCTGTGATGTGATAAAGGCATTACTGCTGCAGAACTGTTCTCTGTGTAGAAAACAGAAAGCAAATGTTGTATTTCAAGCTTTGCTGTTGTTCTGAGAAATATACTGGGAATATTTCAGTCAGCCTTGATCAGATTAGCTGGCCTTTCACCAGGTCCTTTCTGATTCCTGGCTGGTGGTCTTTGTAAATGGAGATGGACAAGCTGTAGGAACCAGGAAAAAATCCTAGAACAATATATTCCAATTGTTCTCACAAGTTGAAAAGCAGGAGCATTTGTTCTCAGCTGAAGACAGTGTTTTGTCTGAACTGATTTCAAGCAATTCAATCTATTTAACTACGTCAGTTTGTATGAAGAATAATGTATTCCAAGGGTCTTTGTGGAAACAAAGCATTATAATATTTTCACAGTTTTGCAGCCTTTGCCTCCACAAATTATAAAACCTGATGCTGATTTGCCAAGTCTTGGATTGTCATTCTACAAGCACGTCTGGCAAAGAAAATACCAGTCAAAAACCTTTTCTCTGTCTCTGCAATCGGTTCATTGCTTTGTTCCATCTTCGACTGGCTGAGTACCCCACCACAGCTCAGAGGGCAGCAACGACTGCCCAGCACAGCCAGTGGCCCAAATATTCTCTGGTGAACACTGGTGTGGACACGTGGAGGTCCTGAACAGGGACTCTTCATCAGGAACCATAGTGAGAGGACAAGGAGCAATAGGTCCAGGCTGAAAATGGGGAAATTTAGGTTGAGTGTACAGAAGAAATTCTCCCCTGTGAGGGTGGTGAGGCCCTGGCACAGGGTGCCCAGAGAAGCTGTGGCTGCCCTGTCCCTGGAAGTGTCAAAGGCCAGGCTGAACAGGGCTTGGAGCAACCTGGGCTAGTGGAAGGTGTCCCTGCCCATGGCAGGGGGTGGGATGGGATGGTATTTAAGGTCCCTTCCAACCCAAACCATTCTGTGATTCTCACAGATCACTCATTCTAGGACAGACTCAGTCTGGGTAACTTGACATAAATTTTCCTTGTCTTAAGACACCTGTCCAGATCTTTACACAGATCTCCTCTGCAGCAAACCAAGGGTGACATTTCCATTTTGCTCCTCCTTTGGCTTCTTTTGTCTATACCTAAATCTGACTGTGCAACCCAACATCAACAACAGCAGCCTCTGGTGCCTGGTGATGGACACCCAGAAGGGTTCTGGTCTGGGCCATGGCACATTTGCAGGGCCCTGGGGGGGGGGGGGCATGGACAGAGCTGGAAGCTCAGCAATAGATGCTGGAAAAGCTGCAGAAATTTTGTTTAGTGAGTGTGGCAGAAAAGAAAACGAAGGTTTTGTGGGGGGGGATGCAGTCTGTGAGCTCCCCAGCAGATGTTCCTCTCCAACCATGGACAGCCAGCTGTGCAGATGGGGGACACAGGGACAGCTCTGAAGAGGGAGATAAGGAGATCTGAGACCCACTGGCTGGCAGCAGAGCAGAAATTGGGAAGAGGACAGTGTGGGCTGAGAGCAGCTGTGGGTGATGGTGCAGTGCCAGCTGAGGGTATGTGAGGGGAGCTGCTCTGTGCCTCTGCCCCGTGGAGCCTCTCTCCCCAGAGCATCCACAGGGAGCATCACTGTGTGGAACAGAGCTGGGCTCGGGGTTTTCTTCTCCCCTGCTCTCAGGAGGAGCTGCAGCCTGTGGTAGGAGGGCAGCAGCAGCATTAATAGTGGAGCAGAGGCCTTTGAAAACACAAACGGAATGGAAGGATGGTCTGGCACAGCTGGGGCTTGCACCCTGCAGGTGAATCCTCACAGTCTTCCTCCACCTGAGCTGGGACACCAGTCTCAACCCTGCAGCACCAGGGGCTGCTGCTTCCAGAGAAAAGGCAGTTTCTGCTGAAACTCCTGCACCGACTGTCCTGGCCAGAGGCCAGAGAACTTGTGGTCAGAGTGAAGAGTCTTCCCAGGTGATGTGAATGTGCTGGAGGTAATTGGACAGCACACAGTGGCATGCTCTGACTTACTGTTTTGCTACTTGCAGGGGTTTGCAATCCAGTTTCCAGGTCTTGGCAAGAGGTAAAGCTGTTTTTCCTTGTTTTTCAGGGAATCTCAATGGCCCAAACAAGGGAAGGGACTATTTGAGTGTCCCATGAAGAGAGAGTGGCACAGCTGGAATCAGGGAGGTCACCCACTTGCAAACATCCCTCCCCAGTGCCAGCTCTCCCCGGCACACCTGTCTAGCCCAGGTTGTCACATGTATCACAGGAGGCGTGGGCACACCCTGCACGTGGCAGGACATGGTCACTGCACTCCCTGTGCAGCATCCCTAGGAGCTGCCCGGCTCCCAGCTGTGCTGCAGGGAAGGCAGAGGCACTGCTTTAAGGGCCCTTCATTGAACAGGGAGAAGCAGAGTGCAGATCCTGAGCACCAAGCACAGGCTGCTTGCATTTCTACAGGTCCCAGGGAGCTCCCTGGCTTTGGGACACGCTGCTCAAAGCATGGCTGAGGGAGGGCAGGCTGGAGAAAGAGCAGGGGAGGTGTGCTGTGTATCACAGACTGGCCAAGTACCAGGAGCAGCCCTGGGTGTTCACTTCCTACCTCCCATTCTCATCAGGCATTAGGGACTTGCCAGTGACTGTGTCCTGGAAGCCAAATATCCATGTTCCAGGTCACTTTTTGGAAGATGGGCTGGCAAGGAACTGGGCAGGTATTGGTTAGGGAGCAGAGAAGGCAGCACACACAAGGCTGGTGGTGATGTGAAACCTCAGCACTTAGAGCTTGCAGCAAACACCAGCTCCTGGAATCACGTGGAATGAATGTCTTTTCTTTGAAAAAGATATTTCCCGGGCCTCTAAAGGTCCACAACTCAAAGAAGGCCAATAATAGAAACCAAGTATTCTTCACTGTTAACTCTTTCCACCAAGCAAGCTGGCAGTACCAGAGTCGTGAAGGCCTGGTTTTGTTGGGATGAAAAGTAAATTGTAGGAGTTGGGTGCTTGATGTAATCTATTTATTTACCAAGAACACATGCTGGGGCCTGTTCCCCTGTTCACTGCAGAGCAAACACCAGCAGCCTTGCTCCGAAATCCGACACCTGCCCTTCCGTGCCCAAAAACCCTTGGGCCGTGTCCTGCCCTCTGTCACCAAGCAGAGTCTCCCAGGCCGAGCTCCACCACTTGCAGCCTGACTCCAGGACTGGATTCTGCAAATCCTGCACCTCCACAGCTTTCAGCCTGAGGTTCCCCACGGGATCGGGCAGCAGCTATCAGGATGGTGCTTCTTACATCTGGCTGTTAAAAGAGGCTTGACTTTTGGAGACTGAATGTGTTTGGAACCTACACTGCAGCCACTGGTGGAAGGGAACTGGAGTACACTGAGCTGGTTGCCTTGAAAATCTGATGTCTCTTTGAGATAAATTAATATTTGCATCATTCTGCACACATACGGGGCATTTGAAGGCTGGAGATGGACATCTCTGGTGTCAAAAGCAAGACTGGAATTGCTTGCACTACTGTGACAGGAATGCACTGATGCAGGTGGATATGGCAAGGAGGCAGGAATGCACTATCTGATGGAGCACAGAAAACTGGAGCACTGCCTGGACTCCAAGTATTATTGGGATATTAAGTTAGTAGGCCTATTCCAGATTTTTTCAGAGGCTGGACAGGCAGATCTGCACCAGAATACTCAGTACTGTAGTCTCAGCATGATTCAGTGCTCATAACAACTTGTGTCTCATGGCTTTCCTCTGCATTTCCAAGCAGAAGTCCACTTAAGAATGGTGTCAGGGCACCAGGACCCCACAGCTGTGAGCAAAGGTTGTCACTCCCTGCAGCAGGCCCAGCTCCAGAGCCGTGGATGAAGCCTTGTGCTCACTCCCAGCCCAAGCTGTGATCACAGCACGTCGCCCCGTGTTCCCTCCCGCTTTCCATGCGCTGGGCACCACTCCCTGTGCTCCAGCTGGAGTTAGGAGACAGCTGTAGCAGCCAGTGCAGAGTAGCAGTGTTCCAGATGTTCTTCATTCCTTCTCCCACGCTTTACTCTTCCTGCCTGAGATACGAATAAGGGGTTAACCTTGTGAGAGTGCTCTGCAGCAGCATTCATCCATAGCTGGGGCCTGCACCTCCCAGCAGCCCCTGCAGTATTTTGGGCCTTTTCCCTGATGCCCACCTTGGCTCCAGGGCACCCGTCAGACACGTCCCATGGTGGCACAGCTCAGTGTCCAGTGCCAGGGGTTGGACTACAAGCAGTGACCAGAGCAGGCTGCAGCTCTCATGGTTTCTGCTGACAGTGACAGTCCATGTCTCTGCCATCCTCTGGGCATGACGCCAGCTCAGGCACTGCTCAGTGGTCATGATGCTTGGATTGCCTGATTCTGATGCCAGCACCCCACCTCTAGCTCAGGTTTCTCAGTGCAAGCACTGAAAAGTTGTGGAGATGCCCCTGGTGCCGTGAGTAGTGCCAGATGGGGCTCCCACCTCTTCTGCACAGCACAGAAAGGACACGGACAGGTAGGAGCAAGTCCCGAGGAGGTCACCAGGTTGATTAGGGAGATGGAGCACCACTCCTACAAGGAAAGGCTGAGAGAATTGGCACAGTTCAGCCTGGGTGATCCAATTGCAGCCTTCCAGTGCCTGAACAGAGCTGACAAGGAAGATGGTGAGAGATTGTTTAAAAGGCCCTGGAGTGACAGGACAAGAAGAAATGGATTCACACTAACAGAGAGTAGGTGCAGATTGAATATTAGGAAAAAATTCTTCCCTGTGAGGGTGGGGAGGCCCTGGCACAGGGTGCCCAGAACAGCTGTGGCTGCCCCTGGATCCCTGGAAGTGTTCCAGGCCAGGTTGGATGGAGCTCTGAGCAACCTGGGCTAGTGGAAGGTGTCCCTGCCCATGGCAGGCAGGTGGATCTAGATGAGGTTTAAGGTCCCTTCCAAGCCAAACCAGTCTGGGATTTTGGGATTCTGCTGGGGCACTGATGGATGGAGAGGATGTGGCAAACTCTCAGCCCCACTTCACAAAAGCATCCATGAAAGGCAGCTTGATCCAGCCCTGCCAGCTGCCAGGAGCGGTGTGGGGACCACTCCAAGGGTCCTTCAGGACACTGACCTTTGGTTTGTGGCTGTGAGAAACAGCTCAAGATGATGTGTGGGCACAGCTGGCTCACAAGTGGACGCCCATGCAGCCATCATCCATCACTCACCAGAACAGACTGGCTTCAAACATCACTTTGGGGCTGTGATGGTGGTTTCAGACTCCCTCCACAATGTTCAGCAGTTGGGTGGGTCATGGTAGCTGTGTCAGCTCCAAGCACAGTGTAGACGATTTTGTCTTTCTCTGTGCCTAAGTCAGTTGGGGCAATGAAAGTCTTCTGATCCCACAGCCAAGTCCAAAATGTGGGGAAGGAATAACACAATCGCTGTTTTCCCCCAGAAGCATTTGGACAATTGAACTGCATGAGACAAAAAAAGCAAACTGGAGTTGGATGACAGGGCAGGACCAGCGTAGGGTGATGCTATTTGTCTCATTGTCATCCAGAGTTGCCTCCTTCCACCCTAAAGAACCACAGGGACCTGAAGCAAGTCAAGCCGTGGCTCTAAAGATGGTTTATACATGATCAGGCTGCCAGCAACTGTCCCAACCATCATTTGGTGTCTGCCCATACCCCAAGGTGCGTGGCCACATCCTGAGTGGGAAGGCAGTCAAACCCCAAAGTGTTCCCTGGATTCCCCACACAAATGCCTCAGTCTCTGTGCCCAAGGTCAGCTCCTCTCAAATAGGGCAGAGGAGTCATCTGGAGCTGAGCATGGAGCCAGACCTTGCTGTGCCTCCGCACTGCAGCATCCGACTCGTGCCTGCTGCCCCTTTCTCTGCTGCCCTCTGGGCTACAGGTGAACCCCCTCCCGGCCTAGGCTGTGCAGAAGGCACCTGCTGGCATCATTGGGTACATTATTCTGTGTCCTGGAGAAAGCAGAGAAAGAGGTGGCACAATACTGCCCTGGGGCTACAGGGGACAAGAGGTGCCTGCTGCAGCCAGTGCCTGTCAAAGCACTGAGCCAGAGGAGAGTGCAGCAGTGCTGGAAGACAAATGAGAAAAGCATCCTGTGCTGTCCTGCTACTGCCCCACAGTCCTGTGTGCAGCCTCCAGCGCCTGCACACAGCGATGTGCCCTTCATACCTGCCCAGAGCCCCACAGAAGCTGCTCCTCTCCTGCACTCAGGCCTTCAAACACTTGGCCCAGATCTGGTGGCCAGCAGAACAAGTCTGGTGCTGTAGCAGGGCCAGGAAGAGGCGGTGGTCAGATATCACCCAGATGTCCAAGGTTCCAACAGGCCTGATGTCTGCTCCTCACTTGGTTATCCTCAGTCTCTCATGGTCTGCACAACTCTGGACTCACTCTGTTGTCTCATCAGAAGTTTACTTTAAAGGAAATTCTTCTCTCTCATGAGGGCTTCTCTCTCCTACTCCCAGTAACTTTGTCTAGCACGACTGGGATATGGAGTCTGGCCATAACTTGGCTTGAGAGAGAGGACTGCAGATGGAAGGACCCAAACTGTGAAGCAGTCCAGCTCCATCAGTTCACAGGTGCAGCTCCTGATTTTTCCAGACTGCGGAAAATGCCTCAGAACGCAGACATTGCTGCAGCTGCTCCTTGTCTCTCCACAGATACAGTGCAGGACACAGCAGGCACACGGTGCCCACCCAATCAAACACGGGCTGGAGACATATTTGATTCCCCCAGAACCTTGGTCTTTCCTGGGAAGAACCATGCCTCGAGCTTCCTAAAGGAAAGGTGAGGGTGCTGAGATCTGGCTCCAGCAAGCTGCAAGGCTGGAAATAGCACCTCCGCTGACACCCACTGTCCCATAATCAACCAGGGAATAAGCAGGACCATCAGGTCTGATGGCAATAACAGAGAGATGTTGCTCTGTGAAGGTCTGGATCTTGTTAGCACAAGATATTTTCTTCTCTCCGTCTCTGATGCAGATCAGTGCCTGGCAGTGCAGTGGGGCAACACAGAGGGAACCAGAAGATGCCCACCATGATGATCTACCAGCCCTCAGGGGCTGTTTGCCACTTAGCTGCCTGAAGACTGGGCAGCTTGGCCTCAGGGAAGACAGCTTTAGGGTGCATGGATAGGATCTGGACAATGCCGTGGGCAGCAGTTCCCTTCCAGGCCTGCAGCACCCCTTCTCTGAAACCCTGAGGGATCCCCAGTCCTCCCCAGCACATCCCTGACCAGCATCCAGCCTGAATGGCACCTGCACCAGCAGGCTGGAAACCTCTGCAAACCAGACACCCCTGTATCACAGCAGCCTCTTGGAGATCTCTTCCCCACCCAGCTCTCCTTGGCCCTTTTCCTGCTTTATTCCTCTGCATTTTAATTCGTAGGATGTTACACAAACCCACTGATTGTTCTCCCTTTTGTGCTGGGGCAGACAGACAGGCTCCCCAGACAATAGACAGGCTTCACCGGTGACTGGGAAAGAGAGGTGGAAGATTTACTGCCATGAGGTAATTGGCTGGAGGAATTGAACTTTCTTTGCTTCTGGAACTGCCTCCATTGTCCTGCCCTGGCAGCAAAGCAGAGACAGGGAGGGTCCCGAGCACGGGGTGCTTGCAACAGGCAAGGTTTGTCTTTTGAGTACCAGCTCCATTCACAGATGGCAGCCAGAACCTGAATCCTTGGGCTGGGAAGGTTTTCTGCCTCTGGGTGCAGCTTACCCCACCTGCTTTGACACTTCTTTTGCCAGATTTCTCAACCATGACTGGTTGGTGACCCCCCTCTTCCTTATTCAGAACATAAAAATGTCCCAACCCTATTTCACTTACCTCATCAGTAAGAATTAAACTTCTCTCTGATGCCTTTGATAGTGCATTAGGACATGACAGGCAGCATCACACGCCAGATCACACAAGCGCGTGGGTGCACGGCGAGAAAGTCAGTGCAAGAGGTGAGGTCTTGTGGGCTGCGTGGGGTGAGGAGGGATCTGTTTTCAGCTAGAAAAAACACTTTTGCAACTTGCAACTGCCCACATGGTGCTTTTGAAATCCCTTGGTGGTGTGGGTGCAGCAGGCACAGAGCAGGAAATGCTACACCAGCAACACCGACGCTTCATCATCCTCTCAGGTGCAAAAGGCGCCTTTGTTGGGATCCAGAACTTCAGGCTGCCAGGTTGCTCAGGTTCTTGACTGCTCCAGACAGGGGCTCTGTCTTTACTAACTGGCTGCTTGAACCCAATATGAGTGCAGCTGCACAGCTTTACGCAGCTCTGTCCCAGCCTCTCCTGATGGCGCTGGCTCACTGAGTGTTCTGGCTCCCGGGGGTTCTGGCCTTGGACACAGGTCATTGCCTGAGTGAGCTGGTGACAAGGCTAACAGGAAGCTTCAGGGTGATGTGTTAGGGGCCCTTTAGCACAGGCATTGCCAGGTTATCAGGTGGAGACAGCCCAGCAGACAATCGGGCACCAGCCCACTCTGTGCTCCAGGGACATCGCGCCTCCCACCCCAGCCCAGAGAAAGGGTGAGAGCATCAGCTGGGAAAGTGCTGGGGACAACCCCAGCCTTAGTCTGTGCACCCCAAAAGTTCTGGTGCCTGGGTGGTGGGGGAAGGCACACAGATGCAATCCATGTCCAGACTCATGCCATGGCCTCTGGCAGCCCTTCCAGATATCAGCGGGAGATGTCCAGTGATATCTCATCTCCGCACATAACATCAGTCTTGTGGTTTTCCACCCCAGCACCAGCAGGAAAGCCAGTGCTTCTCAGTTTTTGTAAAGCTCTAGATGCAGGACTTAAATGATACTGAAAGAGCTATTTTAAATTTTATTTAAGCTTCTGAATTGTGCCAGATTCTGGGTTTTTTTTTTCCTTTTCCTGACTTCATCCCCATTTGCAAGCTCAGCCATTGGAATTCAGGCAGGGATTGCCTGTGAATCTCCCAGAGCCTGTTCTCCTTCCCTGAGTTAAGGTGATACTTCCCTTCTCAGTCTGTGCAAATTCATCCTCCTACACAAAATAAAGAGAAGGCAGAAACATTTGCAGGGGCAATTTTTTTTTTGAGTTTTCATTTACTCACAGTCTCATGATGAAGGCAAACATTTAATGCTGGCCTGGCCACCAGCAGAGGCTTGTCCCTCCCCACAGCTCTGGCAGCAAAGCCTTGTCTAACAGAGCCCAAAGCAGGGATCCAGGTTCCAGAGTGAGGTGGTCAAGCCAGCTGCCCCCAGGCTGCGAGCACAGGGCTGGGGGTGCACCAGCTCCCTCCATGCCCTTCCCTGCCTCGCCTGATGGGTGCCCAGCACTGGCTTCAGGAGCATCAGCCTTGGCCACAGCCTCTCACGAGCTGATGCTTCAGGGCTGACACAAAACCCATCCTGGACACCCTTGCCAGGACAGCCCCACGGCAAGGACATGCTGTCTGTCCTTCTGCCACAGTGCTGGGAAAATGTGGCCTCGAGTGGCCTCTCAGTTCTCAGTGGTCCCACCAGCAAGGCAGCACGGGGGGCTGCAGAGCAGAGGAGAGGGCTGGGGCACAGAGGAGCCCAACCCTTCCTGGCCCCCGTGTCTCAGCCAGTCCATCCAGATATTTGGGTACAGGATGTTGAAGAGGCTCTGCCCTCTGGTCAATGCCAGTGTCCTGCCTCTGACAGCACCCAGCACCACCCAGCTCACAGGAAACAGAAGAGGGAAGCTTTGTGCACTTCTTTGCCAACTGACCTAGTTAATAGTTGACCATGCCACGAAGTGGAATGGTTTAAACTACTTTTGGGACAGGTTGAATACAATTGAAAACCAAACTACTGTTCCACAAAAGCACCTGCCAAGCCCAGCTCTGAATATAAATCATCTGCTGTGCCAGACCATCCCAAGGCAGTCCTGCTCCAGAGTGAATTATTGCCTTCCGTTCCTGCTTGAGTGCATTTAATGTATTCAGCTCTGTCATGACATGATTGTTCCTTCTCTGCCTTGTTTTGGCACAGACAACACCACCTTCAAGACAAATGAGCTGAAAGGCAGAGCCTGGGCATTGCCTTGCTGCTCAGCAGCTGTTAGGTTATGAGACGTTTTCTCCTCTCAAGGCAGCCGCTCTGCAGATGTTCAGTGTTGCTACTCTTTGCAATTTGCAGGGCCTTGCTTGTAAATCCCAGCCTGCACAGGTAGCCCTTTGTCCAAACAACTGCTTCTCACAGTCATGACTGAAGTAGTGGCACAAACCACACTAAAAAGTCGAAGTACAAACCTTGAGGGAGGTTCTGCTGCCCCAGCACTGCAGTGGGCAGCTCCTCTCAGGGCAAAGCAGGGGATTAGAACCATAGAATCATAGAATTACAGACTGATTTGGGTTGGGAAGGACCTTAAAGCACATCTGATTCCAACTTCCCTGCGGAGGGAGGGGACAGGGTTGGGGTTAGGGTTCCACCAGAGCAGGTTGCTCAGAGCTCCTGATGGATCCAGCCTGATCCATCCTGTATCCTTGTGATACACCTCCCTGCTGGTAGAGAGCATAACAGGGCACTTGAGTCCATGATAAAATGCACAGGCACAGGGTTCTTATTCCCCCACAACTTTTCTCAGCCATTCTGCTCAGAGCAGGACCCTGCTGACCTGGCTGCTGGGGTGCAAAGCATACGAAAGACAAGAGACACAACTGGGAGGTGTCTCTGCCAGCTCTGGGCTGGACACAACCGTCGCTCTTTGTTTGCACAGAGTTTTGGCCAGGTCTTTTGGGACTGGAATGAGTTTCCCAGCCAGGGGCTTTAAGTGCCATCTGGGATAGCCTGTGGTGTCGCAGACATCCCTGTGGATTCAACGCAGAACCCACAGGAAATCCCGAACGTGGTGACTGGAAGTCAAGGTGAATGCAGCGTGCCAGTGTTCGTGTGGGGCAGTGCAGGCAAGGTCCCGGGTGTCTGGATGAAGCAGCTGCTGTTGTGCAGAGCATTTGACACCATCAGACACAAAATCCTTGTTTCCTGGAGAAACTGGAGAGATGTGGGTTCCATGGATGACCCACTCGGTGGATAAGGAACTGGCTGGACGGTGGCACTCAAAGAGTTGTGGCCCATGGCTTGATGTCCAAGTGGAGCCCAGTGACAAGCGGTGTCCTCAGGGGTCAGTGTTGGGACCAGCACTGTTTGACACCTTTGTGGGTGACCTGGACAGTGGGATGGATGCGCCCTCAGCGGGTTTGTCGATGACACTGAGCTGTGTGTGCAGTCAGCACCCTGAAGAAAAGGGATGGGGCATCCAGAGGGACCTGGACAGGCCGGAGAGGTGGGCCTGGGTGAACCTCATGAAGTTGAACAAATCCAAGTGTGAGGTCCTGCGCCTGGATTGGGGAAATGCCAAGCACAAATCCTGACAGGGCAGAGAATGGACTGAGAGCAGCCCTGGGGAAGTAGACTTGGTGATGCTGGAGGACAAGAAGCTCAACATGCCCTGGCCATGTGCACTGGGACCCAGAAACCCCTCCCCATGTGCTGGGCTGCATCAAAAGGGGGATAACCAGCAGGGTACGGGAAGTGGTTCTTCCTTTCTACTCTGCTCTTGTGAAGCCCTGTCTGCAGTGCTGAGGTCAGCTCTGGGGCCTCAACACAAGAAGATCTTGGACCTGATGGAACAAGCCCAGACAAGGTCACTAAGCTGATCACAGGGCGGGATCCCCTCTGCTCTGGAGCCAGGCTGGGTGATCTGGGGATGTTCAGCCTGGAGAAGAGAAGGAGCCAGGGAGACCTCAGAGCCCCTTCCAGTGCCCAAAATGGGCTTACAAGGCTGTAGAGGGACTTTTCACAAAGGCGTGTACTGATAGGACAAGGGGAAATGACCTTAAGATGGAGGGGAATGTTTAGACTAGATATTAGGAAGAAATTCTTGGCTGTGAGGGTGGGGAGGCCCTGGCACAGGGTGCCCAGAGCAGCTGTGGCTGCCCCTGGATCCCTGGCAGTGTCCAAGGCCAGGTTGGATGGGGCTTGGAGCACCCTGGGATAGTGGAAGGTGTCCCTGCCCAGGACAGGGGTGGAACAGAATGAGCTTTAAGGTTGCTTCCAACCCAAGTCCTGCCTGGCAGGGGGCTGAGCCTGGGCAGACAGACCCCACCTGATCCCTCATGGTACAGCAGTGATGGCAGCTGGACCCCAGCCTCGGAGGCACAGGTGAAAATCTGGATAACACACAGCTAAAACAATGTTTTTCTCTGGCTGTTGTTCAGTGACTGAAGCCAACGGTCCTGCTGCTGCCAGCAGCCCAACATCCCATCACAGGAGCCAGCAGGATGCACCTTGCTGGGGGGGCTGGTGCCCACACGTTATGTTTCATGGGCCAAAAGGAAAAGCCATGGCTGGTTCTGCTTGAAAATCGGGGTAGTGAGGAAAGGTAGGGTGCTGACACTACACCAGGGATTGGTTTCCCAGCGGATCCCAGTTCCCCTGGTGTTCCCAGGGGCAAGCCCAAGCTTGGGTTCAAAGGATGGCTCTGAAAGCAGCACTTATAAGAGCAGGACAGTGTTGATGAGAAAAAAATTGGCCTCAGGGTGCACCTCAAGCTGGATGGGAACACTCCCAGCAGCCCACCTTCTCCTGTGTGTCAGCCAGCATTGTGGCACTGCTGTCACCAGAGCTGGCTGCAGCAGTGTCGCAGACCCCAGATCTGAGCCTTCCACCCATTCCAGGCATGAGAGCACAGCTTTGACTGTTCCACATGTTTATGACACTGAATCGTCTTTCTGGGTTGGTCATCGTGGCTGGGAGTGTTTAAAAAGTGCTGTTTAAACACAGTGCCAGCCTCGGAGACCAGGGGCCTCACTCACCTCTGCTGTGTCTGGCTGAAGGTTGGGACTGGTGTTTCTCGGTGCAGATGTGCTGCACACACATTCTCCATGGCTGCTGCAAGTTCATGCACGTGCCTCACATGGAGTCTGTGCTTACAGAGTCATGGCATCAGAGCTACTGAGATCAGAAAAGCCCCTCAGGGTTATTGAGTCCAACCATTCCCCCAGAACTGCCACGTTCACCACTAACCCATGTCCCCTGGTGCCACATCCTCACATCTTTTGGACACTTCCAGGGATGGTGACTCCACCACTGCCCCCGGGAGCTGTGCCAGTGCTTGACAACACTTTCCGTGAAAATATATTTTCCGATATCCAACCTGAACCTCCCCTGGCACAACTTGATGCCGTTTCCTCTTGTCCTGTCCCTGTTCCCTGGCAGCAGAGCCCGATCCCCCCGGCTGCCCCCTCCTGTCAGGGACTTGTGCAGAGCCACAAGGTCCCCCCTGAGCTTCCTTTTCTCCAAGCTGAGCCCCTTTCCCAGCTCCCTCAGCTGCTCCTCATCAGACTTGTGCTCCAGCCCCTTCCCCAGCTCTGTTCCCTTCTCTGGACACGCTCCAGCCCCTCAATGTCCGTCACGAGGGGCCCAGAGCTGACCCCAGCACTGGAGGTGCTTACAGCCCTGTGAGGCTCCTTGTAGCTGTACAGACCCTGCTGGGGCTGAGGGGTCACCCCGAGCACCCTGCAGGGAAGCACTTCTGAGAGCAATGGGAACCTGCAGGAGGTGCAAGTAATGCTTAAAGCAAAAGAGGGTACGAGAGGTCTTTGAGGGGAGCTGAGTCTGGAAGGCAGCTGGGCTGGGCTCCCCAGAGCATGGCAGCCCCTGACCTCGGGCACAGGGAGCTCAGGGCTGGCTGCAGCACGGCCATGTGAGGGTGCAGGGGTAGGGCTTGGTGTGCACAGAGCCAAGGTGGAGATGAGGCTTCCCCTCCCCTCCTGGCCACGCTGTGCTAACAGGGGAGCCTCTGTCCCCCACACAACCTTCCCTGGAAAAATCCCACATGGGACCTTAACTCTTGGAGACCTGCATGCTTTATCTCCACAGGGCTTTCTGACAAGGATTTGAGAAGCAGTCCCTCTCTGTGAGGCCAAGCATTTGGGCATAAAGCCATCTGCTCACATCTGGCACATTAAGCATTCATTTTTCTCTGACCTAAGATCTTTTTTCACGTTCTGGGTAAGAGAAATCAGCTATCACTGGAGTGCACAGTTCGCTCTGAGGAAGCACAGGCAGGAAGACACAGGCTTCTCATCAAAATTTTTCCTATTATTTCTTGCCAGAAACCTCTTGTGCTTTTCCAGGAGCTTCTGAGGATCTGTCCAGGAGTGCCAGATCAGGTACAATCCTCTGTACCCTAATAATCAGATTCCTGTTCTTTGAGGGTCTAATGCACAGCTGCAGCACTGACAGCAACATTTGGCAAGTCCAGGAGGTCGCATGCAAGGGAAGGAAGCCCAGTGTCCAAAGGCCAGGCCCTGCTGCTTCTGCAGCCCTCTGTGCATTGCTCCCTCCCTGGCACTTGAGCCACCTCTCCATCCTCCCATGGGGGTTTCCAGCTGGGGCCTGCATGGTGCTGGAGATAACACAGACACCTCAAAGCCACCTGCCAGTGAAATACAGAAACTTGTCAGCTTTCCTTCAGGGGGAGGTGGGGAACAGCTGCTCGGGAAACAGCTCCTGTGCCTGAACACAGCTCAGAACCAAGACCAGGGATCCCTCAGGGCCTTTCCTTCAGGGGCAATGCCTGGCACCCGCAGGGTCCCAAGATGGTAGCTTGCTTGTGAGCAGAAAAAGGATCCCCCCACAACACCCAGGGAAACCAGGCTTCTCTCTAAGTATCCTAGAGAAAAAAACTGCTCTTCATCAAATGCAAAAGTTTCCAGACAACACAGAGATGTGGTAGAAGTTTTTGAATGAAAACATATTGAAGATGTTTGAGTGTGAAGTGAAGGATTTGGTTTCAATTGGGGTTTCGTTCTACTTCTGATTTTTCCAAATTCAGCCTCAGGTTAGTTCATGCAGTTGCTGCCTGTCATTAAATATTGCATTGTCATGGCTTGGCTTTTAGTGAATTAAATGTTTTGATGTGAGCATAAAGCATTTCAATCAGCCACTCAGACATTTTAAACTAAAAAGTTTATCAGACTTGGTCTCCTGTAAGATATTTCCAAATTTTGCCTATTTCCAAGTAGTGACAGACACAAACTGCACTAAGATGGAGCAGTGCAGCTACTCCAAGTCTCCAGTTCCCCTGTACTGCTTTACTTGCCAGTCTCAGGACTCTGGGATCAGATTCTCCCCAGGGCAGTGCTGGAGATGTGGTACTTTGCCACATGGTTTAGCTGATATGGTGGCATTTGGTGAAAGGTTGGACTCAATGATGATGTTGCAGGACCTTAATGACTCTATGACTCTATACATGATTTGTTGTTACCCCTCCCCAAGGTGTGGCTTTCAAGGGGAGAGGCAGCCTGACCCAGTGCTCTCCCAGTCGTGCCTTGTCCCAGTTCTTCCCCATCTCAGCAGCTTTTGCCCCCACTCCTGTAGCACTTGCCCAGAGTGACTGTACAGCCTGTCAGAGCCTTCCTCTGATTTCCTGCCAGCCAGAGAGCCAACAGGAACAGCTGTGTGCTGCCAGACCCTCTCAGTGTGGAAGAACCCCGTGTGTTTACCTGCACCTCCAGCCAGTTCCAGGCCCTCAGGGTCCTGCCCACCAGCCACGGGCTCTGCCGTCGGCTCTCTGTGGTCTGGAAGTCAGTGGAGAGGGGTTGGAGACAAGGGGCATTGGCTGCAGGGATTCCTGGACAGCCCTGGGTGGGTCAGAGCTGGCAGCAGAGGGGGGATGTGTGCAGTGAATAGAAACAGGACAGAGGTGGCTGCTCTGGGCCAGATGTGCAAGGAGCTCTTGCACAAATTAATGGTGGGCACCACAGAAAGAGTCCAGTAGGGCTTTTGGCTCTCCAGGAGAGGTGGAACTCAGTATTCAGAGAGCTTTTTTCCCTAATTCAAATACTGCCTTTCCTTAGACTTCTAATGGATACTTTTCCAGAATATGTTGGGCCAAATCCACTTTGTGCAGACCTCATGCCTTATCCATATTTTGGTAAATCAATGCAATCAAAGGAAGGATGTGGGTGACAGTGGCTACAGGAGCCCCTGATCTGCAGCTGGAAGCACATCTGTGTCAGGTGTGTGCAAACCACACCGTCTTCACCCCAGCCTGCCCCTGAAAGGAGAACCAGAGCTCTCAGCAGATTCTCTGAACTGCCCATGGGTACCAAGCTGGTGGTCCAAAAGCCAGTCCCAGTCAAGGACGTGCTCAGGAAGCACTTGGGTCCTGCGAGGTATCCAGCACAGCCAGCCTGTCACTCCCAGGTGTTTGCTCATGGAAACTCACCAAGAGCCTCTGGGAGCAACAAGAAGACAACTTCCAGTAACCTCTGCTTCTATGTTGCCCTCAACCTGTCTGGACCCACTGGCTGGTCCTGGAATCAGTGATTTAGGCACCTTGGAGCCAGATGTAGCACTGAACAATCACCCCGAATAGTCACAGATTTATTCTTTGTAAATTTGTCTTGTGGCTTTGTCTTGTGTCTGTACAGAGACACTCTGTAAGATTCTTTACCAGCAATTTGTACATCAAAAGTGCATCCTCCTACTGCATCAAACCAGCATCATCCTCTCTGTCACACCCCTCCTCACTCATCTCTTGCAAGCAGAGGAGTCCTGCTATCTGCAGTGTACATTGACTCAGATCCTTACACCCTGATCCATCTCCTGGGATCTGCCTGCTTCATCCCTGTCTGCTTTTTTGATGTGCTTCAACAAGCCTTGCACTCCAGGTGGATCCTTACTCTCCCAGGAATATCTCCACAGGAATTCCTTGCTGTTCCCACCATGTGGGCTCCAGGAGTGGTTTGACCATCATGCAGGTTGGCACAAGGTGGGCTGTAAATGCCTTTACTCTGCACACTGGTGTACACTGCCCACAGAGGTCTTGGAGGTGTGGGCAGGACATGGAGCAGGCAGGGCAGGCTGCGGTGGATCAGCTGCCTTCTGAGGTACTGCGGGTACCAGAACAGCTCCAGCCTGCTGGCAGCAGCCTCTGCCAGGGAGCTTCTGGCTGCCTAGAACAGCTTTGTGGCTTGCAGCCATCTTGGGCTCACCTTGACCTGCTGTCCTGGTTCCATCCAGATCAGGGTGAATTCTTGCAGCAGCTGGGAGGGGACGTATTTCCAACACTCAGTTGGTTTCAAGGACACTTGCAGGGGGAACGCTGTGGATGCATCAGTTGTGTTGGTTTGCTGTTCACGGCTCGTTATCTTGTTCAAAAAGCTTTGGCTGGGCAGCAAAGAGGAAGATGCTCCGGAGTTCACCTTTCCCTGGTAGCTGTTCTGGGTGTTAAGAGAATAACTCCTCACACAGGAGGAATTTGTCCCCAAAAGGCCTGGCAAGTGGGGACCTGAAATGCAGCAGAGATGTGGAGAAGGACAGGGAACAACCCCACACTCTGGACACAAGGGGATGTGAGGTTCTTTTCAGGGATCTAGTGGAGACCATTAAGTTGCCAAAAGTCAGGATGTTGCTGGGCTGTGGCTGCTCCAAAGGACATGGTGGGAAGAAAGGACATATACTTGCAGTCTTATTTTTCTTGCTTTAAAATGGTGTTCCTTGCTCTCATTCATGCCCCAATATTTTTTTTTAGTTTAGAAGTTCTTTTAGATTTGATGTGCTCACACTAATGAAAGTGTTAAGGTTGACCCAGCTCATCCACTTGCCCACTCTGAATCCTTTTAAGTGAAGCTAACATGGAAAAGGAGTTTTAAAGAGGCTGAGAAGCCCTGCTTGGACATTTTCTGGACAGAAAGTATTCTTCTTTTCAAATGACTTTTGGCTTAGAATGTTCTTTCTGGGATGATTTTTTTTTATGTCAACACTGGAGCGGGGGAAAAAACAACATGGTTGTTATTATTTTGATCAACCCAAACCAATTATTTCTGGACTTCTCTTTCATGGGAATCACCAAAAACATGAACTTGCAGAATGGTAACAGAAAAGAAAAATTGTGGTTCTTGCCCAACATCCAACTCAAAGCAGGCTGCTGCACCGGCTGCTCTGTCTGGAAGGTGGAAGAGGGAATGGCAGGAGGCTCCATCAGCCTGCCCCTCGGTTTGGTGTGTGAGATTCCCCATCTCCAGCTCCGTGTGTGTGGGCACGGAAAGCAGCACGGCACTCGTACACCTGCAGGCCAGAAGATGTCAATGCCCATTGTGCTCCTCAGAGCTGTATCCAGCCAGACAAGCCATCTGCTCCCCTGGGATTGTCGTGTTTCTCGGGAGCCTGGACAGCTACAGACAGGAGACAGAGCCCAGGAGAAAAATCTCCATGAGTTCAAGAAGTGTTTGAACAGCACTCTCAGGCACATGGTGGGATTGTTGGGGCTGTCCTGTGCAGGGCTGGGAGCTGACTCAATCTTTGTGGGCCCCTTCCAGCTCAGGATATTTTATGATTCCATGATTCTATGACACACTTAACAAAATTCACGGTTTGCCTGTTTGGAAAGAGTGCCCTTGTGTTCTGCCCCAAGTGTCATTTCTGCCCCGTGGCACAGTGGCTGAGGAGCCCTATCTCCTCCATGTGGCTGCAGCCTGTTCTGCCGAGTCCCTGCCTGTCTGCCTGCCCTGGGCTTGCACCTCACACTGTCCTGTCTCCTCTGCTCTTCCCCTGGCAGACCCTGTGGGCCCTGGGGTGGGATGGGATCCACTGACAGCCCTGACCTGGCAGAGGGTTTCTAAAAGTGATTACTTCTGATTCTCACACCAGCCTTTCCCAGGAGCACAAACGCATCACTGCCCTGCTCAGCCCCTTTCTGCTCCCATGCTGGAGGGCACCTGACACGGTGCAAAGCCAGGGCAGGGACGGGAGGAGATGCAGGAGCAGTAGCCAGAGTGGCATCAGAGCTGTGCTTGCTAAGGGTCGCAGCTCTCGCTGCACAGACCCTGCTTCTAAAGACCTTCTGGTGCAGGAATGGGCTTAATCCCACCCTGGCAAACTGGCCTTGGCTGAGACTTCATTATCGAAATATTGTGGAGATCTGGGATAGGGCCTACACATGGGGGATGATCTAAGATGACTGATCTATTTTCAAGCGTGGAGAGGTGGGAGTAGAAACACGTTCTGCTCTTGCCCATTGCAGTGATATGGGATTGAAGCAGTGCTGGTGCCTCCAGATATGGTGTGATACAAATGAGCTCTTACTGCTTTGATCTCTTTATCTTCCCTTTCTCTGTCTCTTTATGGAGAGTACCTTTAGTGTAGTTTTCAACCTGCAGGCTTTTAGGAAGAATTTCAGCTGGTTCTATGGCTCCAGGTACCATTCTATCATCAGACCCAGCTTTGCCCCAGGCAATTCAGGCATTTTGTGGTGACCTAGGAGATTTCAAGATAAAGAGGAAAAGAGATAGTGAGAACCTTTATGAATCATTCTAGTATAATCTGAAGTATTTCTGAAACCATCGTTTATTGCCTTTGGGCTTCTTTTCTGGTGGTGTAACTGTGCATTTTTACTGGATGCTAATGAGAGTGGCCAGGAGAGAGGCAGAGACAGTGCTCAGCGCTCAGTGATTTCGGGGTGTTTCATGCCTTACAAGAACAGGCCTAGTGTTGGGCCTTTCCAGGATAAGGATGGGAATTTCGGTCTGGTTTGTTCAGTCCCCCTAGAAACCAGACTGCTGGACTCAGAGGCCTTAATGCTGTAACTGTGCAACTAATTAATGAAGAGGATACCAGGTCATTAGCTTCTCCTCGCAATCACAAAAATTTCTGCTCACCTGCCTGAGTGTAAGGAAGGTGTTTTTTATGGTCCAGGAAGCCACATGTTCAGCACCAAAAGTGAGAGGAGCTAGGTTGAACCAGTGCTGGGAAGAGAGCACATTAATATCCTGAACATCTTGAAAAACATGAACATACTCATCTAGCAGAGCAATTTGGGGATTGAGAAGACAGTCACCATCTGGGATTCTTAGTAGCTTCCTGTAGGCTCAAACCAGGATGTCAGTCAGATATGTCCTTTGGGGTGACTTTGCCTCCTTACACACAGGGAGCAAGAGGGCCATTTCCCAAAACACTGAAAGTCTTGTCCAGTGACTTGGGCCATGTCTGTCACCACTTCCAGCTGTAGCCAGATGCATTGGATTTCTCTGAGGTAGCAGGGAAACCAGAAGCCCATGGAGTACCCACTGCAGGCTCTGTGAAGGTCCAGGAACAACAACCTGAGCTTGCAGAAACCTTGCAGAACAAAATTCTTGAAGGCAGCTGTGAGGGCAGGAGGACACAGGCTTCTCAGTCTGCTGAGTGGCAGGGGGACCCATGGAGAGCACCTCAGGGGGCTGAAGCTAAGGACCAGACTTTCTGCCCCTTCGGAGTAGACTGAGGTGGTTGGGGAGCGTCTTCTCCCAGCCACAGGTCGGAGCTGCTGTTTCTGTAGGACATCTGTCCTGTGATGTCCCCCAGGACAGCGTCTCTGCCAGCTGTGTGCAATTTTCTATGGCCAAATGCACATCTGGCTCTGAGGTCTCTCTGCTTGGCCTCAGCCAAAACCTTATCCCTGCAGTTTCACCCTCACACCCTCCTGGCTGAGGTCCTGTTGTGTTACTCTAGTGGGGCTTCAGCCTGCGTTGCTTTGGGTCTGTTGACTTCTGCTTGCATTAATTCCCATTGCAGCGCATCTCTGGGGAAGCACTTTGCTTTGTGCCTGGGAAGACGCATGTCAGGAGCTTTGGGGCTCATGGGCAGGGCTCATCTTTCCCCAGTTTTGTGGGCAGCTTTTAGACATCTTGAGTTCGTGAGAGGCATCAACCCAGCTGTCCCTAGAGGAGCGTCCTGGGGACGTTGCTTAGGCCTGTCTCGGGCAAGTATTGCATGATGCCCTTCGTGCAGCCCCCTTACAGCAGCATAAGAACCTGCCCCTTTGGCCCAGAGCGTGCACGTCCACAAAGCCCTGCAGGAGCTTTCTCTGCCTTCTCCCCCCGGGGCTGCGCACTCCCCACGGTGACATCCACGGCTCCGTGGCTCAGAGAGCACCACCACAGCCTGCCCGAGCCAAAGGTAAACCCCTTTGATCTTTAAAGCTCCTATCATCCCTGAGCTAAAACTCTGTGGTCACCATCTCATAGCACAGGTGGAGAGTGTGGCAGGCAGTCCCACCAGGGAACCCAGAACAGTGTGTGTGTCACCTCATTTTTTGGTAAGGAAGATCAGCTAATCAGTGAATAATCAAAGGTTGTTCATGAAAGAAGGTGACATCAAAGAAAATAATTTAAGGAACCCCTCGAGGGCCAGAGGAGTTGTAAGGTCTAAGGCTGAATCACATGAGCTCAGTTTCCATGAACTGTGTCTCAGTTTTCCTGCAGGTACAAGTTAGAAATGCTTACGATAAATGTTTAGAATTAGTTGGGGAAGGGGGGAAAGTTAAATCACACTAATTATAGCCATGATGGCTTCAGTGCAGTGCCATTTGAAAGCACAGATATTTTCTACACCTAATGCAAGAAACATTAAAAGACATTGCTTCTTGGGTAAGCAGGGTGGTACGAGAGCAGAGTTTCAGTTTTGGGAGTAGTAAAGTAGTTCACTCTACTGGCAGCATTCCAGACCACAGCCATGAAGGATGATTTGACAGCAAAAGAATTCCTGCTTTTATTTCATATCTTGTAGAGAGGACAGACAGGCCAGTCACTGGGGAAGGGGGAACAGGGGAGCTCTGGGACAGGAGAGGGATGGCACCACTGCTGTGAGGTGTCATGGACACAAAGGCAAGAATCTGAACAGTTCCTCTGCAGGTCCTACACTGCAAACCTGGGTGAAGCTGCAGCAGCCCATTTCTTCTCCTGCCTTTCTAACTTCTTTTAGACTTTAAGGGACTTTGGGATTTGAATCACTTTCTTTGTGCATTTCTGTACTGCCTGCTGTGGTACAGACCTCACCTTTGTAATGGTTTCTCCAGTGCAAATGACAGGAGCCGTGCACAGACCTGAGGGACCCAGCACTCGTTTGGCTTCCCTGGGTGCTTGTCACTCAGAAGAGAGCCCCAGCTTGGAAAGTCAAAGTCACTGACACAGCTGAGAAAGGTCAGAGGAGTTCCTAACCCGTTTAGTCCATGAATCCCTATTTCTTCTGCTGGATGCTGCAGAAAAAAATAATCCGCCAAGGTTCAAATACCGTGGGTTCCTTTTAAATTAACTAAATGTGGCTGACTGAAGTAACCACCCCCAAACACCTGAAGAGATAAACGGCTTCTCTGATGGCTCTGACAGGAAGCATTTCCACCCTTGCATGTGCTGGGGATGTACATAGCATAAGAAACCTTACTAAGAGGAAAAGCACGAGCTTGGGAAAACACAGCAACAAGTCAACAACACCTTTACATGAGTAATAAGTCAAATATTTACTCCCACAACACTTCAGGCAAGAATCCTGTGCCTCAGCTTTCACACAAGCATGGACAGCCTGTGCAGAAACATCTCGTACTTTTGTGGCTAGAAAAATCACCGGGTCCAGAGCTGTGCTTGGGAAGTTTATTTCCAGCCCTTGGAGGAATTTGCTCTTCCTTCACACGATTTGCACATTCCATGCTGTCCTCATACCAAGGCCAGGCTGGGAATTCCACCACGCCAAGTCGGGTGTGATGTCCCCTGCTCTGGAGGAGCTGGTGGGGGATCCCTGCAGGATGTCACGCTGGAGAGTTGATGGCAAAACTGAGTCCCTGGAACCTTTGCCTTGCTCTTCATTAGCTGGCAAACCACTGCCAGGATTTGCACTTTCAGGGTCCCCTTTTCAGGGCTGTCAGTGTGGATGTGTTACACCTGAGTCTTGCAGGGCTGCAAACCACCAGAGTGTTCAAACAGTCAAAACATCAGTGAGTTTTAAATAGAATGACTCTAAATATTTCCTGTGTAACAACCTTGAAAATACAGGCTGGATTTTCCTTCACTGCCCAAAGAGATGGTGGGAGAGAGCCCCTTGTCTCAGACCTGCCCGTGGCCAGGAGCCCCAGGGCTGCAGGACGGTGAGAGGGAGGGAAGGGGGGCTTTTAAAGAAAAACCATGTGCTGTGGAGCTGCAAGGCTGCCAGAGTGAGGGGATAATGGTATCTCTCCTCTGCCTTTCAGAAGATTTCTTCAGAAACCAGTGTATTTTGTTCCTTTTATGTCTGGATCAGGGCAGGAGGAAAGAAGTGTCCAAGGCCAGGTTGGACGGGGCTTGGAGCCACCTGCGATAGTGGAAGTTGTCCCTGCCATGGCAGGGGGTGGAACAGGATGAGCTTTGAGGTCCTTTTCAACCCAAACCACTCTGTGATTCTGTGATTCTAAATGATATTTGACCTCCCATATCCTCAGCCACCTACAGCCCTGATGCTGCCTGGGACTGATGCCGGGCTCTGCACATCCCTGCAGCCACCACCCACCCAGGACGTGGGGTAGGCACTGTCCCCCCCATGCCCGGGGAGCACCTGGGCACAAAAAAGGCAGTTCCAGGAGGCTTGGAAGGTGTTTCCTGCAGCCAGCAAGGAGTATTCTCTACACTGCCAGCAGAAGGCAACTTAAGGAACATGCCCCACAGTTTCGAGGAGATCTTGGATGTTTCAGATCAGTGTTTTCTTTCCCAGTCTTTCATTTTACATTATTTTTCGTTATTTTCACATTGTTCCACAACATGTCAAAACATCAGACAGATTCATTACAACACAAACAGGAGACACTTTGATGTAGGAAAAAAAGAGGTTTTAATGGGTGCTAAGTAGCAACTGCCCTTGGGGGTTTAAAAATAAAAATAGAAGCAGCACAAAATAATATTTTAACCCCTGTATCCCGGGATCACCATAATATAGAATGCAGCATTGCACACAGAACAGTGCAGGCAATTTTCTTTTTGCACTCATCCTGAAAACAGAATTCTGAATTCTCATAGATTTTTGGAGAGTTTTCTACCACTTCTTTGGAGAAGAGAAAATTATAAAGAAAAAAACAAACTTTGCCAGGAGTATTTTCAAAAGGGCTCATGAAAGGGCTCACGAAGGGCTCCTGATTTTGTCACAGGACACCTCTCCAGAGAATATGCAAAGGCAGCTCCCAATCTTCCTGATGTGTCACCTGCCTCCACCAATGCCAAACAGAGCTGGTCAGAACATGGTGGTTTGGGTGTTTTTGTGGAAAATGGTACAAAATGCAGAAGCCTATACCCCCAGGTGTTCTGCTCTTTACCAGAAAAACTCAGGCATTCTTTTACTGAGGAATACAAATGCATTTCAGTAAATTTTTCAATAAACTCATTTTTCAGTGAAGCAGTTTCCTCTCCAGAGCCCAAAGCCAGCTGAGATGCTCCAGAGCATTTGATATGTGACCTGTGGGATCTCAGGTGTTCTGAGCAGATGGAGCAGCTCAGAGAGGTCCCTCTTGTATTCCTGGGTTCTCCTGAGGGTCTTTTCTCCTTCATGCTTCTGTCCTTGCCCTTGGCACAAGCCTCCTTCCAATGCCAAGATATTCCCAGTGACACGGGGAGGACAGGGAGCCTCCCTCCTTAGGCTCACAAGTCTGTGAGATTTACAGAAGGAACAAGTAAAGTAAATTGCCTTTATTTTGTTGCTGTTTCTCTTCACTTTCCCATCATACCCATCTGCCTCTGCTATTTAGCCTGAGCTCTGGAGAGCCGAGCTGGGCCCTGTCTGTGCACGATGACAAAGAACAGCCCCTTCTGCCTCACACGGGGCTCCCCAGCACCCCAGATGACACTGCCCAGGATTGCTTTGCTCAGGAGGGGATACACCCATCTATTCCCATTGCTTTTAACCACACCAGCTTTTCATTCAGCCCCAGCTTAGTTTTAAAGGTCAATGCTCCCTTGCTCACCTGGCCACAGCCTGGTCTAGGTTGGGGTAAGCAGCATGAGTTCCTTCAGCTGCTCATGAGGGCAGGGTTGCAGCTCTCAGGTATCGGACCTCAAGAACAGCTTTGGAGCCCAGAAACATCCTTATTTTTTCTGAACAGCAGCCTGTGTATTGAATCACTCAGTACAGACCCAGCTACTCTCATGCCCTGGGATGAGGAGAGCTCTGCACAGGCAGCTCACAGTGACCCTGTAATGTGCAAAGGGCTTCAGACTCAGCAGCACCCTGGACCCTTTGGGTACCAGCACAGCCTCCTCCAGCAGGGCCTATCAGACCCTGAGCAGGGGAGATGAGCCTTTAGCTGGAGATGGCACAGAGTGAGACAAGCACAATCATCCAGGTTCCTTCCACCTCCTAACCTCAGTTTGTCACCCACAGAGCCAACCTCTGCCCCTCAGTCCTGGTGTGGCTCTCTAGTTTGTACAGTGTAGAGAAAGCCAGTCCAATGGGATGTACCCCTTCTCCCATGGGTTGCTGTCTCCTCAAAAGCAGCTGTCTGTCCACAGCTCCCTGTGGGGGCTGGCATGCCCATGGTGACAGAGAGATGCTCTTGGATCCAAGGACATACTGTCCTATTGCAGTGTCACAGGGCTTCCTGTTCACTCTCCAAAAATTGTGAGACAGCAGTACTGCTTGTGCTGTTGGGAAATGTCCTAACTTGCTTCATAACTCGGAGAAGCTCAGGCAGACCACCCTGAAGGAGCCAGCTCTCTCTGGCGACTCCTCTCCATCCCTCTGCAGGCAGAGCCTGGGCCGTGATCAAATGTTAATGCTGAAATGCTGTTTGCAGGGAGGGGACAGAGCCTGGCACTGAGGTTTATTCTGTGCAAACCACTGCATAGTGACTGATCAGAAACCTCTGTCTTTCCTTCCTGCCAGAGACCTGAGCATGAACAACATCAGCCAGCTGCAGCCCAGCGCGCTCCGACACCTGCGCTTCCTGGAGGAGCTGTGAGTACGGGACGGCTGGGGGGGGCAGGGAATGGTTGGGGGACTGGGGGACGCTGCAGAGGGTCCTGCAGCACTGGTCACAGCCCCCAGTGCTGTTACTGCAGCTGCAGGCTGAGGTGGGAGCAGACAGCATGCCGGGACAGGGTTTCTTTGCTGCTCTAGCTTTGGGGTTTCGCTGAGGTCGTCACCTTCAGGCTGAGATGATGCATGTGCCAAAAGCCAAAATAAAAGAGGACCTAATCTCCTGTTCAAAAATCAACACTGTGCCCTGGAGCAGAGCCAGCAGAGAGCTTCATTCACCCTTCTGCAGACAGGGTCCCCCTCACAGCCTCCTGCAGCCCAGAGACACGTTAACACCTGGGCGCTTTGCGGTTCAGATGGAACCGGCCCTGGAAAACTGAAGTCCAAAAAGTTTTCCCGAGAGGCTGAGGTGTCCCACCATGCACCAGTGTGCACTGAGGTCTGAGCAGACAGACACAGCAGCAATCCCAGTCCTGGGGATCAGCATGTGGCTGTGTGTCAGTGAAGGAGTGGCCCCACTTCTGAAAGTGTGAAAATTAACCAGCAGCACAAGAAACCACTGGAATCCTTTGTGAACCCCAAAAATGGGAGCCCAGGGGGCAGAATGTTGAGGTTGACCATTTCTGCATGAGTAAATTGCACCTGTATGGTCTTACTCCACTTGACCATGAGAAATACCTCCAGGTGTTATTCTCATGCTGTTGGTACTCTCAACACAACAGCTTCTGTTGGAAAACACAGTTTCTTCAAAACACTGTTATTGCGTTGCATGAAAACCAATATTAATGCTGCATTTGATGTGTGTTGTAAACTCACTGCGTGTGTAACAGTTACTGCAACTTAATCTGCCTAAATGAAACACTTTCACTTCTCTGAATCAGATCCTGCCACCACCGCAAGGCACAACACTGGCATTTCAAAAATGGTATTTTCCAAAATGCCAGAATTACAGACATCACCCTCACACCCTGTGAGGGTGGGGAGGCCCTGGCACAGGGTGCCCAGAGCAGCTGTGGCTGCCCCATCCCTGGAAGTGTCCAAGGACAGGTTGGACGGGGCTTGGAGCAGCCTGGGACAGTGGAAGGTGTCCCTGCCCATGGCAGGGGCTGGGATGGGATGGGCTTTAAGGTCCCTGCAAATCATTGCATGATTCTATGGTTTTATATTATAGGGTTTTGACTTCAAATGATCTTGCAACTGATCATCATCTGTCTGCATGTTAAATTCATTAGAGTTTAAGGACCCCAGCCACCCAAGCCCCCCTCCCCAGCAGGCATTTACAGGCTGAGAAGGAGGCAGTTTTGATCCTGTTTTGGCTTTGGAGCCAGAGCTGCCCACAGAAGGTGGGCTCTTCACCACTTTACATCTATCTTGCAGCCTTTCTCTTTTCATTTTGTCAACATCCATGTCGAAGTGTGGACCCCCACCACCTTCACTGGGGGTACTGAGGCTTTTCTCACACACAGACCAGACTCTGCTGTGTACAATTAGCAGCTGTCTCGCTGCAAGCAACCGTGTCCTGGTTACGTCATGTACAAACAGAGCAGCCCCAACCAGCAATGAATAAATATTCATAGGTTCCAAAAGAGCCAGCTTCCCACAGCCAAAAATAATTATGAATGAAACAGGAGAAGGGGAAAAATTTAAAGAGGAAAATCTGAAAAAATAACTGGAAGTTGTTAGATAACATTTTACTAGAGTTTCAAAGTGCCACATATCCTCCTTTGGAAAGGACTAACATCACACTGAGGGGAAGAAATGCAAACTGCAGCACCATGTATCTATGCACAGCAAAGTGCCAGCGTGAATTTGATAGCAGTAAGGCAGTAATCCTATTTATGGAAATCAAGTAATTTATATGAAATCAAGCAAGGAAGGATTTTATGTTATGGGGAATTAAAATTGATTCTTTCAACAACAACAGCTAGACAGGGACAGTTTGTACAGAGTTCGTAGGGCTGGCACTGACCAGTAATGCAACTTGCCCGGCATTTCCCCTGCTCTTTTCATTTCTATCTTTACCGAATTTTCATCCCACAACATTACATCAGGACCATGACATTCAGGCTGGGATCACCCTCTGTGCCAGGACACGCATGAGAATCAAGCAAACAAATCCTGCTTGTTTAGACATCCTCAAGGGAAGTTTGTTCAGGTTTCACAGCTCAGATCTCTGCTGATTTCATCTACCTGGGACCCATTCCCAATGTCTGCCAGGGTGACACGTAGCACATGAGACCAAGCCCTTTGTCTTCATCCCCATGGCAGAACTGCCCGTGCTGGGACATGCCAAGTGAGTGAAGAGCAGAAACCCCTGCTGAGCAGTAAGGGACAATCCAGATACCCCAGATCCAGGTATCCCAGTGTTAGTGTCTCCTGGGGAGGAGGAAGACCTGCCTGTCTGCCCTCTTGCCTGTCCCCCTCCAGGCAGGGAAGTACTGACAGTGAAGAGGACTCTGCTGCAGCTCATCCTTGCTGCAAGTGTCTGTCTTTTGTTAGATGGAAACCTTCAGGAGGTTTCTCATCCCCAGGGATTTTGGGTGGCATTATGGCCCCAGTCTGCCTTCCACACAGCGTCACAAAGTCACAGAATATCCTGAGTTAAAAGGGACCCACAAGGGTCATCGAGTCCAACTTCCAGCCCTGCACAGCACCATCCCCAAGAGTCACATCTTGGTCCCAAGGGTGTTGTCCAAACACTTTTTGAACTCTGTCAGGCTTGGGGCTGTGACCAATTCCCTCCCCTGACACAATATCAGGCCAATCCCTTGGGTTCTGTCACTGGTCACAGACAGATCAGTGCCTGCCACTTGTCTTCCTCTCCAGGGGCTGAACAGAACAAGCGCCCTCAGCTGCTCCTCACACGGCTCCCTCTCAAGGCCCTTCACCATCTTCATTGCCCTCCTTTGGATGCTCTCTGATAGTTTAATATCTACACTCTAATGTTCCCTATTACATGCTTGATAAGCCAAGTGAGTAACAGGCTGGAGCAACTAAAGACAAAATTGACAAAATTCAGTTCAAGGTGAACCAAAACTGATGTTCTGGGACTTTGGTCAATCCCAAAAGTTTCTTTTTACCTGAGAGGGAAAAAATTGTTTCATCCTCAGGTTACTTCTTAACATTTACCCTTTTAGTTTGGGTAAAGCCCTAAAAGCAAATGGTATTTCAGATTATATTTGCTTTATTGCCAAGGTGCCTTAGGTGCTTGAACCTTATGAAAAGAATCAGAGGTTCCTCAGCAAAAAAATTGCCAATTTCAAAGCAGATTTTCAAATCTCCTTTTCAAGATCCTATGAAAATTCTTACATTTTAAGGATACTTTAACCTTGATCTAAGTTCAGAAACATCCCAGGAACTCTTGACACCCCTGGTCCTTGATCCATAACCCTTCCTTCTTCAACAGTCAGAGAAAGCCCAGGTTCCTCTGGCTCCTCCTCGTGCTTCTCCCCCGCTGCTCTCGCCCGTGATTCTCTGATTCTGTTTTCTCTCTCATCAGATTTAGCCCCAGTAGCCCAGGCTCCCGTGGAGGAGAGCTGGTGTTTTCACAATTCCTCCTCTTTCTGTTCCTCTATTTTAGCATCATCTCAGGCTCCTCATGAAAGTGAAGTTACACAGAAGTCAGAGATCAGCTGGACTCAGGGCTTAGCTTGTGCGTGGAGCTGGGATTCAGCTGAGGAAAAGGAATAATGGGAAGGGGGAAGACAGCTCTCAAAATGGGTGGATGAAGCACACATTTCCCATGGACAACAAGGACAAATATGCCTGGTTTCACTGCTGTGGAGCCCTGCAAATCCAGGTTGCTGGGTCCACTTGAGCCCCGAGTACCTCAGTCCTCTGCACACACCCACACCGGGTGGAGGCCTGTGAGTGAAAAACAAGAGCAGGGTGGCACTGGAGGGTCCTGAGGACAGCAGAGCAATCACCCAAGCCACCCCAGCACCCAGCCAGGCTGTGTCCCACAGGGCATTTCCGCACTGGCTCATCTCTGCTCTGGACACCAAACATGTCCCCTGGGGCATCCGAGGGGGTGCTGTGGTTAGGGCACAGATGAGGGTACAGGGGCTGCTCCTGCTCACTCCCTGTGTGGTCTGGGTCAAGTTATTTTCCCTGCCAGTGCCTGTCCAGCAATGAGAGCGGGCCCTCAGGTGCGCCCTGTTAGTCGTTTGTTTTTACAGTGAGCTGCTCAGGAAGGTGTTGTGAGTGCAGTTAGTTCTCATGCTCAGGGGATGCCCAGAGACCAGATTCTCCACACTCAGCTGCCTTTGAAGAGGCAGTGGGAGAGGGGCCCTCAGTGGCCATGCACCGGTCTGTGCCCCCTCTGGCCCCCTCCACCTCCAGAGACAGGAGAGGCTGCGTGAGCAGGCACGGTTCCAGCCCAGGCACTCACCAGGCTTTCCCTCCAAAGAAATCCTGCAGAGAGAGAGGTGTTCAGAGCTGGGCCTCACACAGGCAGGGAGCAGCCCAGAGTTAAGTATGTCTCCTCTTTGTTTCTTTCCTTTTTTTCCTTCTTCTTTTCTTTCTCTCTTTTTGGCAGCAGGAAGATTGTTTAAAGTTGCTAATAAATTCCAGTTAATGAAGCCTGAAAAGCCAGAGTTGGGAGCCAAGAGAAACAAGAGCAATCAGTACAGAAGGAATAGAAAGAGATCTTGAAAGCCGGCCTGGGAATAATAACATGTTGAAATGTGTTCGCCGGCAAGGGCTTTGTTACCGCGCTTTGAATCCAAGCACAAGCGCTCGGTGCCAAGAGGAGAAACTGCAGCCAAAGGCAGGTGTTCATTGCCATTCACCTCTTGCTTCGGGGCACAGCGGCAAGATCAGACCCCTTCCCAGCCACTGGCTCTTTCACCTGCCTCTTCTCGGGCCCCACGGGCAGAGGGACTCACCGTCACGGGGAGTGCCGTCGAGGCGGCGCAGCAGGCTCAGGACCACACGCTCAGGACCCGCCGTGGCCCTCTCTGCCAGGCTGGGGGACCAAGAAAGAGCACAAAAGCAAAATGAAACAAAATGCAGGCATGTATGCTGGGAATGTGAATGCAGCAGCCCTGTTCTTCTCCCTTGCACCTGTGAGGGAACCCTCTTCTCACTCCTGTTCCCATGCGGGTCCAGAGACCAGTGGAGCCACCACAGCTCACGGGGCACCAGCACTGTTCCTGGGTGCCCTTGCCTGCTCTTAGAGCACCCCCACCCCCCGTATCAGCTCCCAGGCATCTGGAACATCCCCCTCTGGGAGGGTTGTCCAGCACAGGGTCTCTCTCCAAGGCACTGCCGCTCTGGTAGGAGGCAGCACTGCAGTGTTGCTGGCTGTGGGGCACAACTCCTTCGGGAGTGACAGCTCTTCCATGGAAGGGGTGCTGGCATTTCTGGGCAGTGCTCATGTGTGCTGGCACCGTGGTGAGAAGCTGTTTCTGGAGCAGTGCAATAACGTGTCTGGAGTAGGGGACTTCTGAGACAGCAGCTTTGGTGGGTTTCCATGGCACAGCAGGCTGGAGAGGTCTCTTATAAAGACATAAATGCTTGTAGGGCCATGACCTTGCTTTGACACGCTGGGGTTTGGAGGCAGAATCACTGCTCCCGGTAGTCACCTTGCCTGGCACAGCCCTCTCTTTCCAGGTGGCCATAGCTAAAGAGCCGCAGCTCTGAATTCTTGGCCTCTGTGGTTCCCCCAGGATTCTGCACAGCTCCTGTGCAGAGAAGGCACCAGGGTACAACTCGTTGGCAACAAGGAGACTATCTCTGGTTCATCCAGGACTTTCTGCCCCCCTGGCTGGCACCAGTCCTTGGCAGAGGATGGTGCTGCTCATCAATTCAGCGGGTGAGCAAAAGCACAGAGAGAGTCAAAGGATAATTCCTCTGATGAAGCCGTCCGAAGGTCATCCCTGTGCCTGGCGTGAGGACTGTCCTCAGTGCTGGCTACGGTGCAGGTGAGGACAGGAGAGAAGGGCTTCTAACAGGTTGTCTATCATGAGCACTGACCAATGAGGCCAAGTTATTGCAGCTGCCCAAATCAAATTCAAAATGTTTTGAAAATTTAGAGACTCCCATTCTATTTCTACTCCATTTAGACCAGGGAGAGTGTTCAGCAACTGAAAAAGCCTTCCTAGTTGGGATAGCTGGCCCAAATTTTCCTGAAAACAGCTTTCCATATGACTAACTGTGTTCTGGGGTACCCTGAGTGGAGCACCAAAAGTAGAGTCAAAAGTCAAAACTGCTCTGAAGATTTGGAGGGAACAAACTGAAAACCTTTGCAGTTTCTAATATAAAGAGATGGAGTGAAGGTGTTCAGTGTCCTGTTCATTAAGGAGCTGTGTCTTACTAATATTTCTTGGCAAATGAACCCAAACTGGCTTGCATATGAACATTCATGTGGGTTGAAAACTGGCTTGAGGACCATAAACAAAAGAACAAATGCGATCAATCTATCGAGTTGGAACAGGCATTCAAGGGGGGTACAGCGAGCAGAGCTAGAAACAGGCACAGTCTTCTCCTCAGGGATGGAGTGAGACAGCAAAGACCACATTAGAGGCATCTTCAGGAGATACCAGACTAGGACCAGCTGCAGATTCCTGTGTGAGAAGGAAGAGTCCAGGCCTGGCCCTTTTCTCAAATGTACCATGTTTTCACTTGTTGACTTAATTGGCTTCATTCCTGTTTTGCACCAGCACAAGAACAAACTCAGGCATGACACGGGGCCTGTGGTCCCCTGTGTGCCCAGGGGAAGGCCCAGGCTTGGCGTGATGACACTGTTTAGGCAAGAGCATGGAGTGTCTGGGCACTCTGCCTCGAGAGTGTGAGCGCTTGAGAAACCAGCCGGAGCAGCAGATCAAAGGGGCAGCCGACACGCTCAATAAAAGTCTGGCAAGGGGAAAATTTCAATGGGATATGGACACACATGTTTGTCCTGTCCTGCCAATGGGCAACGTTCCTGCCTCCTAATGTGAGTGATAAGAGCATCACCGAGCTGCCTGAGCACCTGACATGAGCGATCTTGCCCAGCACAGCCTTTGGGCGTGCCATGGAAGTTGTAGCATGACCAAGAAGCCCAAGATACAGGAGGGTTGAGCCTGTGGTAACTGAACAGCAGCAACCATAATGTGGTAAACCATGAGTTTGTTCCAACTTGGAGTGTATTGGGAATGCAGATCAAAGCCTGGAGGAATGTTCCCAGAAATCACGGGAGTGGTGGAAGGGGAGAGGGGGTGGCAGAATCTAAAATCCACCATGAGCTTTCTGAAGCAAGCCAGCCATACCCAGCTGCCACCCTTCCCCTCTACCTGCCCCTTCTCTCCTTCTTCTGTCAGTCGCTTTAAATCCAGAGCTTTCTCTTTCTCCCAACCCTATGGCACAGTGTAAACTTCAGCACAGCAGGACACACCACTGAATCAAGTCTGTCCTAAAAAGAGCCCTGAGCAGGCCTAGAGCTGAGCTCATGTGCTGTGAACCAGAAATTCAGCCCTGCAAGAACAGCTCCTCTTCCCTGTGCTTAGGGCAAAGGCAGTGCCTCTCTGTCCTTCTTGGTGGGGTTATTGGCTCAAGTCTCCTCCACAGAAGGAGTAAATCAAGAGCTGTCTCAGGGGATGTGGCACTGACAGCCTCACTTCAAATGTTATTGTTCCATTTTAAATAGAAAGGAAGGAACCATTTCACTGCATTTCCTGTGGGATCTGAATTCTGCAGATGTATTCAATGGGTGCCTGTCTGCCAAGCAGGGGAATTGCTGGAGAGTTTGAGTGAGAGGGACAGAAGGAACCAAGCACTTGGAAGACTGCCAGGTGACCATGGACAGAGGAAGGGTCACACACAGGAAGAATTTTATGTCTTGGGTCTCTTACATGAACTGGCACAGGAGTTACTGGTGTGAAAGCAAAGGATGGGCAGGAAGATGCTCCAAGAACTGGAGCCCTTCTGCTCTGGAGAAGCTGGGCATGTTCAGCCTGGAGAAGGCTCCAGGGAGACTTTAGAGCCCCTCTCAGTGCCTACAGGGGCTCCAAGGGAGATGGAGAGGGACTTGGGACAAGGTCCTGGAGGGACAGGACACAGGGAATGACTTCCCACTGCCAGAGGGCAGGGTTAGACTGGATATTGGGAAGGAATTCCACACTGTGAGGGTGGGGAGGCCCTGGCACAGGGTGCCCAGAGAAGCTGTGGCTGCCCCCAGATCCCTGGAAGTGTCCAAGGCCAGGTTGGATGGGGCTTGGAGCAGCCTGGGACAGTGGGAGGTGTCCCTGCCCATGGCAGGAGGTGGAATGGGATGAGTTTTAAGGTCCCTTCCCACTTAAACTGTTCCGTGGTTCTATGACACCTTTCCAGAGGCCACCCTTCCTGCTCGACAGGACACCCCAAAAGACTCACCCATTCCTGATCTGCTCTCGGGCAGATGGGACAGCTGTGCTCCTTTGCCTGGAGCACTTGGCTACCACTCCCAGCATCATGCAGCACCTGTCCTGGGAGGTCCAGCAAACCTCCAAACCCCACACCTCCAGGCCCTGTGTGCATGTCCCAGCCACACACCCCTCTAGGAAAGTGAAAACTCAGCTGTGTGCACAAACAGACGTGTCCCACCTCCCAGTCCCTGCACAGAAGTGAGCAGAGCCCATCTTGGACCCTAATGACACTGTCAATTGCCCTGGGAGGCGACTTCAGAGAAGTGGCTGCGTTTGGTGGCTCCCTTTGTGCCTGCTCCTGGCTTGGCATGGACCTCTAACCTTGGGGAGAGGAGCTGGGCTGCCTCGGTGGCAGGGAGGAGGTAAAAGTATGGAGAGAAGGGCCAGAGGCCAGAGGTGAGCCAGGGACAAGGCACAGTCTCAGGGCAGCATGGCCGAGGGCGGGCACAGCAGCAGCAGTGAGGCCTGGTGCCTTCTCTGGGGCTGGGGGATGCTTGGCACCTCTAAATTCACCCGAGCCAGGACCCAGTGAAACCAGGGCATCCACCACAGAGTGATTTTCCCCCTTATGTTCTGTGTTACCCGCGGTGCTGAGATGCCACAAGCTGGCTCTGCATGTGTCCCACCCGCACCTGGAGCTCCCCGCCACCCTGTTCTGAGGCCAGCAGCCCCAGCCTGGGCTCCGTTTAAGCTTCACATTCCTCTCCTGCTGATCCTGGAGGTCCCAGATCCATTTAAGGGACCTGGCAAACACTCAAACACACCCAGGAAAGTGAACAGAGAGGCGCGGAGCTGCCAGGAAAGAAGCCGAGAGGCACATTTAGCCGGGAGTACGTGTAAGCTGCTGGCAGTGGAGGCTGGGGCAGCCCGGAGCTCCGGGGAGGTGAGGACAGACACAGCCAGGCAGGACGGATGCAGGGAGCGGGCTGAGGATGCCGTGCAGGAACACCTCCCCTCCAGGCAAGCACTCCAGCCTCCCGGACAACACTCCCTCCCATGTGGAAATCGGCAATCAAAAGGAGCAATTACCCCAAATCACAGCCCCCAAGTGACAAATAGCCCAGCCTGCCAGGCAGCTCATGAGCTGCGAGAGGCAGGTTACAACCTGCTCACACACATTAAAGAGACGACCCTGTGCTGTTTATGCTGTCAGAGGCCTAATTACGGGAGCAATTTTCTCCAGATTCCCGAGGGGAGAGACAGAGCGGGAGAGCGCTCGGGCACCCACCCACGGCTGCTGTGCCTCCGTCAGCGCGGTCCCTTCCGTGAGCTCTGCAGAGCCCTGGCTCCCAAGGGCTCCGCTTCCACCGGGGCTGCACTGCTCAGCCTCCACACCTGCCTCCTTCCCGGGGAAAATGCCTCAAAAGGAACAAGCGTTGTCAGAAGTTTAATGAATGCCTTTGCCAGCGTCTGTGCCCAACCTCTTTGGACTTTCTGTGAGAGTGAGGATGAGCCTGGTCACAGATGATGTTCACTATCTCTGTTTTGGAGATGCAATATTCCAGTCCAAGTCAAGTAGACAAGTTTCTTGCCCAAATTCAGTAGCAGTTTAGGGTCTCAATCAGGCTGCTGAACCTGTCTTTATGATTTCTGGCTGATGGGTGCTGAGAGTTGGTCCATGTCTGTCCTCATGGGTGAAACAGGAGGAGAAGGAGAAAATTCACCTCTCCTCTAGGTCAAGCCTAGACTCAGGAGTTCTGAACTTCACTCCTGGCTCCACCACATGCCCTGATGATAACAGTGATGCAGTTTCTAATGTCAGGGAAAAATGCAAATACCTTTTAATGCCCCAGCCTGCTCTGGGCCTGGTTAAAATTTGAGTTCTAAGATCAGGTGATGCTGTACAACAGCAAATCCCCTGGGTTTCCTTTAATAAATTCTTTCAGTAAGACCTGAATGTTGTCCCCTGCTCTTTGCTCTATGTCCCAGATATGTCTCATTTTCTACTGTGATGCTGCTCCTCACTTCGTCTTCTTCTCCCATCCCTTCACCCTCATTCATCAGCCAGGATTTGGGGACAGTCCTCCCAGAGCCATGCAGGGGCAGAGACAGCTCTCCCCTGCTCCACTCCTTCTGCCAGGGCCTCCGTAGGGCAGGGTCTGCAGGCTGGTCACTGCCTGTGCTGTAATTCCTGTGGAGTGGGGACCTCTGTGTCCATCCAGGAAATGGCTTTGAGCCACGAGTGTCTCTGGATGCTGAAAATGTTGGATTCAGGTCTGGCAGGAGTTGTGATTTTCTTTGCCTGTTCTGCGGGCTGTGCGAGAGGATGATGTGCAGAAGCTGCCCAAGCTCAGGATTGTGGCTCAGCTTTCAGGTGCTGCAGCCTCCTCTCCAGGGGACAGTGGCAGGATGCATGAGTTGTTAAGCCTCTGCAGACAAGGGACTGTCATCACAAAGATGTTGACACATGACTGGCTCCTCTTCTCACTGCAGACGCCTCTCTGGAAACCAGATCTCCAGGATCCCAGGGGAAGCTTTCTCTGGCCTCTACAGCCTGAAGATTCTGTAAGTAACTTGCTCCTTCCCGCAGAACAATCCCTGTCCCTGCCTCTCCCCAGCCTCTGGCACTGGCCATGAGCAGGGACTTGCAGCCATCCTGGGGGGATGCAAAGCTACGAGGAGGTGTGGGGTCAGATGTTAAACCCACACTGGCAAACCTGCCCCGTGGTGACTGGGGAACTGTGTCCCACCCCACAGACTGTGAGCAGGTACCCCCCAGGACACGGTGTGGCAACGTGCCCCAGAAGAATCTGCAGAGGTTCACATTTTGCATATAAAACTCAACAAACTCCCTCAAGTGGTGTCCCCCAGATGCGGTGTCCACACCCCAAACTGCTTCGCTGCTGGGTTGGAGCTGGGTTGGAGCAACTCAAAGGTCCCGGTACTGCATTCTGGAAGGTGCTGGGGAAAGGGCTGTGCTCTGCCCAGCTCAGCTTGTCCTCACCACAAACCTCTTCACAGCCCAGGAGGCCTGTGCAAGGCTCTGGAGTGACCTGGGAAGGGCAGGATCCTTGGACAGTGTGACCTCAGGGGCGATGGAGGCAGCTGGATCCAGGAGCACTGCAGCCATCAGGCCATGCCTAGGACCTGCTAACCCTGCTTAACAGAGGTCATTGCAGGCAGGCCACCCACCCCTGCTGTCCAGCGGGGAAGGTCTAAGTGACAAAGTTCCTCTGGAAACTTTGGAAACCATGCTCAGCTGAGCTGGCTCTACTGTGGCACCTGCAGTCACACCTTCCGATGGGCCGCATGGAGCCACACTGCTTTTTGTATCCATGTGACAGTCCACAGGCTCTGTGCAGGGTTTTGAGGTGGGAGTCCCTTTCTCCCTAAGGAACCATCTTAAAAATCTTCTGCAATAAACATTTTATCCCCAAGGGGATGTTTTGAACTCAGCCACAATGTGAAATTGTTGTAGCTGGTCCAGTTTATGCAGGGCGAGCAGGTACAAACCTGCTCCCAGGATTAGAGAGTATAAGGCTGTTTACTACGTCTTCTGAAGATGTAAAGTATGAATCCTGCCCTAAATCTCAGGGCTTAGAGATTTATCCATCCCCTGCATTAGGCAACAAATCAAAGGAACTGAGGAAAAACCGCAGCTCTCCCACCCAATTTCAACAAGAGGAGCCTTCTACTCTGGGGACACGGGAGCTTTTAAAGGTGCTTTTGATCAATTCTATTTGTGTCAGGCCCAGGTAAGGACTAATGCAGCGTTACCGGGGCGATGCCTCCCTTCCGGAGCCCGCAGCTCCCGGCAGCTGCAGCGGGAAGGGGAGGGTGGGAGCCCAGGACATGGGCTCACTGACACCCAGCCCCAGGCAGCACCAGCAGGGACACGCTCCCCACTGACCCCAGAGTCAGGAGAGGCTTGAAGGATCAGGGCATTTCCATCTGGGAAATGGTTGCATCGGGAGGCTTGCTCCAGGCTGTCTTATGAGAGCCGGAGTTGGTGTCCTCACGCTGCAGGATGAGCTGCTTTGCTCTCAGCCGGGCTGTGCCCGGTGACATCGGGTGGCATGTGGGCTGTCATGTCCCTCTGGCTGCAGCCCTGCCTGAAACTAAAGCACATGCCTGCTTAGGGACATGGTTTAATGGTGGAGCTGGCAGTGTTAGGTTAATGATGGGACTCAATGATCTCAGAGGGCTTTTCCAATCTTAATGATCTGGTTGTTCTCTGGCACTTACTCTGACCCCCCCAGCCTTTCCCGTGGGGGTATGCCGAGCACTAGCCCAGCCACGAGGTCAGGGGAGGAAAGGGGATGCTTACAGGGACTGGTCCATCCAGACCCTGCCATAGACCTCTTATTTAACAAAGTTCCTGCTTCCTGAAAGCAAGGGCACTACCAGACCCCATGTCACTGGGAGCATTTCCCTTTCCAAAGACCCCAATGGTTTTACTGGCCTGGCCGCAGGGGTGTGTTGTGCTGCTGTGTGCTCTCACTATAGGAGATGCTCTGATTCCTTTTTGTAGTGTTTCTGTGGGCTCCCCTGGAGTGAGGTGTTTGGGGGAGTGCAGTGGCAGATCCCTGCACCCTGCAGGAAAAGCAGCCATTCACCCCCACCTATTCCTCTGTCACTGGGAGGGTGAGGGCAGCAGCGAGGGACATGGTGGAGATAGACTGGTTCTGGGAATTGCTGGAACAGGTCTAGAAAAGTTGCCAGGACAGATCGTAGGAGCACTGAGCTTAATCACATCGGAAGGGCTCTTGGCAAGGGGCGGACTCTCACTCATTTCTCTCCTAAGACTGAGGAAAACCACAAGGTACTGAAGAAGGCAGGTGAAGGCCACCATGTGTTTCCTTCAGGTTGTGATTAAGGTTCCTCAGGTCACCACAGCAGTGACCTGGTTGGGGCTGGTGGCTCTGCAACAGCTCAGCAGGATCTGCTCCATCTCTCCAGGAATCAGAGGGAACAAGTGTATTCCCTCAGAGTCTGGTTGTGGCCAGGGGTGCAGAGCAGAGCCTGGAGGAGACCATGGGGCTGGCTCACCCTGCTCCTTGTGCCCTGGGACTGACCAAAAACCCTCCCCCTCTTCCCAAGCCACAACTCAGTCCCTTCTTCCCTTTGCTGCACCTCTCTGTACCCCATCCAAGCCTGCTGAGTGCCAGAACCCACTGCTGAGCTGGCTCCACCAAGATCTCCCTGTATCCTGGGGCTCTGAGACTGAGAAGATAAATTTCAACCCAAAAGACTGGGAGGAATTCGGGGCTACTGGGGAAGTGCAGTGATTTATAGGATGCTGTTGTTATGGACACTGGGGGTACTGCAGAGACAAGGGTGCACAGAAGCGTGCTGGGTAACTGGGGAGCACCAGACTGGCCCCAGTTATGTCCATGTCCTGTGGGCTGCTGTGCAACTGCACTGGGGGAGAACAGCATTTCATGGGACATGAGGTGCTCACTGCACTGCTCCCCATCCTGACCAAACCCTTGCTCCCTCAGGGCCGCTGTAACCATTCCTGCAGTCACGTGCTTTTCTTTGCACTTTAATCTCCACCAAAACAACACAGATAGCAGAGAGGGTATCTGGAGAGGGGAATCTGAAGACCCCATGAGACAGGAAACATCAGAGAGATGCTGAGATGTCAGGTATTAAAAGACAGGAGCATAGAGGAAAGTCCTGTCTCCTCACTTTAGGCAGAGGCAAAGCACTGAGTTTATATTTAACCATTCTGGCTCTGCTGAAAATCAAGACAGAAGAAGACTCAGAGAAGCCAAACCACCCTTCAGGCTTTCCACTGAACTTCCCTGGCCAGTGAAGGGCTGCTGCTGGGCTGGGACCCACCTGCACTGAGATGCCAGCTGTGAGACCTCTGCTCCTCTTGATGCTGGGCAAGCTTTGGCCAGGCCACACCGTCCCACCTGGGACCTGCCCTGCAGGACACCGGCCAGCAGCACGGCAACCAGATGACAACAGGCAGAAGGGTGAGGAAATGCCAAATCCTCACCTGTGGGGAACCTCAGATAGAGGTTCCAGGGGTGCTAGAAGAGAGTGTGGCTGATGTGGCTCCCCCGCCCATGTCCTCCTCCTGCAGCTCCTGTGCACGGCTGCTCCCTGGGCAGCACAAGGGGGGCCCCAGGGGTCCCGCTGCTCACAAGGGGCACTCCAAGCCTCTGGCACGCTGACAATCACAGATGCCTGCCCCCTCAGCTCCTCTGGAGTACCCCACTCACACCACCCTGCCGCTCTCATTTCCCTCTTCCCCTCCCTGGGGGATCTTCTCCCCTCCCGCTCGCCGTGGTCACGGGTCGAGGGCAGGGCCCACCGAGCACCAGGAGCTGCCTCGCTGCTGCACCCAGAGCCCATTGCCATGGGGGACACGCTGCAAGGCTGCTGGGAGCCCTCTGAGATGAGTGTCGCCCACGCAGGACACGCGGCTGCTGTGAGTGTGCCCTGGCAGGTCCATAGTCCTGGGCCGTGCTGCTCCCTCCATGCTGTGCAAGGGGCCTGGCAGCCCCAGGGAGGGATCCCGGGGCTGTTCTCTGCAGCCCTCTGGGATGGGAAACCTCACCCAGGTGGGCAACTGTCCCACAAGGACCAGCACAACCTCTGGGGCTCCTGGTCCTGCACATGGATTTGTTTCTGCAGCCAAGGTGTGCTGGGGAGATAAAACACTGGCTCCTGCAGCCCAGTGAGAATGATCAGGGGTCTGGTGGTGAATCAAAGGAACATTGAGTCATCTGAGGTCCCTTAACCTGGAGAGGGGAGTGAGGATGGACACAAACCTTCAGGGAAGGCTGCTGCTGCAGTAAGTAAGGAAATACATATTGTCCATATATGAAGACAAGGAATAGCAAGTTTTGGAGTAGATGGTGACAGGGACATTGAGGACACACTGTGTTTATAGATGTCACAGGCTGGCTGAGGTTTGACAGGCTGTAGTTGGGAATGGCTGCCCCGAACATGAGCAGCTGAAACCTGTGGGCAGCCAGGAGCTGACCCGCGGTAGGATCAGAGATCTTACCCCTGGTGACAGGGGTGTCCCCTGGGGAGACAGGCTGGTGTCTGAGGATGGAAACAATTTTCATCTAGTTTAATTTTAGTGTGCTAGAGCCCTAGGGCTAATTGCAATCATCTGCAGGTCCACAAGTAAACTCTCACATGCTTCTTGGGCTGTCAAGGGGCCTGGTGCTTTCCTAGTCTTTCCAGAGAATTAGTTTGTTTAAAAAAGGATGGGAAACACCCTGGGAATTCCTCCACAAACCCGCCTGTGCAGATGGTCCTCTCCCTGCCCTCAGAGTGAATCCCAGAACTGGAACCTGGACCAGATTCTTGGCTCTGCCTCCTGTGGCTGCTTCACTACACAAAAACCACCTGGAAAGTGGCCATGAAGATAGGCCTGTGCAGAAACCATGCAGGGGTACACCCAGGCAAGCAGGTGTGTGGAGACTTGGAAGAGAGCAGGGAAGAGCCAAGCTGCCCCACTACAACAGAACATCATGCCACAGGGGAATAGGCTGAGACCTTCCTGCGTGGAGCCTGCAGCCAGCCAAGGGCAAGGCAAGATGTGGCCCCCTCAGCCCCCTCAGACAAGTGCAGGCTGACAGGGGTGGATGCTCAGCTGCTGCTCAGAGCTTTTCTCCACTGGCAGGTCCATCCCTTTTCAGAGAGACCCTGGCAGTGCACCTCTCCCGGGGACTCTGCTCTGTGGGTGCACCCACATCCTCTCCACAGAGGCTGATGCTCCTCAGTACAAGCTTCATTGCCAGGATCTTTGGAAGCCACTCCACAGGCTCTTTTGTCCCCTCTGCAAGCTCCTTCCCTTGCAAAATTAGCTCCTTGGCCCATGCTCTCCCAACCTTGGAGCTTTCCAGGGTGGCAGAATATGCTGCTTAATCAGAGTATCTGGAAAACTGGAAACTTTTCCATCCTTCCAGACCTCCTCATGAGCTGCCTGGAAGCCTCTCACCTCCAAGTGTCCTGGCTGGAGCTCCATCAGCCAGGAAGCATCCATCCCAGCTGGCCATGGGGTTGACTTGTGCAGCCACAGCTCCCCAGGACATCCCACCCTTGCACAGGTGTCCTTCACCAAACGCTGCCCTGCACAACCAGGATTGCCCCCGCTCTGACTCCTGGCTGAACATGCTGCAGCAACAGCAGTGCTTACTATCCAAGAAGGAATCCCACACCAAACTCCACAGGGAAAGATTCCAAGTGCAACCACAACCTCACCCCAGAACGTGGAGGGCAAAATTCCTGGGTGCATCCTCTTGGCTGCAGACCCCACACCCGCAGCAGGCCCACCCTGCCCCTCCATTCCTCAGCAAGCCCCAACCAGCCTGTGTGAGCATGCAAACCCCGTGCTGCCCAGCCTGCCTGCACTGCCCGGGCTGTGAGCACTGCCCTGCACTGCCCACCACTGCCCACCACTGCCCAGCACTGCCCTGCACTGCCCAGCACTGCCCAGCACTGCCCAGCACAGCCCGGGCTGTGAGCACTGCCCAGCACTGCCCAGCACTGCCCTGCACTGCCCACCACTGCCCAGCACTGCCCACCACTGCCCTGCACTGCCCACCACTGCCCAGCACTGCCCGGGCTGTGAGCACTGCCCAGCACTGCCCAGCACTGCCTGGGGTGTGAGCACTGCCCAGCACTGCCTAGCACAGCCCGGGCTGTGAGCACTGCCCAGCACTGCCCAGCACTGCCCTGCACTGCCCTGCACAGCCCAGGGTGTGAGCACTGCCCAGCACTGCCCAGCACTGCCCTGCACAGCCCAGGGTGTGAGCACTGCCCAGCACTGCCCAGCACTGCCCAGCACAGCCCGGGCTGTGAGCACTGCCCAGCACTGCCCAGCACTGCCCAGCACTGCCCAGCACTGCCCAGCACAGCCCGGGCTGTGAGCACTGCCCAGCACTGCCCTGCACTGCCCAGCACTGCCCAGCACTGCCCAGCACAGCCCGGGCTGTGAGCACTGCCCAGCACTGCCCTGCACTGCCCAGCACTGCCCAGCACTGCCTGGGGTGTGAGCACTGCCCAGCACTGCCCTGCACTGCCCTGCACTGCCCAGCACTGCCTGGGGTGTGAGCACTGCCCTGCACTGCCCAGCACTGCCCAGCACTACCCTGCACAGCCCAGGGTGTGAGCACTGCCCACCACTGCCCAGCACTGCCCAGCACAGCCCGGGCTGTGAGCACTGCCCAGCACTGCCCTGCACTGCCCAGCACTGCCCAGCACTGCCCAGCACAGCCCGGGCTGTGAGCACTGCCCAGCACTGCCCTGCACTGCCCAGCACTGCCCAGCACTGCCCGGGCTGTGAGCACTGCCCAGCACTGCCCACCACTGCCCACCACTGCCCAGCACTGCCCTGCACTGCCCAGCACAGCCCAGCACTGCCTGGGGTGTGAGCACTGCCCTGCACTGCCCAGCACTGCCCACCACTGCCCAGCACTGCCCTGCACTGCCCAGCACAGCCCAGCACTGCCTGGGGTGTGAGCACTGCCCTGCACTGCCCAGCACTGCCCAGCACTACCCTGCACAGCCCAGGGTGTGAGCACTGCCCACCACTGCCCAGCACTGCCCAGCACAGCCCGGGCTGTGAGCACTGCCCAGCACTGCCCAGCACTGCCCATCCTGCCCAGCTCAAGCGTGTTGGCTCAGCACTGCCTGAACCCTCTCCCACCACACACTGCCCTGGCACTGCCCATGGTTCATCTCCACCAGCAGGTAGGCTGGACAGAGCCTGGCAAGAGTGGCCTTGTTCAGCACATGCCACATCCCCTGGATGGGCCCTACCCAGGGGCCACCTCGCCAGTCCCTCCTCTTCTCCTCCTATACAGTGACCGCAGCAGCTCCTGGGGTCCAGGACAGGTGCTGACTCACCTGGTGTGTGAACACACATCAAAAACATCACCAAAAAAGCCACATTGCCCCAGGATGGCAGGCATGGAGGTGGCTTGGGACACTTCAAATCCCTAGACAAACCCTACCTCCTGGACAGCCCTGAGCCTGTGCAGAACAGAAATGGCTTTGAGACAAAGGGAATGGTGTGGCACATCCAAGAGACGCTCCCATTGGGAGGGAAGAGGAACGTGCAGAGGTTGGAATGTCTTTAATCCCCATGCATGGGCTCCAGGCACAGCTGCCTCCAGCAATAACAGCCCTTTGACTGTGCTGGCTGAGTCACTTCAGCCTCCCAGGATGGGGACATTTTATCATGCACAGGCCTGTACCTCTGAGGGCTGGATGTCTGCTGAGACTCTCTTGTGCAAGGATCCTGGTGTGATGGGACCTGATCCCAACATTTTTCTGGTCGTTCAGGCGTGGTCCCTGCCAACAAACAATCCTCCTACTTCTGAAAATGAAACCCGACCTCTGAGGAGCTGTGATTTACTCTGGTTCCAGTCAGACTGCTGTGGGTAGCAGGTGGTGTGTCCATGTCTGCCAGCGTCTGCAAGCCCTGGCATCACCTGAACAGTGCCAAGCGAGGTGACAGTGCTCCATCCACGCTTGGGTTTGAGTCCTTGCTGGTCTGAACAGTCTTTGCTTGTCGTGTTCATCAGCTTGTCCAGAAGTTGGCTCATCAACCAGTAAGGTCATACAATCGCAAAATGGTTTGGATTTGAAGCAAGCTTAAGGACCATCCCATTCCACCCCTGCCACAGGCAGGGACACCTTCCACTAGCCCAGGTTGCTCCAAGCCCCGAACCTGGCCTTGGACACTTCCAGGGATCCAGGGGCAGCCACAGCTTCTCTGGGCAACCTGTGCCAGGGCCTCCCCACCCTGAGTAAGTCCTAAGAGAATTAGACTCAGCAACTGAGAAACCACATCAGCTAGAGTGGGATTGCTCCATGGGCACAAGAATTTAAGCCCTGACTAAGTTGTCTCCAAGCTTCTGTGAAGCAGCACCTTGCTGTAGGAAAGCCAATGAAATCCAGGGATTTTGTTTGAAGGAGCTGATGGAGAGGCAGGAATAGACAGATGCTGACAGACAAAGGCCAGTGTGATCTGGGATCTCAGCGTTGCTGTGATCTTGTAGACTGAGGTCCAGCTTCACAGACCATCTGTGCCTCAGTCAGTCACCCTGCAGCAGACCTGGGATCCACGCAGATCCCTGCACCATCATCCATGCTCACACCCTGGAAAGCAGCTTCCTGTCCTGGGGAAGCATGAATGTAGGGACAGGACAGTGTCTGCCCGAGGCTTTTAGGACCATGAAGTCAGGAGATGGCAGGTGACTGGTTTGTGGAGTTGTTCCCTCTTTTCAATGCTGTTGACATAAATCGTGCAGTGACCTCTTAAAGCAGAATGTGTCGGCCATCCTTGGAGATGGCCTGGAGCCCAGGGCTCCTGCTGCAGGTGCTCTCCTCAGTGAGCTACAGCACTGTCCTCCCCCAAAGGCCAAAATGCCACAGCTTAGACAGAGAGGGACGCAGTAGCCCTGTCCCAGCTCTGCAGATGCCTTGCTGTCCTCTGAACCTTTGCGCCATCCTCCCGTTAGAGCACTGCCCCAGCACCCCGGTGTGGAGCAGCCCCAGGAACCAGGTGCCACAGCGAGGAGATGTGATCCTGCAGGCTTGTCAGGGTGTCCCTGGCATCATCCCCCAGGCTTTGGTACAATTATCTGAGCTCTTCCCAAAATCATGGTGTATGTTGTTTATGAAAAAAACCCAATATTATGCGAGGGTGGTTTAACACAATGTGTAAGGACTGACCACAGTCAGCAGGGCCTGATGGGGGTTGTCCTTGATACCAGACTGTAAGAAGAGTCATCCTGGGACACCCAGTGATAAATGCAGCATGTCTCTTCCTGCTCAAACCTGAGGTCTCTGTAAGCAAAGCTGGAGGTTTCTTGAGCTGGAGGCTGAATGAAGAACTTCTTGTTTAATACCAGGGTGGCCCTGTCCATATTATCAAACTCTGTTTGGAACTGGTTTTTGGCTTCTCTGTGTCATGCTCTGATGAAGAGTTATTGCATTCATTATGTGCAATGTGAAGAAGCACTGGTTCTTGTCCCAGTCCCAGCATCTGAAAACTTCCCTAACTGCCCTGCTGCTGTGAAAAACAGCATTGTCCACCACTCCAGTGGTTTTTGAGGTCTCTGAAGCATCTTCTTTAAATATTGTTTGTCTGCACCAAAATGGCTTCATTTTGGAACCAGACCATGCTGATGGTGGTCTGGAAAGTCTCTCAGTCTGTTTTACTGGTTGGAGAAGGGACTTGTAATAAATGGAAGACAGCAGGATCCAGCAGAAGTGTGACAATGGGCTTTGCTCTAGCACTGACTTCAGATACTTCCTATGATCCACACTAAACACCAGGTTCAGATTTCAGAGAGACAGGGAGATTCAATGTGTGTCCCACCAAAACTCCAAAAGCACTTTCCAAAGCCCCACTCAGTATCACTCTTATGTTCAGCTCTGCATGCTCTTGGTTTTTAACAGACATGAATTGTTGTTCCGCTTCACTGGGCTGCAGGAGCCAGTGTTTTATCTCCCCAGCACACCTTGGCTGCAGAAACAAATCCATGTGCAGGACCAGGAGCCCCAGAGGTTGTGCTGGTCCTTGTGGGTCAGTTGCCCACCTGGGTGAGGTTTCCCATCCCAGAGGGCTGCAGAGAACAGCCCCGGGATCCCTCCCTGGGGCTGCCAGGCCCCTTGCACAGCATGGAGGGAGCAGCACGGCCCAGGACTATGGACCTGCCAGGGCACACTCACAGCAGCCGCGTGTCCTGCGTGGGCGACACTCATCTCAGAGGGCTCCCAGCAGCCTTGCAGCGTGTCCCCCATGGCAATGGGCTCTGGGTGCAGCAGCGAGGCAGCTCCTGGTGCTCGGTGGGCCCTGCCCTCGACCCGTGACCACGGCGAGCGGGAGGGGAGAAGATCCCCCAGGGAGGGGAAGAGGGAAATGAGAGCGGCAGGGTGGTGTGAGTGGGGTACTCCAGAGGAGCTGAGGGGGCAGGCATCTGTGATTGTCAGCGTGCCAGAGGCTTGGAGTGCCCCTTGTGAGCAGCGGGACCCCTGGGGCCCCCCTTGTGCTGCCCAGGGAGCAGCCGTGCACAGGAGCTGCAGGAGGAGGACATGGGCGGGGGAGCCACATCAGCCACACTCTCTTCTAGCACCCCTGGAACCTCTATCTGAGGTTCCCCACAGGTGAGGATTTGGCATTTCCTCACCCTTCTGCCTGTTGTCATCTGGTTGCCGTGCTGCTGGCCGGTGTCCTGCAGGGCAGGTCCCAGGTGGGACGGTGTGGCCTGGCCAAAGCTTGCCCAGCATCAAGAGGAGCAGAGGCCTCAAAGTTGGTGTCCTTGCTCCTCACACCCCCTGTAGTCACCCCCCCAGGGTCCCTGCACTCTCCCAAGAGCACGTCTGTCCTGTCCTGGCTCTCCTGTGATTCCCACTAGCCCAGGCAGAGCTGTAAGCCAATGCCCAGCTGTATCTGTGCTCTGTCCCTCAGCTTCCCTGTAGAATTCTGCATTTCCCCAACTGCTCTTCCACACCAGCCTCTCTCCACACCCTCCTCATATGTGCAAGCTGTTGGCAGAAATGCCAGGTGAGATGCCGTAGGCCCTTAATCATGTTCTTCATTTGGAAGGGAACCATTTATTAAACATGGCCTCTCTGCTGCCCTTTTGTTCCAAACACATCTTCTCTCCTGCACTGACTGTCAAAATTTAACATTTTACTAAAGGAAAGCTTAAGTCATGGTAGCTGGTGTCTATTCTTTCTTCTCCATTCTTATGGTCTTTTACCCTGTATAGAAAAAAAATTTGGCACAACCCGTTTTTCACTAGCTACTGCTGAGAGTTCCTTGTTTCCCTGCTCTTTCTTCTGTGTTCATACAAATAACTTACTGGTAAGTCCCCATTTTCTTCCAGAAGTCAGAGTTGTGTGGCCTATAGGTTTCCTTTTTAAAAGTTGTCTCTTTCCAACTTTCCTTTCATGTCAGACCTCTGAATCCGTGGCAGTAAGGTTGCAGCCACAGCAATGGAGAGGTTTCTTGCTTACATCCGTGCTCTTTGGGCTGCCCCTCACCGCTAAGGCCATGCCCTGCTCCTTTGACACTGCCGGTAAATGATGGCAGGACCTTAAGCACCATTTTCTTTTTCATGCCATCCCCAATCACTCTTGGAAGGTTTTGTAAAGAGTAGCCTCAGATATGTAAGACTTTCCTTTTTTAGGCACTTCCCCTGGCCCAGCTACCGTGCTGGGATGTGTCTGTTACCCAGAGGAGCACATCAGTGATGTCCCAGTTCTGGAAGGAACAAGTAGGTTCAGGACAGAAGCCTGTCCAGAGTCAAAAACGGAGCCTTTGCAGAGATGCTGAGATGATGACACCAGTAAACTCAGATGTGTGGTGCTCCAGTAGGTCAGTGAGAGAGGATTGTGTCTGACCACGTCTGAAACACCCCTTGGAGTGGGGTTCTTACTCTGCCTCCATCCCTAGAGCCGGGCAGATACCCATCCCTGGGTGCACTGTCACCTTTGTCTCCTCCTTTCCCATCTCTTGTGTAGGTGTCTCCGTGTCCACAGCCCTTCTCCATGCCCTGCACTCACTTCCATCTCTGAGGGATCCTCCTGGGTCCTGCCTGTTCAGCCCAACAGCCCCAGGCACCTGCTCTCTCTGGAGTCTCTGAGCTGGTTTGGTTGTTTCCACAGCAATTCCAGTCACTGCTCCAGGCGGTGCCAAGGCTGCCAGGTCCCTGAGCAAACAGCTGTGGAGCGGCTCCTCACCCACTGTGTCTGCAGCTGGCCACAGTGGAATAGGAAACCTGCCACGGGCTGCTTTCCACCGCCTCTGGAGGGAACCACTGGCACGCACGGGCGGAGGATGCCTGACTCCAGGATAAATGTGGCACAGCCTGGCTCAGAGCACTGGTGCCAGTCTGGGGTAACAGATGCACATCTGCAGGGCAGAGGCCCCTTTGTGGTGACATCCTCCCAGCAGACCCCCAGTGCAGCACCAAACTCACCCCTCAGCCCTTCTGCTGCAAGTCCTGGGCCAGACTGGGCTGCAGCTCACTGGCTGGCCACCTTAAGCTTGCTTAAGAGCCCTGGCTGGCCAACATGGTGCTTTCCAACCACTCCAGCTTTCCAGCAAGAGCCCAGAACATCTTCAGAAACAAGCAGCAACATCTTCCATTTCGTGTCAGGCTGTTGCTGTTGTTTTTGTAACAAAGTTTTCTTTTTTCTAATTATAGGATGTTGCAGAACAATCAGCTGAGCCGCATCCCTGCAGAGGCACTGAGAGATCTTCCAAATCTCCAATCTCTGTAAGTCATTAAAAATCAATGCTACGAGCTGCACAGTCCCTTGGGGGCCCCAGGCTTCCCAGCATTTGAGTCATTAGTTCCTTTGTCAAGGATGTTCTGTTCCTTCTTCCTTTTCTTTTCCAATTTATGCAAAGATTACTGTCACTTAGAGTGGAAGGGAGGGGAGGGCAGTTTTCAAGGAAGAAACACTGTCTTGGTAGAGGATGTTGAAATTACAGCTCCCCATGTGTGCATTGTGATGAAAAGGCCACCAGAGCCAATGCATATTTCAAGGAACATTGGAAAATATCCACTCAAAGAGTCTCTGTGCTCTGCACTGTGGCCCACAGTGGGGAAGGGACCTGCCAGCAAGCACAGAGGACACTCTGGGTTGTCCAAGTGCAAGCTGGGCCGTTTCACCCAAGTGCAGGATAATTGTGCCAGGGAAGAACTGCTTTAAAGACTTCCAGCGATTCAGCCCTGGGAAGAAGCTGAGGCTGGGATTGTGCTTTTCCTTCGAAGGACCTATACCCACAGCAGGTTTATGCTCCTGTGCTCACTAAAATCCACACGACTTTGGAGTACTTAAGAGTTTTCCTGGGTGTGGGCACAGTTGAGACCAGACCCTGGCAGTGCCAGTGAATTTAGGGAAGGTGTGTTTGGTGCAGGGAGCACAGCTGAAGCCTGTAAGAGCGTTCTGAGTTGGGCTGAACCACTGAAAAACTGACATTATCCCTCAATCCTTAACTTCAGTCCTAGTCTTACACAGCTCTTTTATCACAGAAATGTTAGCTGGGAGCAGTTTCTGGGAGTCTCCTGCTTGGAGCAGGACTATCCCAAATACTCAGGGTGGCAGTTGCAGCTTTGTCTATCCAAGCACAGATTCCCCTCTCACTGGTAGCCTGGGGCTGCTCTTCCAGGGAAAGAAGCTTTTTCTCAAGTCCAACCTAAAACTCCTGGAAGGCAACTTGTGGCTATTACTCCTTGTTTGATCACCTGGAACCACCCTGAAGGGCTTGGCTCCATCACCTTGGGTTATGAGTCCCTGGCAGTTCTCCTCTCAGCCTCTTCTCTGCTAAGTGAAACCAACCCTGCTCCTTCCACCTCTACTCATGGGGCAAATGCCCTGGGACCCTGAGTCAGCCACTAGCCCTCCACTGGACCTGTCTCATTCCCAAAACTGGGCACAGTTCTCCATGTGTGGCCTTCCCAGTACCCAGTAGGAGTTTCTGTAAATATTAATTTAAATATTAATTTGCAAGGGGGGTGTTGGCTGTGCAGGATATGAATGTTCTTTCTGCCAGAAGAGATTTGAAACATTTGTTGTTGAAACATCATCGGCGCATGGTTGCGGTTATTATTAAATTGTGTTGACATCACCAACAGTGCCAGAGTCAAGACCCCCCCACTCCAGGGGTTTTGAGATGAGATTGTTCTCCAAGTGACTTCTCTTTCAAGGGAAGTGTGACGTGGAAGGTCACTGCCAGACAGCTGCCCCAGGAACACCCCTTCCCCCTCAGCCTGTCTCTCCTCCGCCTTGCAAGTGTGTGACAGCCAGTGCCACCAGAGCCCGTGGCTGCAGGGAGCCAACCTCTGTTTCTGAAGGTTCAGCTGCCTGCACAGCCACCACTGCAGCTCTGGCCACCAGTCCTGGGGCATTCGCCACTGATGGATGGCGACCTGGGCCAGTGCTGGGAGGTCCACATGCTCCATCTCCTCAGCCCACAGCTCCTGCCAAAATACCACAGGGCACATGAGAAATGCAAAACACTCCAAGAAGCTACTTGCAACACTTTGGGGGTCGTTTAAGGGGCAGAGTGGGAGGATGGCTTGTGCGAGTTAGCACAGAGGTACCTGCTCCTGGTGCACTTTGAGGCCACCTCATCCAGGGTGGTTTTCCAGGTGTCTCCAAGGTTGGGTCAGTGGGAGCTAGGGCCAGCTGGGATCCAGTGCTCTTCCTGCAGAAACTGAAGAGTAAAAGCAAATTTTAGGAAGAAATAAGCTGCTTTAGACAACCTGAGGGAGACAAGGCTTGAAATAAAATCAGAGGGCTGAGTATCTGGGCAGGTCTGGCTTGGATATGCCTAATGCCTGCTGCAGCAGGACTGCTTTCAAGAGCCACAGGCACAGTGACCAGAGGCTGCTGTAGCCACCTGTGTCCCATTTGCCTCCAGAACACGCTGCCCAAGCTGGTCAGTTCCCATCCAGGATCCAAGGTGACTCAGCAGGGACCTACTGCCTTTCCCAAGCAGCCTTGTTGCTGTGAACCAACCTGTCCAGGCTGTACTGCCCTCTCAGAGCTTCCCTCAGCCCCTCACCCCTGCAGTTCAGCAGTGCACGAGCACCCATGCCTGGTCCCTCTGGGCTCCTTCGCTCCCCCTCTCCTCATCATGCATTTTTAAGATACCTGTCCTCATTCCCCTGTAACGGAGCCACATCTTCTGTGCCTTCCCCAGCTCCTCCTCTGAGGCTCAGATTGCTTTCCCAGCCCCTCATCGTCCCTGAATCCTGTCCCAGACACAAACTGGGCAGAGGAGGGACTGGGGCTGTGACCTCCCACTCCTGCCTCTATCTTAAAAAATACAAACAAACTGTTAGGCCTGACAAGACCTGAGTTCAGGATGGGAAAGGTGATGAAAAGGCCGCCAGAGCCAATGCATATTTCAAGGAACATTGGAAAATATCCACTCAAAGAGTCTCTGTGCTCTGCACTGTGGCCCACGGTGGGGAAGGGACTGCTCCATCCAGTGCTCCCAACCACCCCAGCCAGGCCCACAGCGTATTCACCAGGCACCAGGCACAGTGGGAGCAAGCAAGTTCAAAGGAAAACTCCTGCAAGGAAAATCAACTTTTCATGGGATGGAGTCTAAAGTGCCCCTCCAGCCAATGAGCCTCAGTACACATTCTCATAGTCACACAGTGCCCAGGGCTTCTTTAGAGTCAGAGCATAGAACCAGAGAATCATCAAGGTTGGAAAACACCTCCAAGACCATCGAGGCCAAGCTGTGCCCCATCACCACCTTGTCCCCAGCTCAGAGCACTGGGTGCCACATCCAGTCCTTCCTTGGACACCTCCAGGGATGGGGACTCCAAACCTCCCTGGGCAGCTCCTTCCAGTGCCTAACAACCCTCTCAGTGAAGAAACTCTTCCTGATGTCCAACCTGAACCTCCTCTGGCACAGCCTGAGGCTGTTTCCTCTTGTCCTGTCGGATTCACACAGATGACTAATTATCACCCTTTTTGGGAGGCCCATTTGAGAACTGGCCAAGAGTATCAAAAAATTAAGAGACATGTATTGGGAACAGCACAGATCTGTTGGAAACAGCTCTCTCCCTGAGCCAGGCAGGTATCCCACTCGTCTCCTCAGGAAGGTGGGACCTGCTGCAGTTAGGCTGGGTCTTCTTCATCACATCTCCCCTGATCAGAAAAACAGGCAAGGGATAAGTTAAGCCACAGGGAGCAAATAAATGGGAACTGGTAGACACAGAAAGCTGCAGGGCAAACTGCTGTGGGATCTTGTCCCTCATGCACCTGAGCACAGTTGTCTCTGTCTGCACACTCAGAAGTGCTTTCCCAGGAGTTCTTCACTGCCACTGCTCTGGCCAGAACGGCACAAACATGGGAAGGCAAAGTGATCCTCCCGGGGGCAAGAGCAAAGTCAGGAGTAGGACCTAGGTGTCCTGCCTCCACTCGCCACGTTAAGATGTTTCCACGCCTCATTTGAGACTCTGCAATGGCACAATGGAAACGTGTAACCACCAGACACCAGGAGAGGAAGTATTTGGGACAGAGTGCACAAAACCCATAGAATCATAGAGCTGTTTGGATTGGAAGGGACCTTAAAGCTCATCTCATTCCAGCCCCCTGCCATGGGCACTTTCCTCTAGGCCACAGTGCTCCAGGCCCTGTCCAACCTGGCCTTGAACACTTCCAGGGACAGGGCAGCCACAGCTTCTCTGGGCACCCTGTGCCAATAAGATGAAGAGCTCCAGGAAAAGATTTCTGTAACAAAAAGCGAACAGCAAAACAGCAGTAACTTCTGTAGGTATCCCATCAGTGAACCCAGCTCACCCATCCTGTTCTGTGCTCACAGGAATTCAGGGTAAAGCTGTAGGAGGTCAGTCAGGTCCCCAGCCATCACTTCTCCATGTGTGCCCCTGAGGCTGGGCCCAGCTCTACGAACAGGGCAGTCTCTTCTGGAAGCAAAAGTTTCAGAAGGGTTCCATGCAATGGAGAACTCTTCTTTGTCTGAGGGGGTTAAAGGAAGGGCAGAAAGTGCTTCTCAGAAGGACCCTGAGCACAGATCACCCACAGGCTGCAGTGAAACCTGCCCTCAGCATGGAGAGGACAGCAGGGAGCTGTTCTCTAGGATGGGTGTTCCACAGGATGGTTATTCTCCACGGGGACAGGCACAGCCCAGCTCTGCCTCGCATCAGGACCACACCAAACCCTTTCTCTGTCTCGAGCCTGACTTCTTTAAAGTGTGGAGGGCATGTGCAGACAAAGATGATGATTTGCACTTTCACAGAGTCACAGAATCGTCGAGGTTGGAAGAGACCTTCAAGATCACCTAATCCAACCATCAGTCCAGGGCCACCACATTGACCTCTCCACCACATCCCCGAGTGTCACACCCAGACACCTCTTGGACACCTCCAGATACAATGACTCTACCACCTCCCTGGGCAACTTATCCCAATGTCTGACCACTCTTCCAGTGAAAAATCAATTTCTGATCTCTAATCTGAATCTCCCCTGGTACATCTTAAGGCCATTTCCTCTTGTTCTATCACCTGAGACATGGCAAAAGAGCCTGACCCCCACCTCACTATAACCTCCTTTCAGGCAGCTGCAGAGAGCAACTTTCTCCTCTTCACACAGAGACCATTGGGCTCGGTGAAGGCCCAAGAACCACATCTGGTGACACAGCCTGGCGTGGCTGCAAGGCACAGCCCTGCTCCGGGTGGGTGGGGATATTTCTGGAGACACACGGTGTGTTACAAGATGGTACCACGGCTGTGCCTCACACTGGTGCAAGCATGACCTGGAAAGCATCCTGGGTCTCATCCTGTGCTGCTCCCCTGTGGGAGCAGCCAGTGCTTGCAGAGTCCTACAGTTCTCCTTCATGTTTAGAGATGCTCTCCACCCAACACAGTGGCACAGCATGGACAGCGCTGTGCCTGAAGGGGAATACAGGGCTGAGATGCTCTGCTTGCTTTCCACTGGTGCTGCCATGGCTTCTCCAAATGTGGCTACTCACCTCAGACCAAGAGACTCCATGCAGGTCTGCATTAGAGTGATTTTTTCCCCTCTTTTTCAAATATCTGAGTCATTTTCCGCAAGTTTATGAGACTCTTGTGTATCCATTGCCAAAAAATTCGCCAGCCTGGAACACCTATAGGTCACCCTCAGCGTGGTTTTCGAGCATTACCAGTCAGGCCATCTGAGCCCCAGTGTATTTGTGCTGCCCAGAGACTCCTTTTTTCCATTCAGGAGGGGAAGTGGTTTCATGGCACATCATGACAGTCCATGAGTTACCAGACTTGTACGGCACTTGGTGAAATATTAACTCTCTGTTTGCATGTTGGCAGCACATCCTAAGCAAGCAGGACAGCTGGGAAGGGGGTGAAAATGGGAGCCAAGAGGAGTGGGGTGGAACCAGTACCAGACAGAAAGGGATTGTGTGTTGGTTATTTTCTTGCTCTTTCAGATATTTACATATGGTGTCCATGTTTGTCATTCTGGGATTCAAGCAGGATTTGAAGGGGAAGTGTGTATCCCTTAGGGACAAACTGACCCAGGAGAGGAAAGACAGACTTCTCAATGCACAAATCTTTTCTCAGGATTACAACAGAGGCAGCAGAACTAAGTGGAGACTGAGATCAATTGTTTTCAGCTTAGTTCTATCAGAAAAACTTGCCAATCAATTCAAGGGATGAGGTGACCAGACAAGTGGGACAGAAAGGGAGGCTCTAGCTTCTGTGGGACAGAGAGAGGCTGGAACTCACTACCTGCACAGCACAAAGTTAGAGTTGAAATGTAGCAAAAAACTGTCAGTGAACTCCAATTGTCTCCAAATGTGGCAGCTGTCTTGGCTTGTGGGCATTTAGAGAGGATGAGATAGGACACACGGCCCAAGCTTTGGTGGCACTTGGAACTGAACTGCAGCGTCCCTTTGCTGCACTGCTGGGGTCCAAGCTCGACTCCCAGGCAGGAGGCATATTCAGACCTGTACTCAAGTCCCTCTGCTTGCTGGCTCAGAGTGCTGGGCAATGCAGGCAGCAGGCGCTCCTCAGGCTCTGTGGGATGCGTGCAGTGAGGTAAGGACCCAGCTGGAAGGCTGCAGGGGGTTTGGGAGCCCCCAACAGCAGCAGATCAGCTTTACATACATGCTTGAAGAGAGGGAAGGCCAGGCAGGAGGAAACTTCAATAAATGCTGTCACCCAGAGGGCAGAAGGGAAGTCATTCCTCCTTTTCATCAGGTGCTGATGCATATTGAAGTAGGAGTGCCCTGCCCAGAATGATCAGAGTCGGGGGCACAGTCAGAGCATGAACTCTCCACTCCAGAGTGCCCTGACCCCAGGAAAGCCTGGGGCACATGCACCCCTCATGCCTTCCCCCCGTGTGGCTTTGTGGCAGCCTGAACACAAGCTGAAGGGCTCCAGCTTGCTCTCCGTGCCAAGCTCTCTGTACCATGGCCTGGGTCCTGCTCACATCTGTCTCTAAAAGACCAGATCAAAAAGGAGAACCACAGGTGTCACAAAGACACTGCTCTGCTTCTGTCGGCCTCCCCCTCTTCTTGCCTTCTGATGAGGGCCTGTCTTCAGGCAAGGAGCTTTCCCAAAGCTGCCAGCTCATGAGCTTCAGGTGTACAGAATTTTGCGTGTTCCCCCACAAAAGACATGCTGTGGAGCCAGCACTGGGAGAACACCAAGTTTAACTACTCTAGGTGAGGCACACTGACTCCCTGGGAGCCCAGGTTACTGAAGATCCTTCACAGGACAGACAGCAAGCCAATATAATGGGTCAGGCAAGTTTCAGTGAGACGGGAGAGGCAGAGCACTCCCCTTTGGATTCTTTCTCTTGGATATTCCCATTGCCCTGTGTGATCCCCCCATATCCTTCCTTACCAAAGAAGTTGCAGTCCTGAGTTTTGGCAAATAACATTTCAAACACGGTAAGAGGGCTTCCTCCAGCAAACCCTCACACAGGTGCTATGAATAGCGGCCAGCCAGGAGGAGGTTTCCAGTCATTCAACATAACTCTGTGCCAAGAGGGCATTTGTAGGTCTAGGATGCCCATTGCCCCTCACCCCATGTACTGACCCAAGGCGTGGCTGCTCCAGGTTGGATCACTGGGTATCACCAACCATTTGTCATCAGAGACCTCCTGTGGTCTGTACCATCCCTTCACAGAGGGTTTGGCTTTCCCCAGCCAGAGCTGTCCATGGCTCACTCTGCCCCATGGATGTCTGCCACCCTGAGGGGGCAAGTGTGAAACCCACCCAGACAGCCCCATCCACATCAGACTCCCCTGTGCTTACAAACACCCCTCACTGCAGGTCCTCCAAAGCTGCAGCCACGCCCAGACCAGAAGCAGACCTGCCCTGTTCCCTGTCAGCTACAGGATGTGGAGGCATCACTGTCTGGAGCCCCAGCTGTCAGGAAGGAGACCTTGGCAGGTTTCACTAGATGAGTACAAAGAGGAACTTGGATTCCAAAAGAAGACAAGGCCAAGCTCTGGAGACCGAGCCTCCTACCAAGTGTGAGGGAGTTGCTTCCCAGCAGGCTTGATTTATCTGGGAAGCATGTTGGGAAGCCTGGTGGGGAGGATTAGAAAGAACACGCACACCTGATGGCAATGCTGTGAGCCCTGCAAGGGGTGCCAAGGCCTTACGTAATGCTGGGATCCAGTTGTGATCCCTGGCAGAGTATCTGCCTGCCGGTGGTTTATAGGTGCAGTAACAGCATACCATGTGCATTCTGGAAGAGTCGTGTGTCAGTCTAATTAACGACTTTGTGGTTTGTGAGCACTTACCTAAAGCAGATGGGCACTGTGTCTGTTCCTCTGCCAGGCAGAAAGAGTCCACGGTATTTCAAAGCGAGCAGGTGCTATAAATTATAATTACCAAGCTTGTCGAGGTAGAGAAAGCAGAGAGAAAAGAAACCTGGTGGATTAAGAGATCAAGATAAACTCCTGGTTTTTCTTTTTCAAGTGCCTATGGAAAGCTTTTTTGGGAGTTTCTTGCAGATCAGCATTTTGGGAAGGTGCTTAGCATGTGTCTGGCTCTTCAGGGTGAGTGTTGTCTGTATCAGCCTGGAGGGGGAAGGGAGGATTTAGTGCCAGCCAGAAGAGCTAAAGCCTCAAGATCCTGCACCATGAGATCAAGCTCCCCTTGCCCCCTTTCCACACTGCACTTTGGGTTTTCTCTCGTGTCCCTGGCAAGATGCTCCATTCTGCTGGCAAACACTGGGTGCGAGCCTTGTGGGTGATTCCCTAGCTCTGTATCCCACAAGGACTGACTCTCCTGCTGTTTGTCTTGATGACATCCAGGAAAACAACCCGTGACTGTGTCTCTTGGCAATTCCTCCCATGTGCAGGAAAGTATCTGCTTCCCTCCATGCCAGCACGTCAGTCCCCTGCAGCCAACCACACTCTGCTACCCCCGTGGCTAATGCACCCCATGCACAGGTAGCCACAGTCAGCACCAGTATGCACAGATGGTGGGCGACAGCCCAAGAGGCCCCATTCCCTGCGATCCTGGCCTTGCTCTCATTTTAGTTCCCCTTTCTCCAACACAGTCTTGCATCCCTCTGGAATATTTGCAGAATTCCCTTGCCACTCTGCCACAAACCGGCTGTTCCCAGCTGAACTCAGCCACAGTCTCCCTGAGGAGCACTCTGGTCCCTTCAGCACCGTCCCCACCAGCAGCACCTTCTCGTTTCTGACCCTTGTATGACAGCAGTGCTGTCCTCTGCTCCTCTGGCCTGCTGAATCCTTTGCTGATGGGACGCAAACTGGAGGAGAAACTGCGCCATACACATTGTTCTTAAAAATACTGAAATCATTTTCCTGGTTGCTAAAGGTGTAATTTCCAATTATATTCTGATTCCACTCCAGCTGTACTTGACCCATAATCAATAAGTGCTAAATCAGCCTGACATGTAACTCTGCATGCAGGTTAATTGTACCTCTAACTAAAACAATCCACTTCCTCCATCCCATTAGTTGGCCACCATTTGGGCTCCTGTGGAAATGCAATAAAGGCTGCTTCATCCTCTGTCCCTTATGGCAGGTAATTGTTTTCATACATATGGCCAGAGATTAAAATGCAAAAAATGACTTATAGCAATTCAACAACATGTGGACTTTGATGTAGACAAAGGAGGAAGGCTCTTCCCATCAGATCAGATTCTCACAAGCATATAAATTCTTATGACAGAAGGAAGAAAAAAATTCCTTTGGAATCAACATGGCCTGAAGAGCCCAGTCAGTTCATTCCTCATTTCACTTCTTTGATCTGATTGAGATTTGACAGTTTGCTGTTCACAGCAATATTCTTCTCTATAAATCACACATGATGCTGTGCAGTTTTGGGAAGGTGTTGTTTCCATTGGTTGTTTAGAGGATAAAAGCTATGGGAAAACAGGTATCTATGAAGTCAATACAGCAGAGCAGTGCCCTACAGTCTGCTGGCACAGGAGCTGTCTCGTGGCAAGACCACCTCAGCCCCGTAGCCTGATTTACTGGCTACAGAGTCCTTCTGGAGCACAGGGAAAAGGAGGTCAGGGAGGAGCAGCGAGGTAGCTCTGATGGAGTATACGGACTGAAGCAAAGTGACCGCAGATGTTTCCCTGGTGATCGCTGCTGCTGAGCACACAGGACCTCAGATTTCACCTCTTATGGACGCCTCTGCAGCAGCAAGCGTTCCTGCAGCAGGAAAAGGAGCCCAGCACGGGTATCACAGTGTCGGCAGCGTGCTGTCCTTCCACTTGAGAGGACGCTGCTAAAAACCTTCCTGTTCCATCTCTGAAATCCCCTTTTCCTTGAGGCCCCTCTTCCCAGCAGGCAGCTCTGGACAGCAGCACAACCGAGTCAGTGGAGTTTTGTCCCCACTCCTGTTCTCAGAAGTCTGATCTCCATTTTGGCACTTCAGGGTTTAACAATATTTCTACAAAGAAGAGAGTCTGGGAGGGTCCAAGAGCAGACATTTACCACATTCAAGAGAACACTGCAGGCAGATGTGCCACACATCTGGATGTACCTCAGTTAATTTTCACACACTGAGGTAGCCGTGGTGTGGTGAACCTTTGCTGAAGTTTGGCTGCTGCTAGTGTTCCTCAGTAACTGTATGGAAGCAGGAGCCTCTCTGGCTCCACCACCATGATCCTTCCTCGCAGGTACAGCTTGCACAGTCTGGGAGTCACCTGAAAATGGCACAGTAGCCCCTGTAGCTTGTGCAGTTGTGCACAGACAGGGAAGAGATGATACCATTTTGATTCAGGTGGGCTGATGTCCCTGGAAGGGACTGAGGTCTTCTCCTGAGGCCACTTCTCAAAATTTGGTTCATCAATTATAAAGTGAATTCAGAGGAATTACTGCTTTTTGGCACAGACTTTGAACAGATAAGGTTTCTCTGGTTCTGTGTACCACGGGCTGTCATCCAACCTGCCACGCACTAGCTCTTCCCTCCACCCAGGCTGAGCTGCCACTGGAGATCTGTGTTTGTCACCAGGACTGGCAACAATAGCTTAGCAAGGTCAGACCAGGTTTGAGGAGAATTAGAATTTGAGGTGTATTAGAATACAAATACAGTTCAAGATTCAGATTTTGGACTCGTTCCTCTGTTTATACAGGCCTGATCCAAATCCCAGGTCTGGGTTCAAGAGTATCCCTGACTGGGAAAGAGCGAGCGTGGCTGGACCTTATTTCTTATTGCAGCAACTTTCTGTGCCGTTCAGCTCATCTCCCCATGCTGTTTGGAGTGTGTTCCCCAGTACCTCTGAAAAGCATGGTCATTTTTACTGCAATGAAGAGCAACAATGCATTTTCAAAAGCCATTGGTAAATCCACTTGGCAGAACATGCATCGCTGTCTTTTACTGGGGCAAAAACTGTGGCTTGGTCATTGTGCTCTTGGTAGGACCCAACAAGCAGCTTCCCTGCAGCCCACAGGTAACAGCAGGGGATCAGCCGTGCTGGCATTTGGCATGGATGCAAAGAAACCTGGGCCAGGTTTGTGGTTGGGATTTGAGTGGCTGGGACCAGTGCACTGGTGTCTTTGTGTCTCTGCTGAGACTGGGGTGCTGGATCCTTCCCTCATGGTGGAGGATCCTAAAATACCGCCAGGAAGGAGATCAAATTCCTCTGAGTCACCACCATGGTGGTGTCTCACTACACAGCCTTCCTTCACTTTGGATAAGTTTCTGCTGTGCCCACGTCTCCCTCAGGCAGACCAGGTGGATTTGTCTCCTCTGACCGTGGCTGTCTAGATGTTACCTCACCCCAGCAGCAGTGGAAAATGATCAGCATCTGCAGAGGGTGAATCATCTCTGTTATCTCAGAGCCCTCTCTGGGGGATGAATCACTCTCTGGAGGAATCTGCTTTTCTCTTCTGGCTATAGAAAGACCCTATAACTGGTTTCAAGTTCTGTGAGAGTAAGGCTGGGGGAGATGTGCTTTTCCTACACTTGGAAAGCAAAAGAAAAATGTCCCTGTCCCCACCCGTCCCTTTTATCTGGCAAAACCAGCCCCCCAAGCTGACACAGCCCATCAGAGCAGGGGTGCCAAAGCAGAGCTGAGCATCTCTGCTCCCCACAGCCCCCTGCACATGACCCAGCACACACTTGTGCAGCCCTCAGGGAAATCTACCAGAGGAGATCGTCTTGCCCAAAAACACAAGTGCAAGGAGCAGCTTACCCTCTAACCAGGGAGGGATTTCTCTACACTCCAGAGCTGGAGGGATTTGAATTTGCAACCACTGTTCAGGGAGCAAGTCAGAAAGGAGGCAGGCATGGCTAGTGGGTACATCACAGACATGGATTTTTTCCTGTCAGTAGGAGGAACTCAGCTGGTCAGATTAGAGTCTTTTCTGCTTAGCAGTAAAAAAACCATGAAATGCAATGTGGTTCTCCCAGTACAATGGTCTCAACAGCATTTTTGAGAGGAAGATTTAATGACCACACACAAGCTGTTCAATGTATCGTCCTCAAGGAGCAGTTCACTTTAGCAGTGCCACAATAAATCCGTGCTGCATTTGTTTTTCATTCATTACTTGCTGTTTTTGAGCCATGAGTTGCACTGAAATTTATGTAAGGGCACTGTCCGTGTACCTCATGCTTGTGAGTGTCAGTGCTGTGAAGGATCCCTGGATTCATCTCCCAGGAAGACAAGAGTGTTGTGTGGTTTATCAGGCTAACAGCTAAAAGCTTAGCAAACTTCAGTCACTTCAGAACTAGAAAATAATACAGAAAAATAGGTGTCTGCATGAATTGGTATCTCCTCCCAAGGATGGTGTGTGTAGATACAAGACAGAGAAACTGCCCAGCTGCATCGGATGCCCCATCTGTGCACACAGTGTGTAAAAAGCAGAAGCTTTCTCTCTTTTGAAATCCTTTCCTGGCATGTACAGAGAGCAGGTCATTCGGGTCCCAATGACCTTGAGTTGGGCCAGCATGTCCATGATGATCCCCTGAGTCAATTTCTCTCTTGAGACTTCACTTTCTAATTTTCCCATTCTTGAGCAGGTGGTTGGCAACCCTTGGAAGGGGGTGATGGTGAGGGACTCCCTGGCCACGCCCCAGCACCTCCAGAATTCCCGCTTGTGCTGCCAATGAAGAGGTCACAGCACAGGTGGTGTTTGGAGCTGTGCTTGTCCAGCAGCTTGGCAGTGGCTGTACCTGCCTGGCTGTGCCCACTGGGTGCTGCAGTCACCTCCAAACTTCTCTGTATTGACTGCAGCAATCCAGCAGGGCCACTGGTGGTCACACATCTACCCAGATTGTTCCTACCTTTCTCTGCCCATGCTACAGTGACTGCAGAACCCACCTTTCAATAAGCAGAGGTCCCTCAGAAGAGACTCTGACAAACACTGAAACTTAACTCCACCTTCATCCCCCTCTCCAACACGCTGCCACTTCCCATCTCAGGCTGTAAGAGCTTTCAGGAAAAGGCACGTGCTGCCTTGGTGCCCTCACTGTGTGTTCTGGGTGCACTGTGAGCACTAAAGGAATAATAATCACAGCTCACATCCACAATCCACATACACACTCCTGCCTCACAGAGTCATGTAGTAAGTTCCAGTGTGTTTCCATTAACCTTTGTCAGGACATAACCCATGTTATATCATGAGCCTTAACTCCCTCACTTATCCACATGAGCGCCCAGGGCTTGCTGCATGTCCCTGGTGATGACTCGATAGAAACGATGGACAACAGTTGTTCCATGCAATAGACACGTCAGTGCAAAGGGAAGATGGGTCCCAGGTGTTCAAGCACTGATGTGTAAGCACTCCTGATGAACCACAGAGGAGCTCTGGGTAAACTGGACATAGGGAGACGAGCAAGGAATGGACATATTTAAACTGGCAACGTCTATCTTAGAATCATGGAATGGTTTGTGTAGAAAGAAACCTTAAAGCCCATCCCATTCCACCCCCTGCCATGGGCAGGGACACCTTCCACTAGCCCAGGCTGCTCCAAGCCCCATCCAACCTGGCCTTGGACACTTCCAGGGATCCAGGGGCAGCCACAGCTTCTCTGGGCACCCTGTGCCAGGGCCTCCCCACCCTCACAGTGCGGAATTCCTTCCCAAGATCCCATCCAGCCCTGCCCTTGGGCACTGGGAAGCCATTCCCTGTGTCCTGTCCCTTCTTCCCTTGTCCCCAGTCCCTCTCCAGCTTCCCTGGAGCCCCTTTAGGCCCTGGAAGGGGCTCTGAGGTCTCCCTGGAGCCTTCTCTTCTCCAGGTGAGCACCCACAGCTCCCCCAGCCTGGCTCCAGAGCAGAGGGGCTCCATCCCTCAGAGCATCTCCATGGGCTCCTCTGGACCCACAAAAACCATGTGTTTCTCTGCTGAGGGCCCCAGAGCTGGAGCCTGCACTCCAGTGTGCCATGAGCTGTTCAGAGCCCCTCTCCCCAGCATGTCCCGTTCCTTCTGTCCTGAGGGCTGCTCTCCCTTCTCTTTTCTGGCTGCCTTATGCTTGACAAACACCATGTTTCCCAACAAATATGCAGGCCCCACTGCTTGGTGAGCCTTTGAGCCACTCTGCTCAGCCTCCAGCTTCTTCCTGCACCTTCTCCGTTTCCCTGTGCCTGGCGCCGTGGCCAAGGGGGCAATGCCAGGGCCCAGGGAGAGGCTGGTCGGGGAGCTGGCATGGCTGCCCAGCTTTCAGCAGTTTCTATAACTGCACAGAGATTTTGGCAATCCTTCTTGTACCGTTCTGACCTGAGGGGTTTTGGAGGTGTTTGCAACTGAGGATAACAAAGCCCTCTTGTCTACACCAAAGGCACTTTGTGTGGAGTCTAGGTATTGCTCTCATTTCATTTCCCGAGCATCCCTTGTGGAGAGCTTCCCACAGAAACATGCCCCATTGAGTCAGGAGGGAAGACTCATTGCAGTCCAAACAGAGCCCTGCAAACTTTCTCACCAGGTCCTGTTCCACAGCCAACTGCAAACATGTTTGTGTCTTGAACCTCCATTCACTGCCTGGGACGGTTTTCACAAGTTTTCAGCTGGAAATAGAACCAGGCAGCACTGGTGAGTCTTGCTTGAGGGCTGTGAGCCCTTCTGTGGCAGGGGCAGAGAGCCCAGGTACAGGAGCTACAAGGCAATAATGTGGCATTCACAGAATCACAGAATGCTTTGGGTTGAAAGCGACCTTTAAAGGTCTTCTTGTCTAATCCCCTGCAACGACCTGGGACATCTTCAACTACAGCAGGCTGCTCAGAGCCCCATCCAACCCTGAATGTTTCCAGGGAAGGGACATCCACCACCTCTCTGGGCAGCCTGTGTTGGTGTTTCACCACCTTATCATAAAAACTTTCTTCTTTATATCTAGTCTGAATCTTCCCTCTTTTAGTTTAAAACCATCATCACTTGTCCTATTGCTACAGACCCCACTAGAAAGTCTGGCCCCATCTTTCTTATAGGCCCCCTTTAGGCACTAGAAGGAGCTCTGAGGTTTCCCCAGAGCCTTCTCTTCTCCAGCCTGAACAGCCCCAGCTCTCTCAGCCTGTTTCCAGAGCAGAAGGGCTCCAGCTGTCAGTGTGGCCTCCTCTGGGACCACTCCAACAGCTCCATTCTCCCACTGCATCTACAGTACGTTATGACAGCAAAGACATAACAGGCAGAGCAGAAATTTAAGCCAGTGTCCCCCTTTCCAGGTGAGCACTGCAGTCCCTGGCTGCCTTTGTCCTACCCCAGTTGGTACCAGCTGACAGAAGAACCCTTGCTCCTCCTCTGGGTTATCTGGGCAGGCTCAGGGACCCAGACCCTCCTGCCTCAGTGTGTCGGGTGGGCCCCAGCGGGTGCTGAGCTAGGCAGAAAGAGCAGCACGTGTGGAGCTGGCTGGCAGGGCAGTGTGGCTGTGGGGGACACAGTGGCCTCGAGCAGGGTGACTCCGGAGCCGTCCTCCCTCGCCGTGCCCTCAGCTCCTCGCACAGCAATTCCCCAGGAGCTCACCAGCCAGGCACTGACTCAGTCTGGGAGCTTTGCCTGAGAAAGAAGCTGAGGTGTTGGCCCCAGTCGTCAGTAAGTTATCGGAGAAGTTTAGCTGCAGTGACATCACCTCCTCCTTATGTTACTACAAGGAACTCAGATCCTATTATGGGAGAGGAGGTAACTCAGTCGAGCCTTTCAAGATAAACTCAGACAGGAAGACAGACGCGATTGCCTGAAGGCACCAATTAGACATTTCTGGTGAGCTCAGCTCTGTTCAGCTGACACACAACCACACTGGGGCCAGGGAGACAGGAGCACCTCTCTCGTGTCTCAGGGCTGGGGTGGGAGGGATGGGAGACCAGCACTTCTTTGCCGAGCTGCTGGCTCAGCCCTCACACCGTCAGTGGCCACAGCTCTCCCTCCAGAACGTCCTTTCTTTACGTCCTGTGTTCTGCTGTGGACAGGGAACCACAGAGGAGCTCCCTGGTCTGGAGAGAGATCAGCCCAGCCCTGCCCCACTCAGTGCTGCACATGATCTTCGGTGGCAAGTATCCTCCAGCTTTATCAAGGGAAATAATAGCCCAATATGTTGCAAAAAATACCGTGATAATGGGCTGCAGTTTGAGGTCCCAGTGCCCTGTGGTGACTGGGCTGTGGGGAACACCCCAGTCTATGCTGCAGGCCAGTTACTGCACGTGACTGGCCTAAGACACGCAGACAGAGAGCTCTTACTGGCTCTGATGTGTGAGAGGAAGGAAAAAACAGCAGCAAAATTTGGGATGCCTCCTGACAGCGTGGTATTGAGCATTTCTGTTGGTTTCCAGGCTGCAACTCCCCCTGTAAATGCTTCACAGCCAGAAGAAAATGGTAAAATATGAGTAAATTTGCTTCTGCCAGTCATAGCTTGAGATCTGCACCACATCTGTTAGGGAACAGAGAGACTGGTTCTGGTTATTCCCTGGTTATTCTGGTTATTCTGCCAGTCATGTTACCAACAGCTCGGAAATGCACTTGTACCTCCTCCAAAACACTCTGGAAGCAGTTCTTGGGACAAGACAGTTCTTGGAAACTGCTGGATCTGTGACACAGAAAATGCAAGATCTCAGATTATAGGTCAGGATTAACACAAACCTCATGACACACTCACTGCACTGATGGCTGCATGCACCCCACCCCTGGCCAGACCTCCCAAGTGGCTGCACTGGTGGCATTGGCTTGTCTTCTGGAAAGGAGGAATCTCCCACTCTTGACCTTTTCTCCTTAGAAAAGGACTTCCCTATTTGCCTGGTTCCTTCTATAAGTGTTCCTGATCCCACCATCCTCTCTGGACTGCTCCTGGCAAGAAGACAGTTGATTTCTCCTCAAATATTCATCAAACAGACAAGGTTCAAAGCAATGAAGGGGCTCTTCCAAGGCATGTTGAAACCCAATATGAAGCCGACCCGAAAATGTCCTGCTCAAGGAAATGCTTCCCTTTCCCATCCCACACAGGTTCTTCTGCCTCCCCAGAGCTGTCACTCCACAGCAGCAGCAAAGGAAGCAACTGGCAAGCTCAGGTACACTCACATTTGGTGCTGACTTGCTCCTCTCACCATGGCTCTGCACAAATGTGAACACCTGCTCAGGGAAAAAGATGCCTCAGACCAGCAGACCTTGGGTGTTCTTCCAGGCAGCTCCCTCTCTCCCTAACCCTGTAGTCCCTACAAGGGAAAATGGAGTAAAGTCTGAGGTGACTGCAGGACTTTTGAGTCAGTGTCATGTTGAAGCTTTCCATACACCCCGTAACTCTCAGCAGCAGATGCAGCTCTAAAGCTGGAAGCTGAGACTTTCAGCAGCTGCTGGTTTTCACAAGCTGTTGTTCTTGAACATCCCACTTAAAATCACCTCCTCCTGCACACAACAGACAGGCCAGCGCCCTGCAGAGCCTTGCTTGAGCCCATGAAGTCACTTGGAAATCTTGTCCATGCTGATGTCTGGAGTCACTGTGTGTCTTCCTCTCTCCAGACCCATAGCACTGCTTGACAGCAGGTGTGGGATGAGTCCCTCTCCTAAGCCATCCAGCAGCTCCGTGAGCGAGGCGTCTTCCTCTGCAAGCAAGCAACGGGTTAAAGCTTGCAAGGAAAATCAATTGAGTGATTTGGTGAAATAAAGATTAAAACATCTCCGTGGAAGGTGAGGAGCCAGCCCTGGCCTGTGCTGTCTCATTTACCCACTAATCGGCCCAATTACCTCAGGTATAAATCATAACACAAAACACTTACAGAGCCAGAGTCACACACTGAAGAAAGGAGAGAACTGTTGGGTTGGTTTTTGTTTAGTATAATTGATATAATTACTAACAATTCTGTGCCAAGAACTTCAGCTTTTCTGCTTCCAGAAGAGAGTAGAGAGCTGTCTGAAAGCCATAGCAATTAGCAATCCCCACATGCACAGCTTTTATTAGAAAGAATGCACATCTATTCCAGAAAGAGCCAGCAGCTCCCTGAGGAGCAATTAACCATCCCTGGGTGCCAGGAATGCAGCTGTCACTGAGCCCATGTTCCCTGGCCCCTCATCAGTGCTGCAAAGGCACATAAGGAGTACTGCCCATCATGCTGCATGTGAAATGCCTTCACCTGGACACCTCCTTGTTCCTAATTTTAGCTCGTCTGGCTCCAGATAGGTGCATCTTGCTGTGCTACGGTCCAAGTAGGCTGCTGATTCTGAGACTTCTCAGGTCCAGCTCACTGTAACCAGCAGGAAGTCTCCCTTTTGCTCTGTTGAGGGGTTTGTCTGAGCTCTGATCTCCACACTCTGGAGCAGATTGACAGTAATTATATGGCTGGAGCTTCCAACACCTCTGCAGAACATGACCCCAGAGAGTGTCTCATGGACAGCTGCCACACGTTCACACTTTGCCACGTTGCCACCAGGCAGCCCCTGCAGAGCTGAGGAGCGGGAGAGTTCATCTGAGTCCTGCAGAGATGACCTCTCACCAACAGCGAGCTGTGGGGATACGGATGTGTGGGCACACGGGGCTGCAGCATGTCCACAGCCAGAAGCCATCCAGGAGCGTTAACAAACTCCTTGGATGGATCCAAGTTCTTGCCCACGTACTGTCCACAGAGATCCACAAGGACAGGCAGGTGTCCAAGTACCCCAAAAACCCTCACCAAGGGCCCGTGCTGCACTTCTCATACCTATGGACATCCCTAGGGGAAAAGGGCCTTTCCTGAGTGTTGCTAAACAGCCACAGAGCAAATCCAGCAGCATTAATGGTTTCCCCAGCTCCTGGGGCACGGTCACACTGACACCAAACCCCCTTGTGGGTGACCTCTGGGGCTTCACCCAGGAGTTCATGAGCAAAGTGGGATGTAAAGCTGGACAGCCATGGGCTCCACCTCGCTCCCTTGACCCTGTCCCTGTCCCAGCTCAGCCTGGTGTACCAGCCCTGGGCTCTGGTTTAGCACCTCCATTTCTGAAAGTTTCATTCGGGTTTGAGAAATTGTAACTACCTCAAGGATATTTTCATTGTCTGTTCTTTAATTAATTAAACTTGAAACCAAGGATTCATTTTAAAACTATTTTCAGTAAACTTATAGGGATTTGGATGAAAGAATATCTCTGGGAAAAGTAAGCAATGCAGCTTTAATTTTTTTTTAACAGTTTATGATGCCAAAACCTAACAGAATTCTTATGCTGAGGAAGGGATGGAAAAAAATAAGCAAAGATTAACATTTCCTGCAGAAGTTTTAATTTTGCTCAAAAAGTTCTTGTTTGTCCCAAAACATTTTGATGAAATTTTCAAATAGAATCCTTAACCTTACTCTGAGCTGCTGCAGGGTTTGCTTTTCTGATCTTTATTCTTTGCACTTGTTTTCTCAAGAAGATGAATAAAGTCATTCTGATTTGGGGGACAGTAAGTAAATTGGGGCAGAACTTGCAATGCCCACTCTCTTAACAGGAAAAATCAAAATTCATTGCCTTATGTCGGCCCTCTGAGCAAAAACACAAAACCTGTGGCAGTGGAACTGAGCTTTGGGTGTGATGTGCTTCTGTGACCCACAGAGGAATCAACAATGCTGGCTGAGAAACTCTCAACTGAACAGCCTTGCACCAGAAAACAGCACTTTGCAACAATGCAAGAGGATTGGAATTTGGGAAAATAGAATCACGGAATCACAGAATGGCTTGGGTTTGAAGAGACCTTAAAGCTCATCCTGTTCCACACCCTGTCATGGCAGGGACACCTTCCACTGTCCCAGGATGCTCCAAGCCCCATCCAACCTGGCCTTGGGCACTGCCAGGGATCCAGGGGCAGCCACAGCTGCTCTGGGCACCCTGTGCCAGGGCATCACCACCTCTGTGGTTAATACATCAATGTGGCAAAAGGGGGATAGGGATTTAACCCACCTTGGTTGTCATTCCAGTCTAAGGTGATGCTGTACCAGAATTTGAACTCTGCATTTAAAGGACGTTTTTCTGAAGGAGACCTCAGGAAGGTTTGACTGCACTTCTTAACCGGGTACAAATCTCCAGATTTGTCCATCCAGGTCAGGCCAGGCAGAGCAGGAAACATTTCTTTCTGTGATGTAGGGGAAGGTCTGTTTCCCAGGATTATCTGAGAATTTCACCCAGGAAATACCTGCACCCCCCTGCAGAGAGCAGGGCTTGCACCCAGCCTCTCCCCTGCTCCCACTTGTGATGGAGCGTTTGGTCTCCTCCTCCTGCAGTCCTTTGCAGCGTTTTGTGACTTAAGAAATGTTGGTACTCTTTGAAGAAGGGTCGTGCCTGGGCTGTAACAGTGGGGGTTTGCTCCAGTGTTCAACTTCCATCAAAAATATTACTTTACATAATCAAGAACAGTAATTCCTTTACCACATTCCTTTTTGGAGGATCATTGATTTGAGGGCTGGGCCATGACAGCTCTGTTAACTTCTTTCTCTCATGTTTTGATAAGAGACAAAGTGCTTTCTCTTTGCAATTTGAATTCAGAGATCTCTCCTTTAGATAGCTTGAAAACATAAGCTCTGTTGGCTGTGGATGGAAATTAAAATTTGCTTTTTCCTTGGTATAATTGGTTCCTGGTATTTCATCCAAATCTGAAGTATTTTCCTCTTATAATTTGGTTTCAAAATCTACAGGTAACACATTGTATCCTGCTCGCCATCGTTGCAATAAAAGATCTTTAGAGAGATGATTCTGAAACCTGAGTTTTAAACTTTTTTTCATAACAAGCTTAATATATTTTGGTCTCTCATTCTATTTCGAAACAAAAACAAGTGTTCAAAATTAAAGTTTCTCACCAAATTAAACCTCAAATTCAACTGCCTTAAGCTTTCCACAACGATTAAAAAGAAGCAATTGGCAAATGGAGGGGGAGGAAAGGCCCAAACGTGAGATACAAGAGCACGGGGTCTGACTCCCGCACAGGCACAGGATCACACACAGGACCCCGAGCAGGGCCGTGGCATCTTCCACGTTTCCAGACAAAGCCTTTCCCCCTGGCCTGGCGCTGTGGCCGCTCGGTTTGGCTGTCCCGCAGCCCCGTGGGTGTGAGCTGCCTCGGCAGACGGCTCGGGCAGATCCACGGCAAGCCCAGCCCCGGGGGATGCGGCTTTGATGCTCCGAGTTAAGGGGCCGGCTGCAAGCCCCAGCTGGCCTGGGGGCCACACGGGAGGACTCAGCCCAACCACCGTGCTTCAGACGCTGCCACCGGCTGGCAGCACCAAGTGACCATCAAGGAGGGATGGTCCTTGGTGGTGGTCAGACATCTCCCAGCACAGGCAGGAGCTTCACCGATACCTTCTTATGTTAATCACTATTTACAGCCCGATCCAATCTCCCTGGCCATCAATCCAAAGCCTCGGCATCGCTCCCCTTGCGTAACACTGCGGGCAGGTCTTTCACTGATCCCCACCCTGTTTCTCTCCCCCCCAGACGCCTGGACGCAAACCTCATCTCCGTGGTGCCCGACACGAGCTTTGAGGGGCTGCTCTCCTTGCGTCACCTGTGGCTGGACGATAACGCCCTGACGGAGATCCCTGTCCGAGCTCTGAACCACCTGCCAGCGCTCCAAGCCATGACCCTGGCCCTCAACCAGATCTGGCACATCCCCGATTTCGCCTTCCAGAACCTCAGCAGCCTCGTGGTGCTGTAAGCCTTCTCCACTTCTTACTCCCTCCGGCCGGGACAAGGTGCTGCCCACGGGCTCCTCCTCCTGTGGGAAGACCTGCTGGTCACTCTCCACGAGCAGCGTTTTGCTGCTGGGGCCAGGGTAGAGGTTTTGTTCAGTCAGGGAAACCCCCTCATTCTGTATGAAATGCTAAAATTGCCTCTTTTGATTTTTCTCATATTTTCCCCACTTTTCACTGAAGAGCTAATAAGCTCCCTGATATAATTCAAGAAATGTTTTGTATTAAAAAAAAAAAAAAATCAGTAACTGGAAACAAAAACCAGATTTTTTTTTCCTTGAAGACTCAAGCAACAAAAAACCCTCTCATTTCTTTTCCTCCCTCCAATCCCTGTGTTAAAACAACAGGAACTTCTAGCAACGTGAAAAAAAGAATCAAATTGCAACGATTTGCAGTCAGGTCAAAAAAGTAATATTTTCATTTCTTGGAAAACATACCAACTCAGTCCCTCTCCCCCTAGCCCCCCCAGCCCCTTTTATTACCAAATATGATTTTAAACCAAAGGTCTAACGCCAACACCTTGTCCAAGCCCGTGCCTGCTTATTTGCATGACTGGTACATGTGCAGGTCAGATGTTTTTGCCGTGGCTGCTGTCCGGTTTGCATTGTGAGCGTTGGGAGCGCTGGGGAGAGCAGCGCTGCTCCAGGATGGAAACAGGCACTCCGTGGGCAGTGAGACACTAAACCACCCGCAACCTGCACTCAGAAAGTGAACCCATCCCTCTGGCAGCTGCTCAGGAGGGGCATCCTTTCTATCAACAGAGGCTTGCAGATTATCTTCCCTTTAAAAGGAACTCTACATGTGCAAATGAGCTACTTATTACTTCTTCGGTGTTGATTAGCAAGTTCAGGTGTGATTGCCAACTGGTTTGGAGCTCCTCTATCCACATGAAATGCCACCTCTAGTTTGGTAATTTGTACTGATACCAGGGTGTTAAGTAATCTCAGCATGTAGTGCCTTAGTGAAAGTTTAGCAATTATTTCCCTTTCAAAATTTAATGCGTTCACTGAGACCATCCAGCATAGAAAGTGCTTGGACAAAGCACAGTTCAGAGTTTTATTAAGCATCAATAATACTTAATGGGATGTGCTGTTTAGACAAAGCTTAAAGGCTTATTTAGGAGAAAAGCAAAAAGCAACTTGAGAAAAATCAAAAAAGTAGTTTTCACCCACAATAGTGCTCATTCTGCAAGGCAACCCATGGCCACCATAATGCAACCACTTCAGTCAGCTTTAATAGCTCACTCAGCGGGTGAGCTGACATTTGGGGTTTCATTTCAGCCTCCAAAGCATGCTGCTTTCATTCCGGCTCATCCCATACTGTGGGCAAGAAGCAACTCCTTAATTAAACAGGCAAGCTTGAGAAATAAAAGTCATTGACCATTAGGTCACAAGGGAGAGAATAATGTCCCACCACATACAATTGGAAGGGAAGACATGTGTGATCCTGCCAGGCTCTGTGGGACACGATGCTACATTTTTGTGGGATCACAAGTGTTTGGCAGAACTGGCCCCATAAATCTCTCCCATGCTTCCATGCAAGCCCTTGTCAACACATCACCAGTGGAAAGTCACCCAGTGTCCCTCCTGTGTCCCAACCAGGGATATGTCCCTGCTCCAGACTCACCCATCAAGCTGACAAGCAAATGCTCCCAAAAGCTGGAGAGAAGACTTTCCCTACCAGGGTGCAGATGATACACATCCCTCCATCTGAAAATGTCTGGATTTGCAGGTAGATGGAGGATCTGGCTGCTGCCATAAACATTGGGAACTCCCAGCTACAGGGTATTAAAATGAGCCCCCAGGGGAAGAAAGCCAAGGGCAGATGTGGCTGAGCACAGGGGAATCTCTCCTGTCCAGCCTGGTCGGTGCTCAGGGACACGGCTGACCGCGGCTGAGGGCAGGAGTCTCCCAGCTGCAGAGCTCTGCTGTTCCTCCTCCACACACCTTGGGCCTTTGGCAGAACCATTTCACCATCCTGCACTGCCGCAAGCACTGACATCAGAGTATCCCAGCCTCAATCTGGAATACTTTAAAGGCTCAGTGTCTGCTAATAAATTACACCTTTGTTGAGGAATTCCCTGATCTGATTCCCATCTATTGCTGCTGCAGTCTTCGAACTGGGGCTGCAGGCTGTTCAGTGAGCAGAGCCTCGTATAAATCACTCATCATGAAATCCATGAACCTCCGTAACTGGCACATCCTTTCCCAGCTTTAATAACAAGGGCTCTGTGTGCTGGGGTGCTGGCACTGTGCTTTGATGGCAGAAGAGAGGTGGATATCTGATCAGGATAGCTCATGGCAATAGGATGTTACCTTCCAGTCTGATCTATTCAGGACCAAATGTATCTTAGTATCTGCAAGCAGAAGTAATCCTGAATACTTTTCAGCTGATGGTTTGTGTGAAGTAAAGGTTGTTTTACAAAAATCATCACCTTTCTTGAGCATATAAGACTTTTCATTCAGCAGTCAGCATCTGAAACCCCCATGCTGCTGCGCTGACAGGCCAATAAAGTGCATAAAAGCAGTTCTCAGTAGTGTCCCTCATTTCCTCTGTCAGCTGAACTCAGCAAGAAGTCTCAAGCCAGGAATCACAGCACCTCTTTCAGCTCCACTCCCCAGAGAGGTCCACAAGTAAAATCTTACATTGCCAAGATATCTCCCATGCTGCAGATGTGTCCTTGCTGCCACATCTCTGCAGTGGGCTGCAGCTCCCTGCTTTCCTGATGTCAAAGGAGCTCTCAGCAGAGATGCTGGGATGAGTGTGGGACACAGAGTTGGAGTGACCTTTCCAAAACAGGCCAAGCAGTAGAGAGGTTTGCCCTGTAACGAGGGACCTGGATAGAGAAAATCTTCAAGTAGTTTTAGTTTCATCACATAGCAGAGAACCTCTTAGAGCAAATGAGGTCAAATCCAGATCTGAGAACCTTCCTTGTTTGGGTCCACAGGGAGCCTTAGCTCCTGGAAACCTATTACCGCAGGCCTGGGCCCTAGGGTACATCACCGTGTCCTGCAGCCATAGGGAGGAGGAGGAGAGAAGATCCAGCAGGCAGGAATTGTGCAGCAAGATTGATTGATTTAATTATTTTACAAACTCTATTTTATAGACCTTTTTCTTCATAGTCTAATTGGACAAAGGATCAGCCACCCCTTGGGGTGATTGGCTAAAATCCTAAAACATCCATTATCAAAATATTTTTCTACTGTACCATAAACAAGACTTCTCAAGGTTGCAGGTGTTTGGTTGTTTACATAACTCTGCTACCTCTTCTGTGAGAGAGAAAAGTCTCTCACAGACTTAGAAAATAACAAGAAAATCCTCGCTAGCAGCATTTTTTATCTACAGAAACCTCCAGGAGTCAACTTGGCCCTGTAATGGGAGCAAAAGAGATGCTCCACTCCTCTAACCTGGCCCTCACCCTTGCCTAGCTGGTCGAAAAAATGGACACTGGGAAAAGTTGTTCTGGTGCCACTACCAGTTAGTTTTGCTTAACGCCCTCTAATTCTTGTGCTCTGTGTCCATCTCCTCTGGGCCATTGCTGTATTTGTTACTATCTATTGTACCCTTCCCTCAGCTCAGCTTTTCCAGTCCCCATCCAGTTACCTGGTGTGCAACATGGAATCCCAGACTGGTTTGGGTTGGAAGGGACCTCAAAGCTCATCCAGTTCCACCCCCTGCCCTGGGCAGGGACACCTTCCACTATCCCAGGTTGCTCCAAGCCCTGTCCAACCTGGCCTTGGACACTTCCAGGGATCCAGGGGCAGCCACAGCTGCTCTGGGCACCCTGTGCCAGGGCCTGCCCACCATCACAGGGAGAATTTCTTCCCAATATCTGATCCAAATCTCCCCTCTCTCAGTTTAAGAAAAAAATCTACCCTCTTTTCCCCTTGTCCTGTTAATACCTGTCTGTGTAAAATCAGAAGTTAGTTCACATATCACACTTACCTGTTCCTTCACACCTTCAGATGGAGAGACCAAATCTGCACACTGTATCAGACAGAAATTAATTCTGGTTTATACCATGGTACAACGCTGTTCTGTGCCCACTCTCCCTCTTCCAGTTATCCCTGCCATTTCATTTGCTTTTTTCATAGCTGCTGAACACCAAGGCCTCTTTCCTGGAGGTATATAAAAGCCTGTTAGTGTGTATGCCTGGTTCTCCCCTCTGCTGCACTTGACATTCACACAACCTGAATATCAGCTGATAATTTATTGTCAAGGTCACTCAGCAGCACCTTCCAGCTGCAAGTGTACTGGAAATGTGTCAATGAAGGATCTTCAGTAGAATTCCTCTTTCTTACAGTTTTTATCATTAAAGAACACGATGCAGCTCTGTCTCTAACAGAATAGTTTAGTGACTAGAAGAGAAAACTTGTTTGCAAGACTCCTGGGTTCCCATTCCCATTCTGGTCCTTGCTCTGGTGTAACTCTGGCTGGGGCTTTCAGAAGGGACCACTGCTTTTCAGCGTCTTCCTTGCCTAGGAGCAAACACCAACATATCCCTGCTTTCCAGGGAAGCTAGTCACCAGTCCTTTCAGCTGACATCTGTGGGACTTGGAGCTTCCTAGCACCACAGAGCCCAGTCTGGTGCACTGGAGTGTCAGGATGAGCCTGTGCATCCCTGCTCCCACCTGTGCAAGGGAGTTACCAGTGCGTCTCTGAGAAGTTGTTGGGAACCCTGTTGGCAGGGAGTGCCAGGCATGTGCAATTCATTATCACTAAGAGCAATATTGCCTGGAACATCTGGGTCCCATTTATGAGCCTTTTAATTGGCTAAAGTGCCTTTTCTCTCGGAGGACCAAGCTCACTGCCTTGGCAAAAGTGGATTTCCTTCTCCAGCACTTAAGGAAGAAGCAAATCATGCCCCAATGCACCCTGAGAATGTCGCTTCTGATCGAGCTTTATTCTCCACCAGACAAGTCTCATGCTGGTCCTTCACTAGTGGAAACAATCCATGGAATTTGCACCACTTATGGTTCAGGTTTCTCTACTTATCCATGGCCAAGTTGAGGAAAAGGACAATTTTGCCACAATAGAGATGCAAGCTCATCGTGGCAATGGCTGGTCAGGGGAGAATTCATATGATGTCAGATTTGAGCTTGGTTCAAATCATCTAATGCAAATAATTGATGGAAAATGTTTGCATTTGTCCTTTTTGAGAAGAAAAAATGAAGTCATTAAAAATGAAAGCGATGGCAAATCCACCACTTCTCTTTGTAGTCTGTTCCAGTGGTTAATCATCCTTAGTGTTAAAAAAAACGTTCATATTTCCCATTTGAATTTTCTTTGGCTTTGACTTCAGACATTTGTTCTTATTATTCTTTCCTCCACTCAATCACAGAACCATTTTAGTACCCAGTTTCCAACCAGGAAGAATCCTATACATTACACTGCACTCATCCCCTTGATCTTATGTAATAATCTAAACACATTGAGTTCTTTAAGTCCCCATCCTACTTTTTTTCCAGCCCTTGGATCATTTTTATTGCTCCTCTCTGCACCCATTTCAATTCGCAACATCCAGTTACCAGTGTGGGTATCAGCAATACGTTTGTCCTGCCAGATCTGCTTTCACCAGTGTACAGTGCAGATGTTGACAGGATTTCCCTTTCCTTGCCCACACAGACAAGCACCTTCATTAAAGCAGGATTTAGGCACTAGCTCAACCTGCTTCCCTTCTGTGTAAGACAAATGTGCAGTCCCCTTGGAGGTGGCATTGCCACAGTTGAAGCTAATGCCTGTGTTGGACTGTCTTTCAGACTGTTCTCCAAAACCTTTTAATTCACTGGAAAAGTAAATGGAAAAAGCAGTAAAATGAAAATGGAACAAATTTGACTAAGGGTGCTGCATGAGTGATGGGGGGAAAAAATCACATTTATTCCAAATTTCTGATAGGAAATAGTTGGCAAGGACAGAAAACCTTCTATCTAGAATCTGCTGTGCATTTCTTATCGTGGGTCAGAGTGAATCTTGTAGGGTTTGATCTTTTCCTGCTCTGTTTCTAAATTCTCCCCACCTGAGGCACCATCTAGGCTGCAGCCTCTCTCCCCAGCCTGTGTGGGATTCTGCAGCCACCGCCGTTTCTGTTGGTTTCAGCAGGACACAGCAAGGGTTCACCTGGCAGCAGAGGAGCTCACTTGTCCCACAACACGTGGGAGCCCTTGTGCTGCTGCAGGAGCTGCCAGTCCCACCCTGCCAGGGGTCAGTGTGACAACAGCTACTGCTGCTTTCTAACAGAGGCTCGTGGCTGAGAACAGGCTGCAGGCCAGCCCACGATACAGCACTGACTGTCCTCATCCTGGGCAAAGCTTCATCCACGGGTGGTTGCCCAAACTCATCCTCACTCCACGGGACTGACCTGCACAGGAAGAGACACAGATCCCAAAGCTCATTGCCCTTACCAAGGAGAGTGGTGGCTTCTGGCTCCAACAGCAAAGGCTTAAAGACTTGCCATGTTTTTGCATCGTAGGGGTTGTTTATAGCCCAGAGTCAAGTACCTTGAGCTGCCATCAAACCAGCTGAGCTGTAATTTACAGGGCAGAATATAACGTTGTGTGGGCTGAGCTCAAATTGACAAGCACTGGAGATGTTGCAATTCCACTTGTTAAAATTTGTTTACCAGGGGAGGAAAAAAAGGCAGAATGGAAGACAGGAACGTCTTTTCAAGTGTTTACCTTTCCAGCTCTCTTGTTTCTATTATTGCCATGTGGTTGGGTAACTCTAGAGTTCAGCTTGGACAGCAAATTTTTTTATAACTCCCTTTTTTGGTTGTTCATAATTTTCTCAGCAACAAAGAACTTCCTTCGGATGATTTTCATTACTCTGCCTCCAAACAAAGCACTCTAGAGCCAAATATAAACACAGCAGGTGATTGCTTTTCTCTGCTGTCTCCTTGCCTGACTGCAGTGATAGCAGTCAGCTGCTCAGCATGTCCGAGCTTGGACAAGGTGTCCGGTCACACCATCCCGACAAAGCTCCGGGGAGCTCACACCTTCCCTGGCCTTCAGCATTCCCTTGTCCCCACACTGTCCCCTCACACAGGACAGGGGTTTGGGGCATGGGGCTCTTGTGGTACCTCTTCATGTGATCCCACAGCAACTCCAGACCCAAACCCTTTCTTTGCCAATTGCAGTATCCAGTGCCAAAGGAACTCAAAATGGTTGGCACCACCAACTGAAGAAAAGGCAGCATGACCAGAAGCTGTTAACATTTGATGGAGGAAACCATCTGGGCTCAAACTTCTTTTCTTGTGACAAAGAGAAATTTCTCCCATAAGATTCGCATTTTGATCTCAAGTTTCTTTTCTCCTCCAAAAGTCACAATCCAAGTTTTTTTGCAGGCAACATCCTTTTTCTTTTTTCCCATTTGCTCAAAGGAGCAAACATATGTTATCAGATATCTTTCCCTTCCCCTTCCTCTGAAATGTTTGCATGTTCTCATCCCAATGACAAACATCCATCTTGGGCTGTTTCTGTTTTGCAAGCCCCTACCAAACTGCCCTAGAGCCTGGCTGTTCCTCCACTCCCAGCTTCCTCCTGTTTTACCCTAGAATATTTGGCAGTGGGAGCTGCCTGTGCTCAGCCAAACAGCTCGCACTTGAATCCAGGTGGAGTGAGAGATTTTTCAAGCTGAGACACATTTAGATCAAGCAGCAAATAATGAAAAAATCATGGATCCACCTGCCAGCATGGAGCCTCCCCCAGGCTCTTGGAAGGAGGCAGCAGCATTGGACAAAGGCTGGTGCATCCCTTGCTAGTGCTATCATAGGCATGGGACAAGAGGACCCCCATGGGGAGTGGCATGGCAGCAATTCACCACGTGGACTGGGCGTTAAAAGAGAATCTGAACTGATGGGGAAACCTGCCCAGAGAGCTGCCCCTCCTCGGTGGGCATTTATCACACACACCATGGCAGTGCAAGCATGGGCATCACTAAGAGGGTTAAGTGCAGGCTGGGCAGCAGTGGGTTGTCTTCTCCTGCTTTTCAGCAGACTTTTCTCAGACTGCTCACAAGAACTCTCTCCATGGACTTGGAGGTGCCTTTGAGTGGGATTTCAGAGGGAGATGCACAATTAGCCACAAGCTCACAGATGTAAAGGAAGTGACATGGGAAAAGCGCTGAGATGTGCACACATACACAAGGGTCTCTGATAATCCAAGATGAGGAATCCGGCAATTAAGGCCTTGGGTTTGCCAAAAGACTGAGACAGGGGAGTGAGGGATCTGTGGAAACACAGAACCCAGGACTCCAGAAACTCATCACCTACAGAGCTTCCAAGGAAAATTACCCCAGGTGGCTTTGCAGGAGCCCCCAGCACAAGGCTCCCCAGTGCCAGCGTTAAGGCTGGGAGCTCCCAAGCCTTTAAGCACTAGATGTTTGTGGCATGTAGCAGCAGGATGAAGGGGAACAGGAAAAAAACTGTTTCTATGGTGCAGAGAATGTGCATCAGCCTGTGGCATGGCCCCAGCACTTCAGCCAGGCACTCTGAAGCATTGAACTGAAGACAACTCTCGTTGCAATCAAACTGGAGCTGCTCCAGGAACTGGCAGGGTTTTCTTTTTTTTTAAAGTAAAGATAATAAACTGTGACTAACAGGATGATTTTGGACTCAAAGTCTTCTTGCTGCTACTAAAGCTTCAAGGAGTCCAAATATGATTGTGTCCTTAGATAGCACCCAGTGCCCATGAACAGCTGTTGAAGCCACATGGTGGGTTGAGCCCAGGGAAGGGTGAGCTCTAGGGTGTTTCTTGAAGCTTCTTGCTTAAGCATGTTCATCCACAGCCACCTGGTAGCTGTAAAGGTGGAGATCTCAGGGAAATTCCTACATCAGCCTCGAATTCCTGAGAGGAATGGGAGCTCTGTAGCTGCTCTGCAAGCACTACTGCACCCAGCATGTCTCGTGGGGTAAGAGAAGGAACCCTATGAGTGCCCTTGGCATCCCAGCCCAGGCTGTGGTCAGCTTACATCCAGGATGTTCTGGACCACAGCTCAGACCAAAGGAAAAGGTCATCTTGCACCTCCACTGACCATCTCTGTTTTGTCCACAGGCACCTGCACAACAACCGGATCCAGAGCCTGGGAGCCAACGGCTTTGATGGGCTGCACAGCCTGGAAACCCTGTGAGTCCCCTGTTTTATTCTCTGTCCTAAAGACATGGGCTGTGTTCATCCCCCAGCACAGCATGCAGGAAAGGGGGGCAGCCCCCACGTGTCACTGGTCACCATGCACTGGGGGCAGCAGCAGGGCTGGCTCCAGGCACCAGCACGAGTGCATGCCCAGGGCATGATGCTCACTGGGGACTGAGAGCCTGGCCTTTCCTCCCGTGGCTGTGCAAGCTGGTCAGGCTGTGCTGCTGCTGCAGGGGGATCTGTGCATATGGGCAGTGTGGCTGGCAAGGGGTTCTGAGGCCCTGGACACCAGTCTAGTCCAGGTGCAATCCCAAGAGCTTGGATGCGTGCCCTACTCAGGGAGTGTCTCCTTCCTCAGCACATGGGCATGGTCTTAAAGCCTCTCCAACACCTGACCACCAAAACAAGGGGCTGTATTGAGTTTGGGGCCTGTAAAGTCCTCAGGGGTCTGTGGGGTATCTCTGTTTGAGACGATCTCATGTCTCCTGGCATCACCAGCTGACTTCATTTTGCACCATGTGCTTGGCATGGCTGGGAAACAATCCATCAGAAGACTGCAGGGAGGATGGGAAGCAGGAGTGAACTCACCTCCAGGACAGATCTTCAGGAAGGTAGATTGAGATTGGATAGTAGGAAGAAATGCTTGGCTGTTAGGGTGCTGAGGCCCTGGCACAGGGTGCCCAGAGAAGCTGTGGCTGCCCCATCCCTGGGAGTGTCCGAGGCCAGGTTGGATGGGGCTTGGAGCAACCTGGGATAGAGGAAGGTGGAACGAGATGGGCTTTGAGGTCCCTTCCAAGCCAAACTATTCCATGGCTCTGCAATTAGCAGCAGGGGGTTCACCCTGAACTGAAGGAGAGTTTCATCCCACAGCCTGACCACACATTCCCTGTGCTGTGACAGCTGCATGAATGGCCTGTGCCTCGTGTGCTGTGCATTGGCCCAGGAGGAAACATAAACAAGCAAACAAATAAATCGAGGCTCTGAAAGACTGGAAGAGGTGCCTGATGCCTTCGATTGTGCAGAAACATCTCCCTTCATGCAGGCTTGGGGTCAGAGTCAGGCCCTTGCTTCCTGCCAAGAGAACTAGGGGGTCTGGGTCATGGCAAAAGGAGATGCTGCTTCCCAGCATTCAAGTGCCACTCAAGGAGAGAGGGCTCCTCTGTGCCCAGCATGATGCCAACAGCAGCTATCGGGCAAGAGTGGCAGCAGCAGGCAAACCCTTGGTCCCCAGACACACTCCTCAGGGCAGGACCATGACACGCATTGTCTCTTCCTTGCAGACTGGCAGATCCTGGGACCACCCAGAAGGGCTCAGCTGGGGAGAGGTTGAACTGTGCCAGGGGTGGGAGGCTGATGCATGGTCTCCTCTGGTGACCCACGGGTCCCAGCTTGGCTTTCTCCCCAGTCATTTCTGGTGTCACAGGCAAATATGTGAGGGCAGAGATGTGGCACCCAGGCAGCACAAAGGCAGGCGAGCTGCAGGAGGTAACAGAGAACTCGCTGATGGAAGAAAACCTTCTTTGGTCTACAGCTGTAGCAGACATGCAGCAACATCCCAGCCTACATCTGGGCAACCCTTCTCTGCAGCCAGGGTGGTTAGAGATCCTGCTGCCCATCCCAAGCAGGATGGAGCTGCAGAGGAAAAGATGGCCCCTTGTTTGCTGTGGGAAAGACTAAAGGGTTTCATAGCCCTGGGAGATAATTCTGTTTCCACAGACACTTGTGATGAAAGCTCATTTTCCCTCTCTTCCACTCTGCTCCCACTCTCACACTTTCTTTGCCTTTTGCTGCTCATCCGAGGTGCTGCCCAGCACTTGGGGAGCTCCATGTCCCCTGTTCTTGCTCCCCATCCCTGCGGGGACAGGACTGTGCAGCAATGCGGGGACTCTGGAGCACTGCAGCAGTGCAAACGCTGTCTCTGCTGGTGCTGATCAGGCAGCCCTGGGAGGATCCGACCTCCAAGGCTGGTCCCGTTGAAGCAGGGCTCTGCCCGTGTCCAGGCTCTGCCCGTGCCGAGGCTCTGCCCGTGCCGAGGCTCTGCCCATGTCCAGGCTCTGCCCATGTCCAGACTGTGCCCATTTCCAGGCTCTGCCCATTTCCAGACTCTGCCCGTGTCCAGACTCTGCCCATGTCCAGACTGTGCCCGTGCCCGGGCTCTGCCCGTGCCCGGGCTCTGCCCGTGTCCAGACTGTGCCCGTGTCCGGGCTCTGCCCGTGTCCAGGCTCTGCCCGTGTCCAGACTTTGCCCGTGTCCGGGCTCCGCCCGTGCCCGGGCTCCGCCCGTGTCCAGGCTGTGCAGGACACGCTGGTGCGTGAGTGTCCCACAGCCCCACCCTACACAGCTGCCTGCAGCAAGGACAGTGCTGTGGCAGAGAGCTCCAGGCTCTCCACGCTCTCCTCCACATCTGATCGCTCTGAAGAAGTGCTCTCCAGAGAGGCCTTCTGCTCCTCCTGGCCTGAGAATCCAATTCTCACCATCAGGCCAGCAAGCATTCCGATTCAGTGATCCTTGAGCAACGTGTGTTCCTCAAGTGGAGCCACCCCCCATGCTGATCCTTAGCACCCACCTGTCTGCTGACCAAAGCTGGACAAGCTCTGGGGCAAAAATTTGCCAAGCTTTTGGCTGCACCGCCCCAGCCTAGACCTGCATCTACCTACCACCTCTTGGCTCCTGTGCATGTGGAGACGATTACAGGCTCCACATTTACCCTTTAACTCAAATTATGATTACATTCTGTTGACAGCACTTAGCACATTTTCTTGGGCTTGTGGAGGCCAAACTGTGCTCTCAGTTACCCCGTGGGCGTTACCTCCTGGAAGGCAGCAGGATGGTAAGGGTTGGTGAAGACAGAAATTTCTCCAGGGTTCCTAAAATGAGTATTTGTGGCCAGATGCTGATTATAAACCAGGCACAATAGTTGAAGAAGTGTAAAATTTGAGAGGAAAACATAGTTTCAGGTTTTTCAGAAGAGCCTGGGAAGTTTTAGGTGCAAAAACCTCTGTTTCCCTAAGGGAAATATTTCTTCTCCTATTCAGCTAGACAGTAAAACTTCTATTTTTACTAAATGCCAAAACCTAAGAGAAGCAGCAGCCACTGCCCCATGCAGGTCTCAGCAACGTGCGAGCTGTGTAAGTACAACCACACTGCTCACCTGCCCCAAGTCCCAGCATTCCTGCAAAAACAGATCCCAGTGGAGCATCTTTGTTCTTGGAGAAGGCTTGGCCCTGATATTTCAGGAGGGCAGCAAATCTAGAAAGAGGTGAAGCCAGATGAATGACTTCACATTTCCCTTGCATTGACCTGCAGCTTCTGTGCACAAGTCAGCTCTGCCAAGTGCACAGCAGCTCTGTGTTCCCCACACTGATGGGGGGACAGGCAGATGTGCAGCACCCACCAGGTCAAACACCAGCATGCAGCTGGATAAAGCAGCTCCAAGAAAATTTTCTCTTTCAGGGCAAGACCTGGCTGTTCAGCAGCCGCCCCCCCAGCTTTCTCTTGCTGGGAAGGAAAGCTGGCAGGGAGGCTGGAAGCAAGTCAGAGCAGCCTGGGCCAGATTCCCAAAGGGGTTTTGAAACAGCCCTGTAAACCAGTGAGATTCCGTCTCCAGTTCTCATCAGCCTGAGAGATGACACAGAACAACCCTGCAGGGCTGTGGGAAGAAGCCCCAAGCTGAGCCATGAAACCAGGCATTAGATGGTCGGAGTGGGAGAAGTTTGGCATTTTTTAGCCCTTTCCCAAAGCCATGGAGCAAATAAGAGAGTAAATATGCTGATGTGACACATTCTTCCTGTAGCCCCTTTGGGTAATGGCCTCGATTCTGTACACAAGGTGTAAGGTCAGGGGATGCCCACAGGAAATGCAGGGAGGAGCCAGCATTGCCCCATGAGCAGGGATCAATATGCCAAGGGTATAATATTGAAATACCAAGGGAAGGACATCCATTACCCATTGGCATGGCCGGAGGGAAAGGCCTGTGGCCACGGTGAATGTTTGGACCACAGCAAATGGCCTGGCAAATGGGCTGGCCCAGTGGGGTGAGGGAATCCTGAGAGGGTGAGGAGTGAGGAGTGGGGAGGTGAAATGAAAAAGAGTCAAGAGAAGCACCATCTTTTGCAAGAAGTAGGTGCAAGGCATGCCAAGAGCTGAGACCGCAGACACACTGCTCTTCACATCACTTCCCTGCTCCAGATTTGCCTTGTCAGACCCGGCCCATGGTGCATTGTCCTTTGGGATGTTTAACATGTGCTGTAAAACACCTGGCAGCGTAACCTGCTTCTGCCATTTGGATGGAAAGATCCTGACTTCTACATTTCCTGATTGTTTTAGACTTAATTTCTCAGTCTTTAACAATGCAGCAAGAAGGGTAAGGGGGATTAGATACCTTCTAGTGGGAGGTGTCCCTGCCCATGGCAGGGGCTTGAAATTAGATGATCTTTAAGGTCCCTTCCAACCCAAACCATCCCATGATTCTCTGATGAGACTTGTGTGTCATTAGCCTGGTGAGGAGGAGTGCTCATGGAAGAGCTGATGGAAGGAGCAGTTCAGCTGCAGCCAGGAGCATCACTGCAGTGACAGAGACTGATTCTTGGGAACACTCAGACCTTGTGCTCAGGGCTGGGGGCAGAGTGCCAGGGACAACGTGGCTGCAGTTTCAGAGGAACAGCAAGGGAAAACTGCCATGCAAAGGCCTGCATGGTGCTAACACAGGGGCCAGGTTCCTCTGCTGTATGAGGAAAGAGCTTCTCATGAGGGGATCCCTGTGACATCAATTTCCGCAGTGAGGCTGGTCTCATGCGCAGGTTTCCTCCTTACCACCTTCACCTGGAAAGCTGAGCAGTGTCCTGAGGTCCCTGAGCTTTGCTATCAGTCTGAACACATTCTAAAGGCTGATGAATAATTGCCTCATACCTCATAGTGCTCAACTTCGGCCTCATCAGGTAGACTGTGGTAACACTGGATTTATCCCCCTGTGTCTCTGAAATATGAACATTTCATGGATCAAGGATGAAGGGGAATGAGTGAAGTCCCCCAGCATGACCAAGCTCCAGGTCAGTGCTCTGTGCAGAGGGATGGAAGGGGAAGGTGACCTGAACCTGTGCAGCCATTGGTGTTCGAGTGTGTGTGTGCAGGGCCTCAGAGATAGCCATAGGGAGGGCATCGAGTCATGGCAGCTGAATTTCAGAGCTGGCCCCAAACTCTCGCTCCAAACACCAGCACACACAGACCATCATTCAGCATGTCCACCTTGCCTGCTATTAGGCAGGCCTCAGCCCTCGGTGTCCCCACGGCAGAGCAGAACAGAGCCCAGAGACCAAGTGCAGAGAGCAGCTGAAAGGGGACAGAGGCTCCTCATGGAGCTTCCCAAATCTTCCACCAAAGCAGCTGTGGAAGGGACTCATTGAAAATGCCCCTGGGATGGGATCTCTGCTTTGAAGGAAAGGGGAAAGCATTTTTCCTCCCATCAGGACTGTTTTGTCCAAGCAAGGAGAGGTGTGGTGGCCCTGGGGGCTGACTGTCACACACACACACAGAGCAGGTCCCTGGGGCCTCTGGTACGAGGTAGGTGGGCAGCAGCAGCGGCTCTGGCAGGTCTGTGCTCTCAGGTGTGGCTCAGGTGGGCTGGCAGTGCCGAGCAGCACTCTGGCAAGGGATGTGCAGGGTCTCCCACCACAAAAGCCGCCTCATATTCCCCAACAGCTGCTCCGAGCTCTATCTGGAGCTCGAGGCCAAGGGAAAAATGCAAAAGTAAGAGCTGTGGCCCTGCCAGTGGGCCTGTCATGGACACGGCCAAGTCCCACAGAGCGAGGACCGAAGGCAGGGGCCAGGGCTCCTCCTGCCTTGGCACACTCACACGGAGCAGACCCTGGTGCTGGCAGAGAGAGAAAGCGTGTCCTGGCAGTGTCCTGCCCTCCCAGCCCCCAGCAGGGCCAAGGTGGCTCCCGGGGCACAGGCAGGGCTGGGAAAGGAGCGGCTGCTCCCCAGGACCGGCTCAAAATGCTGGAGGCCTCCTGGCTACAGCCAAAATAGCAACAATCAGCCCCAGAAGCGCTGCTCCTCTGGGAAATCTCCAGCCCATCTCTGACACGGACGTGATGAGGAACCAGTTCAGAGAGGCCATGCAGGCCTCGCCCATCCCCTCCACCTGAGATGACCCCGTTGTTTCCTCTCTCCCTGGATTCTCCCTCCCCATCCACATCCCTGCCAGCTCCTCCGCCCATCAGACAAAGGAGATAAATCACTTGGAAAGAGCAAATCTCCATTCATTTAAAAACCTTTTAATTTATTTTTTAAAAATAGCACTAATAAATTAAAAACATCTCCCAGAACGGCTGAATCCAAAACCCTCTGGCTTCAGGCATTTTATCTGCCTAACCTTGCCTCACAGGAAATGCCCTTACCACAGCACCCGTCCCATTATTCGGGTAATTAGTGGAGTCTGTAAATGCAGAGCAGAGCTGGAACCTACCAACTCCTCTGGAGAGTTGGATTTTCTATAGGAGAAAAAAAAAAAGAAAGAAAATTAATATAAAGTGCACCTTGGGCAATGAAGGCAGGAAGAAGGAAATGGGAAATATCTCCAGTACAGCTCATGCCAGGGTTGTTTAACACTTTAATGGCCAGGCAGGCTCTGCTGTTCTCCTGGAAAACTGTCTGCCAAAATTCTACCTTGCTCCACTAGTGGATTTTTCTCCATCAGCATGTTTAATTTGAAGCCTTTTGTGCCGTTTCTTGATGCTAATCCCAAATCTGTGCAATTCCCAGAGCAGCTGATGGATTTGACCCCTCAGGGATGCCCTGTTTGCTGCACTGAGCTGCTTCCTCAGCATCCTGATGCTCCAGCCCTGCAGGGTCACCGTGGGTCCCCAGCTCATTAGCTTGACTGTACGATCCCAACCTGCCCTGCCAGAGGATGGAAGGGACTTCAGGAGAGGCTTAGGTACCCAGATTGAGGGGATGGAGAAAGGAAGGGGGTGCGGCTTTTTGGAAAGAGGGACACAGCTGAGGGCCCTGGTTGCATGGGTCCCTGTTCCTGGTCCCAGAACAGAGCTAAGAAGTTCATTGTCTGCTCTGATCATTGTATAAGTGGAAAGTGACTTTTCCAAACAGAGAAAGTCACCTGTCAAACTGAACTGGCAAATGCACCTGGCACTGACCAGGAGCACAGAGATCAGACCCTGTGTCTCCTTGGGCCCTGCTCCCAGTTTGCTGCAGGGGCCTGGAATGTGCCCTCCCTGGTGCAGCTCGGCTCTGAACCAGTCGGTACCTTGTAACCAGGCTGAGCTTTGGCAGAACACAACCCCAGTCAGACATGACATTTTGCAGGTTTATAAAGAAAAAAAGAGAGGAAGTGAATGCGGTTCAGGTGAAAGGGTACTTCTGGGGCCACTGCACTTTTCCATGGCTCCACTATAAGGCTCATCTCCATCGCAGGACTCTGCCTGTTCTCCCTTTGCCCACCAAATCCTCACACTCCCCTCTTGCATCTGGCCAGCTCTCCAGCCTGGCTTCCCCCACCGCTGATCTTGCAATGACCAACACCACTGAGGCTCTCCAAGCTCCAACCTCTGGGTCTGCAGACATGCTGTGACCCATCAGAGGTCCTCAGGCCCCTCTGGCTCTTCGGGCTCCTGTTTGCCCAAAGCCTTTCCCTGTTTCCAGAGCCTTTCCTGGAGCAGGTGCCCGTGCCTCTGCCTCCCAAGGTGTGTGAGTGTGAATTGATGCCCGTGCAAAGGAGGAGCGACCCTTGCAGGCAGCAGAACGGCAGCAGAGGCAGCTGGGGGCACGTTTTCACCACGGATGTGCTGATGCACAGAAGCTCTGCCTCCATCCCATGCTCCCTCCTACCAGCAGCAGAGCTCCAGGGGCTGATCCCCAGCCATTTGTGCACCTCGGGGAGCAGGTAGAAATCCCCAGCTTCTTTCCTGCAGTTGGGGAATGCTCTGCTCTAGACCAGGCTTCCTCGAGCCTTGCCTTCCTCTCCAGCCTGGCAAAGAGCAGCCTCCTCCTGAGCCATCAGCTCTGTGGATGTTTCTGTGTGTCCTCGGTCAGCACCTTTGTGTCTGAATGTGCAGGGCAGTGTTAAATACATCAAACATTGATCCATTGCCTTAGAGAACAGACAGGAGTCCCGGGTGGAACAGCCACACACTGGACACTGCTGGGATTTGCAGTGGAGATCAGAGCTGTACTGGGAGGGATTAGTGGCTGCAGGAGTACAAGGCACAACCCAAGACAGTCCCCCCATGCCAGCAATGGTCCACCAGTGCCACCGAAACCTGGTGAAGTGCTGCAGCACCGTGTCAGGGAGAGGCTGAGACATTTCCAGGCCAGGCTGTCAGAATGAATCCTCTTTCAGAGATTGCTGCTTGCTCCTGGCAGGAATTATGTACCCTACGTATCTGACAACCTTCCCACAGTAGGCAGCCCATCTCTGTTCCTTTGGGACACACATGCACTCCCTCAAGTTCCATCATAGCGTGGCTTCTTATAACTTACAAAAAAAAGGGGGTTTCTAGGACATGATTAATTTCCCAATGAAAACACTGACCCTAGCAGATGGATCCCATGGTGGGTCATTTCTCTCTCTGGTTCATGTGAACATCCCCCTCTTGCTCTCAGGTGTGGCTCAGGTGTCTTCCTTTAGGGGATGGACACATGGTCTGGAGCCAGAGAAGTGCTCCGTGTCCTTCCACATCCCCCTTCCCTCCTCTCACTTGTTAGAGGCACTGGCAGCTTCTCATGCCCCAGGCTGAGCTGGGGCTCACACTCACTGCTTGCCACTGCCAGGACAGCAGGGTGTGGGCTGATGCTACACAACAGAAGGTGCTGGAAGCATTCCAAAAACACTCAGGATGCTTAGGGACATGGTTTAGTGTGGGGTTAATGGTTGGACTCAATGATCTTGGCTTTTCCAACCTTAGTGAATCTGTGATTCCATAAATTACGGCACCTGATTGTGCAATTGCTTTTCATATTTGAACTCATCTGGCAGCTCAGCCACGAGCCATGACTGGACGTACGGAGCCTGGGTAAAGCTGTCCGGCCAGTGCTGGGCAAGAGGTCAAACTACATGGTCCCCATGGCCCCCTTGGGCTTCCAGACTACCAATTAAATCATTTCCAGTGCTTGATTTGCCCACAGTAACCAGCACAACTAGCAGAGGCAGTAATTACATTTACTGGCAGCTTGATGAGGTGCCAGCACAGGACAGGTGGAAATGCAGGTCCTCAGAGGAGGCTGCACAAAGTCCCCTCCAGGCACCGTGGTAACATCTCCAACTCCACTGGGACTGAAATAGTCAGCAAATGTCCCATCTACAGCTTCTAATCTCACTTCATCTTCAGGTTTATTAGCTGCAAATTTGTGGTGTTTTGTGGCTTATGGAAGAATTTATAGTACTATATAATTTTATTTTTTTTGGCTTCCTGTGTGGAACCACTAATAGTCCCTAACAGGCAGAAAATTGACCTGAGACTCTTTCCTCTCCTTCTCTCCTTTTGGCACAACTGAAGATATTAATAGTTCCAGGCTGCTTGCTGTCAGCTTCAAATCACCCTGGCAGTTAAAGCCCAAAATAACTGGGCCTTTGATGTCAACTTACTTTTATTTCTAAATAAACAGGGTTGGTTAAGGTCTTCCAAATATGAAGCTATAGGCTCCCTCTAGCAACAGCAACAATGGAAAGCCAGCCAGTTCACTGTGTCTTGGGCAGACGGGGTGACCTTTCAGAGGCTTTCATTTCAAGTAGAAGAACAGACAAGGCTTCTCTTGCCATTCCACTGTCATGCTAGAGCTGGTAACTTTGAGCCCAGCTGAGGAAAGGGATTATTCATAGTCACTGCTCTTGCACATCAGTTCAGAACCTCTTGCCTGACTGATTTCACTTTCAATAGCCCTTGATAATGGGAAAAACTCCCTTATGCCATGCTCTTTATTTCTAGTTTCTTTTTTATGAGGCCTCCTATTGTTTGGCATAGGCATGGCCATGGTGTGTTGCCATCCTTCCACCAAGTAACGCTGCCGTTGATCTACGTTGTGCCAAAAAGGACAGCACTCCACAGCCAGGAAACCCCACATGTAGCACACAAAGCCTTGGGTCAGACCCCAGAGCTGGGACAGCACTGCCAGGTCCAGCTTCCTTGGGCCAAGAGGCCTCCTGGGCCATCCCAGCTTGTGCCACAGCAGTACAGTGGGAAGAGTGAAGTGGCTTTTTGCAGCTTTCCCTGCATCATCCCAAATCTGGAAGCAGTGGGAAAGTGTCAGAGTGTGGAGCTGGGGATGCAAAGCATTGCCCGAGTACCTCAGATGAGGCAGGGAGAGGAAGGGGACCCTTCAAGGTGTTTGCTACGGCACCTCCATTTCCTACATCCACCAGCTCCTGGAGAGGGTTTGTGAATGATGGGCAGTTCACTGACGTGCCCAGTGGAGGAAATTTTGTGGCCACTGGAATCGAAAAGCAAAATCATCCCTGAGCCACTGAGCCGTGAGCTCTTCCAATCTGCCTTGACCCTGTGCCGGGGAAGAAGCTCCGGAGACCCACCATGGGGCACATGGGCTGGGCCAAATTCCCCATGGGAGAGCAGGCAGAGAGGAGATGTCTGGGGCAGATGGAGCCCTGCTAGCACCTGTGCAAAGACCTGAGGACTGAATTTCACTAAATGAACAGAAACTTCCCCACTGACAGGAACACCACGGCGGGGGTTGAATGCTGTTTCTGGGTCATTGCTTGGACCAGAGCCCAATTCCAGTTCTGTGAAAGAAGGACAAGGGACAGGGAATTTTTTCTCACATCATGGTTTGGGTCTGAGCTTCGGGAAGAGTGCAGGGAAGAGACGACACCTGAGGACCATCCTGAGTGCTGGTTTCTTCCAGCCCCCTCCAGCCAGCTGGACCCCATGAACTGGGCAGAGCTTGGCCAGGAGCAGCGCTGGAGACAAGTCAGGGCGGTGAGAGCAGCACACGATCCAGAGCAGCCACCCACAAGCAGCACTCAGGGACCTGTTCCCCAGAACAGCTGGGTTGTTTTCCAGGAGGGAGGCTCACCTCCCCAAAACCCAGGAAGCACGGGCAGGAGCGAGCACAGGCACATTGTCTCCTCTGCATAGAGCAGGGTTGCTGGCAGCTGGGATGGAGCAGCATGACTACACCTGGTTGCATTTCCACTTTCCAACAAGCCCAGTGTCTGCCAGCATTCCAAGATGGGCTTTTACCCAGCGGGAACACAATGAATGCTCTTTGTATCTGTCAAGTGCACAGGGGAGGGAGGCCCCGGGATGCTGCCAGGGCTGGGAACAGCGTGTGTTCGCTCAGGAAGAGCTGGTCTTGTACATACTTGCACACATGCAGAGGTACAAACAGAACCTTCATCTGCTGATGAAAGAGCAGCCTGCCTGGAAGAGATGCAGGCTGGAAAGGAAACACATTTTTAAAGACAGGAGCAAATATTACAGCACAGTGAATTATTCCTTGGAAATAATACTGGTTGCAGATCTAAGGTCCCTTGTTGTGTTCGTGAATCACAGGTGAGCTAAGCCTCCTCTCCGTTGGACAATGTTTTCCATCTGTCGGCAGCTCACAGACATGTCAGGTGTCACTGGGGAGGAACAGCCCTGTGCCATCACAAGAAGCCTCCCCAGTGACACAGCAGTGATGGGCTGAATGTCACCCGGGGCTGGGGCTTACAGTGCCTCTTCTCCAGGGACTGTCCCTTGGCATCACACGGGTTCTTCCCAGCCCCAGTTTGTGGGGCAGGAGAGGGAGGTGGCACAGGCAGGTATCTCCTGCTTCCTGCTCCCTGTGGAATCTCCCTCTCACTTCAGGGAGTCACTGCAGGGTGAAATTTTTAAAGGTATTATGCACCTTATGTGCATTATTTGGGCTGTCAGTCGACTTAGGCTGCTAATGCCTCTGATTTCAACCAGTGCAGTGATCTGGAGGTTAATCAGATTTGCCCAATGCTTTGAAAATGCCCAGTGGGGTCCTGCCTGCACTTCCTGTTGCTTGTTCCCTTGGGAAATCCACTCCCGTATGTCCCTGAGCAGCAGAGAAGGGATGTGTCATTAACAGTCCTGATAACCAAGCTGAGCAATGAGAGCCCTCAGCCAGGCCCCGATGGATCCTGGCAGGTGCCATCTACAGACACTGGCCAAGAGCATTCAAGCAGCTGATAGGGAGCCACAAGCAAAGAGTGAAGCTATGAGCAGTCATGTGTTGGGCTACTTATTCTTGAACAGATCAATTTGGGCTCAAGCGGAGAAGACTGAGGAAAACCAGTGACGTGCGTGGAGCCAGATAAGGACAGAGTGTGACAGAGCGAGTGCAGGGAGAGGCAGAGCTCTCCCGTCTAACAGATGTGAGGTGGCGTGAAGAGGGGACACATCGCTCCTGTTCCACTCCTGGGCCCTGGGACAGGCACAGCAGCTTCAGGTGTGCTGGGGCCCTGCCACCACACTGCAGGGTGGACACTGGGCAGGCAGAGCTCACGGCCTCACCACCAGCCCTGTGCTCCTTCCCTGCTGATTGCCAGCACTGCCAACTATTAGACAACATGAACCCTTTCTGGGTCCTACAGGAGCAGGGTTCATTTGCTCAAATCCCTACACATAGCACCAGCATCCACATCCCTGTGTAACTGGAGGAAGGAAAAGTGCCCTCGGCGTCCGGGGGCAAACCCTGCCAAAACAGGACCTGCCACAGCACCTGGGCTTCTTGGGGAATCCAGCAACAAGGTGTGGACCTTGTCAGAGCTACACAAGACAAAATCCACCCACGACAACCTCATTCCATATTTTTCTTTTCGGTTTGTGCCCTATCTTGTAATTCCATGATAAGCATTCCCTAACACATAAATCATATAAGTCGGAAGTCCTGGAAGGACCAATTTGGAGAGACTGTCTGGGTTGATTTCCCATGTAAACACCTTCAGGGCAAAGCTGAGGTGGGGCCACAGAGTCGTTCCCAAGCAGGGGCACTGGTAGTGAGGGAAGATGTAAGAGACAAAGGGGCCAAGAGAGATCATAACGTAATGACCATGCCTGAGCCCAGAGGATGAGAATTACAGGGTAATTGGGCAGCAGCTCATTGCTGTGTAAATGCTCAGTTATTTCTGTTCCATAAACCACAATCCAGGTTACATGGTAATTACTTTGAGGTTCATTAAGTGTAATTATACAGTAATCTCCAGGAGCCAGTAATCATGTTCCAAAGTATCTACCACTTAAAACTTGGTGAGTGTCATGCAGGTAGGAAGCAGTCGCATGGTTTTCAGACTTCAGTGAATTGGAAAGTGGGATGGCCAGGATAGGATCAAATGTTACTGTGACAGCCAAAATTGCCTTCCAAGGAGAATGTTGGGCATCCTAGGGAAGTGCTGCACACCCAAAGCCCAGCCAGTCTCCATGGGCACCCTCCAGCCAGCAGCAGGATTGGTGCCTCTGGAGGGCTGCTCCTCCCAGGTTGCCAGCAGGGCCCCATTGGTCAAATAAATCCTTTTCCAGAGGTTAAGCCCCTCCTTGGAGAACAAACACAACTCCTGAGATTTCATTCACACTCAGATGTCTCTTTCAGTTGCCAAGTCAGGGTGGGTAAGTTCTACACCTGTCACTACAACCAACATAGCATATTTTATTTGTTTTACTACACAGCAAATTAGACTTAATGCTCAACACTGTCAGTACTCCTTGCATATCACTTCCAGCTTTGGCTTACAGATTCCAATGTGGGGTTGACCCCAACCACCAGGAGTCTTCCCACAGACTCCTCTTCCCACTGCTCCCAGTCACAGCATGTCCCAGTGGCAGGGAGACCCAGCATGCCCAGGACAAACACTGAGGGAATGGTCCCCTGATCCCCTCTGCACCACAGGGTGAGGGGGCCCGGAGAAGCCCTTCATGAGACCCACACAACTGACACTGTTCGTGTTTCTTGTCCTTCAAAGAATCCCATTTTGGAAAGGCAAGAAAAATTACTCAGAGCCAAAGCCCCGGGGGTGAGCTCCTGAGAGAAGGGGCCAGGGCCCTCAGGAGATGGGCTGGGCACGGGGCACTTGGCAGGGAGGAGTCCCATGGCAGCAGCCATGGCTTGGACTGGTTCTCACCTGACAGTGTTGCAGCAACGTGTTTGATTCTGTTTCCAGGCAGTGGCTGGATCAGCCTGGTAGGAAAAACCTGTCTCCCATGTTAGCGACCAAGTTTCCGTGGCTTCAGAGCATGGATACACATGGTTGAGTTCCTGCAGAAACATTAATGAATGTTTTTCCCTTCTCTGTCTTTCAGGGATCTGAACTACAACGAGCTGCTGGAATTCCCCGGGGCTATCAGGACGCTGGGCCGACTGCAGGAGCTGTGAGATTTTCCATTTATTCCTTTACAAAACCACTTTCTGTGGGAGAGTGACCAATAAAGCATCGCGTGTGCTCTGACTTGAGGAAAGCACTCAATCCAAGCCTTTCTTTTCCTTCCCAGCCCTCTCCACTGCATCAAAGCAGTTTATCTCCTCGATTTCCATCAGCTCTGACCACCTCCCCATCAGCCTCTACACCATGGCTGGTGGAGGGGACTGGGAGTCCCTGTCAGCCTTGGAGCAGGTTCTTCCTCCAGTTCTTCAGTCTCCTGTGGCATCCAAGGGGCTCAAACTCATCTGTTCTCTGGCTAATTCTGATGTCCATTCCCCAGCTTGGGACCACAACCTGGACTTACCCATGTTATTGTGAGGCCATTGTTTCTGCAGGCCCTGTGCCACCTCCTCTCATGTGCAGAAACTGTTTGATCTCCCTTAGGATAAATTTATAATAGGGAATTAGCAAAGTTTGTGACCATTTTAGTAGATGGCTCTCCTTCCTCTAACTGGTCAGCCTGGGAGACACTAAAAATAAGAAACCATCCCACTTATCACCCACAAAGGTAGAAGCCCCAGGGTGGGGTCAGTTGATGTGGATCCACAGTTCTTGTGTCACACTGGTGCCAGGCTGGGGTGGGACAAAAGCAGCTGCTGTCATGTTTCTGGGAGCCTTGGAGTAAAAATCTGACACTAGTTTTTTCTTTACTGGAAGAATTCTCATGAGATTTCTCTGTCCAGCTCAGATATCATCATTACTCTCACCTTCAAAATGAGAATAAGAGCCTTAATCCCCTTTGAGATGGCTTTTGAAATACCTGTTACTAAAGAAGAGGCAAATTCCAAACAGTCATCAACTAATCACCCACTCAGACTCCTCTGGGATAAACAACCTGGGCATCACCCAGAGCCTGGTCCTAGTCCAGCCACAGGAACCTGTGGTTGCCTTTGCTGTGCAGGAGGTCAGACTGTGGCCACAGAGCTCTCTTCTCCTGGAAAAATTTTCTGAAGAGAAATTTTCTCAAGCTTAAGCAAAAATATCCCAGCTACACCTACAAATCCTTTAAAGTCTCCTGGGACGATAATTCCTGGCGCGCTCTGTTTGGCAGCTGTGGAGCTGTAATGGAGACCATCCATAAAAACTGTAGTTCCTGGAGGGTAGAAAATTTTGCATTTGGCTTGTTTCTGTTTCCCAGCCTGTGAGGTGCTAAACCTTAAGTCCTTGTATCCTTGGTGGGGTCGGTGGAGTCACATATGGAGCACCCACAGAGTAAATGCAGCAGATTTTGTCCTGCCAAACCACAGACCTTGTTCACCTGCTGGGATGATGCTGCACCTGGGAAGGAGCCTACATCTCCTATTTGATGTGTATTTTGAAGGGTCTCTGGCTTTAAAAGTGATGAGGAAAGAAGGTTAAGTTAATTAATATCAAGATATTTGTTTCTCCCAACAGCGGTTTTCATAACAACAACATCAAAGCTATTCCAGAGAACGCATTTGTTGGGAATCCCCTCCTCCAAACAATGTAAGAAAATTAAATAATGTTTCCTACATCTTTATATTACCAAGAAAGGGACGTTTCCTGATGCCTTGGGTTGGGATTTCTGACAGTGGTCACAACAACAATCTGATATTTGCTGTCCCTGTGCCAGGACAGGCTGAAATTGCTCCTTCTCAGCTCCTTTTTGGAATTGCTGTGGGTTCTCCTTTCCCTGCAGCTGAACTTTGCTGCAGCACAGGCTGATAGCAAGGGAGGAACAAAATGCAGGTGGTCTGCATGGAAACTGTCTAAGCCCTGGTTGACACCTGCTGGTGTTTATTCCTTGTGTTCAGAAAAGCAGCTGCATGTGTCAGAGAGCTGGGATACCAGGCCCTTGTGTGTCTGCCCCAGACCTGCAGACACAAAGCTCTGCACATGAATACACCCAGCTGTCTGCTCATTTCTCCTCTGACCCAGGCACAGGTAGTGATTTTTGGATAATTCTCTGAACCACACAGATACTGAAAACTGTGGCAAGTGACAAAAGTTCTGCTTGTCCAAACTGGACTTAAATTATAGAAATACCAGTATCTGGAAAGCCATGGTGACACTGGGTGAAACCATTCACTGCTCCAGCCAGAACAACCAGCCTCATCCCCATCTCCCTTGGGCAGCATCCACAGAGTGATGATGGGGGCCCACACACCCAGAACGTTCATCTCTCCATTGGATCTGCCCATCTCAAGTCTCTCACAGTTTGTGGGGGGAAGTGCTTCTTGTAGGAGGTGACTCAACTCCTCCCATATCTCTCTGCGTCCCAGAAGAGCTCACTTCTCTCCACTGACTGTGACAAGGGGGAAAGGTGCTGCTGCTGTAGGCGTGTGAGACCTGAGGAGGTGTCCTCCAGTGCAAGGTGTTTCTCAGTAGGATTGAAGGAAGGCTTTACACCTTTCTAGCCCCTCTGTTTCAGCAGGACCCCAAAGGGCCCATTCAGAGCAGCAGGAGACCTCGGTTGTACCAATGTCCAGCTGAAACAGGCCAGTGGGAGAGCCTGTGGCTATCTGGGAACAAGACTTGCCCACAGCACAGCAGCACCTCGTGCATGGCTTACTGCTGGTAGCTCTGGGGCTCCTGACCTGTAACAGCATCTTCTCTTTGTGTGCAGCAGGCTCTGACGAGTTCCTCTTTCCCATTGCAGCCATTTTTATGACAATCCCATCCAGTTTGTCGGACAGTCTGCTTTCCAGTACTTGCCAAAGCTCCACACTCTGTAAGTTCACCGAGCACATCCTCAGAGAGGTAACATCCAAGCTCCAAGCCCTATGTACTGGGCACCTTTGTGGCCTCCTCCCTCCCTTTTTCCAAGAGCCCCTGTGCCAACAGAGGACCATGAAGCCACTCTGTTGGCCAGCCCCAAAGGCTCCAAGGAGCAGACACTGCAGATGTTTTCTTTTGAGGAAGGATAATTTTGAAAAGGGCATTTTGGAGGCAGCCACTAATTCCTCCTCCCCACACAGCTGACAGGCACTGAGGCCTTCCAGGGTCTCCACAGCTGTGCCAGGAGCAGCAGAGACCTCACACACAAGTGCCACAGCTTTTGCTGCTGTTGCGTAGTTGCCCAAACAGATGGACACTGAAGGCATCTGCCTTCCTCCACAAGATGGAGAAGTGGAGGAACACGTCCCAACAACGTGGCACAAATCATATCACTGGGCAGCCAGCAATGGCAGTGCTTTCTTCACATGTTTGGCCCTAGGCCTGCCCCAGGGCCAGCAGCACAGGCTGGGCACCACCTGGACCACAACAGCTGCCCCATGCTGGCTTTTCAGCCAACCTGTTGTGGCACAGCACTAAAAATATAGAGGCAGAGGCAACCTCATAAATCTCTATTTATAAGCCTCACCCAGGCACATAAAATAAATCATTCAAATAGCCCTGCATTCTTTAGATCCAAATGCATAGACCCGGGGAGGCTTGGGTGGGATGCCCTGCTTACATTCCCCGTGGTAATTGCTTGGGGTTTTTTTATTTAATTTGGGTAGAGATCATGCCAAGAATGTCAGTGGCTGGGAGAGGCTTTGAGCTTGCCAAGCCTCCTTGCACAGAAGTTCCCAGCTCCATCTCGCTGTATCCACACAGAGCGAGGCTTCTGCTCCAGCCACAGGGACACGCTGGGTCTGGGCCTCTGATCACCACATCTGGGTGTGAGGAAGCAGATTTGCCACTGTGGCTGATGGCACTGGAACCTTGGGCAGTTGCACTTGCCTCCAGCTCTCTGCCCACCTCACCTCACCCTCATTTCTCTGCAGGTCACTCAATGGAGCAACGGACATCAGGGAATTCCCGGACCTTAAAGGCACCACCAGCCTAGAAGTTTTGTGAGTGGCACCTCTCTCCCTTTTACCCTGCTAGCTGTGCTCTTCCTCCTTCAAGGTGGTCCAGGCTGTTTCAGTGAGGACAACTTTCCCAGTGCTGTGCAGTATTCAGCTCTGCCTCTCCCTGGTCACTCACCCTTCTGCTTCGTTTCACCCCTGTGGCTCCTGAACGCAGCTTTCCTCCCCGTGAGTGGCTCTCTCAGTATTCTTGAGTGTGCTCCAATCTTTTTTTTATTTTTTTTTTCTTCCTTCCCTCCTGCATCTGTGAAGGAGTGAACCTCTGAGTGCAGTGCTTCTGCTGAGCCCCAGTGTCTCTGCCCATACTGAGACCAGCACCACGGTGCAGTTCAGGAACATCTGCCACCCACACTGGGGCTCCTGCAACTGCTCTGGTCCCCTCCTCACCCCACCAGGCCCCGGAGAGCAGGGCCTTGGAGGACACGCTGCCTCTGGCCTCACATGGTTCTCCTCTCTCGGGCACTGGTCCCTGTGCTGTGCCCAAACTGGGAGCACCCCAGGCCAGGGCGTGACCTGGCCATGCCATGTCTCGGGGACACTGGGACACACCATCCATCCCTCATACACAGGCTTCTGAGGCAGTCCTGGCTCCAGGCCTGTCCAGCCTGGCCGATGGGCACTGGGATGGCAGAGCCCACTACAGAGGGCACTGCCACCTGCCCCAACAAGGCCAAGGACAGCTGTGAACTCAGTACTCAGCAGTGGCCCAGAACTCTTCATAGGCACATTCACCTTAGCCAGGCCCAGCAGCAGTGCCTGTTTCCAAAACTGCCAGGCAGCTTTTTATCCACTCCAGGTATTTCATTGTCCCATTGATATTGTCTCCCCTGCCACTATCTGGGATGGCAGCTGGGCTTCTGGGTCACACAGTCTGGGCACTGGCTGCCAGCAACACCATTTCTTCTCTCTCCTCCATCCCTCTAGGACCTTGACCCGGGCAGGCATCCATTTCCTCCCCAGAAGGATGTGCCAGCAGCTGCCCAGCCTCCGAGTCCTGTGAGTAACACGTGTCTCTGTCCTGCCTGGTCCTTAAAAAATGCCATCAGGAACTGGGCTTTCCTTTTGTCTAGCTCAGGGAGAGGACCAGCTGTGGAAGACCATCCTGTGGTTCTTGTTCCCATTATCTTTTCCATGCAGAAATCATCACCTTCTTAATCACTTCTCATGAGATTTCTCAAGCTCTTGCTTGTTCTTGAACTTGCTGCTTCATCCCAGCATGATGCTCTGGTCTCAGGGCTGCAGTCAGGCACATCCTCCTTGCTCTGCACCAGTAGGAACTGCCCCCTCCATGCAAGGAGAGTAGAGAGGGTACAAAAGGAGGTGGGTAAGAATGGCCACAGCATTTCAGAGCTCCCAGCTATGCTGAAGCTCTTAGACCAAAAACAAGGGGGAAATCACATTCACCCTCTGGCCCAGCCTTGGCTTATTGCAGTTGGAGCTCCAGCAAGTGCCATCATCCGGAGGAAGGATCCCAGGAGCGATCAGGTCTGACCTGATGGAGACCTGCAAGGCCACATTTCCTCATGAGGGGCAGCAGAGCCAGATCAGGGTTTTGCTCAGTATCTGTTTCTTTGGCTCTGCCTGCTTAGCCAGGCACTGAATGATGCTGGGGCAGTCATGCTTTCTCCTTTAGCTTGGTACATGATGAAATCAACATCTCAGAAAGATTCTGCAACATCTCAGGAATCACACCCCTGGTTCCTGAGATCCCCAACTATGTCTGCAGTCAAAGACATCCTCAGGAAATGCATCATGAGCCAGATTTGTACAAGTTTGCAGCCTTAGGGCAACAGAAGGCTTGCCTCCCATCAGTCTTTATACAAGCAAGCTGAAAAAGAAAACAAGTTTGTTCCAGGAAAGCAACAGGAGTCAATTCTTGATCACAGAAATTGGAAACAAGAATAAAACACAAAAATAAAAGAAGACAATTTGTAACTTAGGAGATTACAGGCTTTTGGTTCCAGCTGTCCCTGTAGGGAAGATCTCTCATCTCTAGACATCTGGACCAACTCAACGGATGACTTGCTATGAAAGTGCAGCCTTTGGACTGGCCCAGGCTCTTGGGTCCCAAACCCCTGTTTATGTTTGCAAGTTATCAGTTTGCAAACCCTCACAGCAGAGCCTGTTCTTGGTGCCTACCCTCTCCACGTGGGAGAGTTTTATTGGGATACACCACCTCGTTCCTTGCTCCTTGTTCCTCTTCCCTAGTGAGCTTTCCTGACATTAATTGCATTGCTTTCAGAGTTTGGAGAGAGAGTATGTGGGCCAGTGTTTGTGCATGTTTACATCTCTCTTGCCTTTGAAATGCCTTGGCCCTCTGTCCCCACAGACCCTGGGGTTGTTCTCTGCCTGTCTCTTGGCAGCCATAGGAGCTATGACTGTGACACATCTGACCACAGATGACACAGTTAAAGCTGCACTTCTGGCCTCACCCCACAGTGTGGATTCTCTGCAGGGACCCTGCACAGGGGCTGTAGAGCCACTGCAGGGGCAGAGGGTCACGGCCATCCTGGGATGCCACCCATGCTGAACCCAGCTTTGGCATCAACCTGGCATCGTCCTGCTGCTTTCATCCAGAACTTCTGCTCAGGGTGGAGATTTCTTATAGTCATGGTACATCCTGAGCTGGAAGGGACCGACAAGGATCATTGAGTCCAACTCCTGGCTCTGCACAGGACACCCCAGCAATCCCACCCTGTGCCTGAGAGGGTTGTCCAAATGGTCCTTGAGCTCTGGAAGATTTGTCTTCCTTCTCCAGCAGAAATAGGCGAAGCTCCCCTGAGCAGAGCTGAAGTCCCTTGACACCATCAGCACCCTCATCCTGGTATGTTCCCAACAGAGCACGAGTGACTGGGGCTGCTCTGTTTGTAGATTCTGGGCTGCACTTGGTTACCCTCACTCTGGAGGAACCAGAAATAACTCCTGGGGCTGGTTCTCCCCCATGGCTGTTAGCTAAGCTACAGCCCTGTCAAGCTCAGTGGATTGACACAGGGACCAGGGACAAGTGTCTGATGCCAAGGCTCTTTCTCCATACTGGCTGACAGCCTCCAGAGCCAAGCACAAACCTTTTGCTTGCTTTTCCCTCCCTCCTCCTCTCCGCCACGGAAAACTGGTGGTGAGGGGGTTGGCAAAAAAAATAATTGAAATATTTTAGGAGCAATCTATTGGCAGAAAGATGGAAACCGAGTTTGGAAAGTCGGCAGAGAATCCACATACAAAACTTTACCCTGGGGCAAATTTCCCTTGAACAACCACAAATCCAGTCTCTGCTGGTGGGGGAAAGAGCTGGGTTTAAATGTTACTCCTTACCCAGCCTCTTTCAGCTTCAATAAATTCTCATTAAGCTGTGCCAGGGTGGGTTTTCCTTTGACTATCAAGCCAGTCTACTCTAGATGCTGACATGACACTGGGCCATGAACCAGCGGGAAGAGGAGTTTGCTGCAAACTCCTTTCAAGTGACAGCACCTGAAAGAACGGGGACCAGAGGTTTTCACAGTCTGGGATGTCCTGAACCAAATCTCTGCCAATGCCACAACCCTTTCCCTAACCTTGGGAGAAAGCCAGGAAAGGCTGAATGGGGAGCAGGCAATGGGCAGTGGGTTTGCTGTGCCAGGAGGGAGGAGAGCAGCTGGCTGGACAAAACCTCCCTGGGCTCTGCAGACACATCTGCAGCTTCTGGGAGCTCTGGCAGAAATCTCTCTCTGCTGTGCCTGCAGAAAGCAGGGCTGTGCATGGCAGAAGTGGCACGCAGCTGGGTGGTTTCACAGGTGGCTTTCACAGCTGACCTGAGGCTGGGGAGGAGGACAAGCCCAGCTGTACGAGCAGCTCCATCAGCCACAGGCTGTGCTGCAGGGAGCTGGGCTGGGGATGGAGGAGTGGGTAAATCATGGGGCAGCCCTTGCCTTGCACAGAGACACCCAGAGCCAGCATCAGGCGCTGAGTGGAGATCCCACTCACCGGGGTTGCCAAAAGTGGAGCTGTGCAGAATGAAGTGAGGTCACCTCACTCTCCAGCAGTACCTGCCTTCCAAGGGAGGGCTCAGGGGCACTGCCTTTTGATGTCCCAACGTTCCTGTTCTGTCCTTCCCCTGCAGAGAGCTGTCACACAACCAAATTGAAGAGCTGCCCAGTTTCCATCGGTGCCAGCAGCTGGAGGAGCTGTGAGTATGGAGCTCGTTCCTACTGTGCTCTGGGGGGAAAAGGGCTGTTCTGAGGAGAGGGGCAGTTCCCACACACAAAACTGCCTAAGCACTGGGAAAGTTGGGCATTACAACTCACTGTTTGGAGTGCAAATGGACCAGAGCTCCACTCTTTGCCCTTGTGCACATACAGAATAAAAATACACTCCCTGTGCATAGGAGCTGAATTCACTCAGGTCCTTTCAGAGGTCCCAGACACTTCAAACAGAAGTAGGATGTGACAGCACTGAATTCACTTCACTAACTCCAGTCCCACTATGAGCTAATCAAGAATGGGGTTTAATGTCCACCATAAATGTCTTCTGCTTCAAGGAGGGGTCCCATGCCATGGGCACAAAGCAGCTCTTATCCACCCTGCCCAGAGCCAGCCCCTCCTGAGATAAGGGGGATTCTTTCCTCAGGTGTAGCACTTGAACTGGGTCCTCTGCAGGCCTCGAGAGGCACCACTGTTGCTCTGAGACAAAGTTATTCACATCCAGCTCAGAGTGTCTGCAGATCTGGCCCTACACTTCAAATACAACACAAGTTCTTGGCCTTTTTGAGAAAAACTAAAAACAAACAAAAAAAAACTTTAAAAAAATTAGAATAGACTCCGTGATTTTTTATAGAATTCTGCTGCCTGGAAGAACAGATGTATGGGAGCAACATCCCCATAAAAAACCCCACAGGAGAGGTTGTCCCTGCTCTCTGCAGCACCCCAACCTGGACAGCCATCCAGCCTTAGCAAACTGGATGTTAGGACACTGTGAAACCACACGAAAATGAGAGTTACACAGCCCCTGCTGCCTTTTATGGCAGCTGTGAGAGTACCCCCAGGAAAACATTTGAAAAACATAGAAAGTACACCAAAAAAAAGACAAATGTTCAGAATTCCAAACGTGCAGTTTCACACATTCTGCCTAAGTTCCTTCTTACAAAATTTTATAATATGCCAAATTCGATTTAACATTAATAGGAAACCACAATAAACCCCAGTTTCTGGCTGAAGTCAAACAGATTATACCTTAAATTAACATTTTTTCACAAAATGAGTATTTGGTCCCTTAACCCCAAAGTTATTGTCCTGTAAGCCCCACCCCCACCAAGCATCAGCATTCCTGATGGTTTGGAACAAGTCTGGTGGTGCCTGGTGGTACAACCTGGCACACAAACCACTCAGGTGTGCCATGGCTCTGCTGTAACTGCCGCTGTGCAGACCTTTACCTGCACCACACAGGTCATCCCTCACAGCTAAACACCCCTAAATTATTTTTCACCACCTTGCTCCAATACCCCTTCTGCTCAAACTCCACCTCTTCCAGTCAGTGAGACCCCCAAATTTGTGCCCAGAGCTTCCAGTGGCCCCCACATGAAATCTTGGCTAGAGGTAGAAGCGATGCCAGCCTGGTGACGTGGGGCACCAAGGGACCAGCCTCAAATGTCCACCTTTGGAACAGGAGCTTGGCCAAATACCAGCAGAGACATTACAGCCAGCACATGAGGGTCCTTGTGTGAGATGAGTCAAGATCATTTCTGAGTCTAAAGGCAGGTTAACTACCTGAAAGATGCCCAGGGAGCTGCTGTAGGTGGAGCACCAGGCAGTGTCTGTCTCCCCTTGCAGAAGGTGGGGACACAGCTTCTGCAGGTCTGGGAATTCATGATGGGCATTCTGCAGGAATCTTCATAAATATTCCCCATTGTTTCACATTAGGGAAAACAAAACTGAGGAACTGAGCCTTTCCCACAAGGTGCATGGTTGGAGCATCCAGGATGTCTCTTGAGGGTTTGGGAAGTGTGTAGGTCAGTCAGCAGAGTCTGTGTAAACTCTCACCCTGCTCTTTCCCCTTCCCCAGGGGATGAAGGAGACAGCTGGAAAGGAGATGTGGAGGGCTGAGGCACTTCATGTGCAGATGTGGATGGTGGATTTTGCAAGACATCAATATTTTTCTTCAAGAAACACTGAGATGCCTTCAGCCCTCAAACCTTCATTCTCACCAAGGCAAAGGGCAGCACCACGTGATCCTTCCTGAAGGGTCACACAGAGCTGGTTGCTGATCATTGGCTCCAAGCTCTCAGCTTTTCCTCTGGAAAAAGCAGTTTGGAGGCTTAGGGCAGAGCAGAGTGGGAAACCAGTGTGGATTTGGAGTTAACAGGGCACCTTTGGCCACTGCACATCAACAGTTCTTTACTGAGTCATGATGGCATCAAAAGCAGAGGCTGGCTGAGCCCTGGAGCTGCCTGGAGGAGAGAATGGCTCTGACAGGTTTTGCTGCTCATCCTGTTTAATTCTTGAAATAAGAGCAGGTCTCCCAAGCACAGCAACTTCCGCTGTGACAGTCTGCATCTGCTGCATCGGAGCAAAGATCTCCATAAAGTAGGAACACTGCCTTCAGCTCTCTTCTCAAAGCAGTTTCTGTTTTTCCAGTGGTCTCCAGCACAACAAGATCCACGAGATTAGAGCAGACACCTTCATGCAGCTGATGGCCCTGCGCTCCATGCAAGTATTGTCTGCCAGGGGACCAGCTGGGGTCATGCTGGGGAGGGGGAACTGTGAACCCAGATGGGCTGTGGGAAGCTCCCAACCCCGCTGCCTGTCTCTGCTGGGAGGCTTTTCTGTTGAGTCCCTCTTCCATTCTGCCTTAGAGAAGAAGAGGGCACAAACCATTCTTTTGGCTTCCCCTGTGCCTGCAGACCCCCCTCCTTTCCTGCCCCCCTCGTGCCCACACCCCACATGCTCTCACCACACACCGCAGCTCTGCCAAAGCAGAGCCCACATCACAGACCGGCCTCCTGAATGCCAGGAGGAGCTCAGGGCAGGGATTCACCCCGGTGTACCTGAGCTCCAGCACCCCTTGTGCTACACAGGCTGGTTCTGGGCCATGCACTCCTGGAACATCCACGCAGAGCATCCTGTTTGGTTTGAAAGTTCCTCCCCACAACTCAAAAGCTTGTGTTCCATGTACCAAGTGCACCCAACCGTGCCCTTCCCATGCACACAGAGTGACCTCCTAAGTGCTCGGCACCTTGGAGAGCTGGCAAGGCCCTGAAGGGCACGATTGTCTCTGTGACATCTGGGAAGAGCCCTGACGGTCTTTATTTGCTGTTCTGCTAGGAAGTGAACTAAATCACATAGAATCTTTTCCCATGGTGCAGCAATGTGAGTGCCATTTAATAGCCCAGCATTCCTAGGATCCCGTGGGTGTCACGTACACCATGTTTACAACTGCCCAGGAACACTGAGGTGTCACAGGTGACACTGCAGACACTCATGGAAATGTGAGCATGCTGCTCCAGCCCACAGTCACACACACACAGCTGAGCAAGCTCTGGCATGGCCTTTGGGTATGTTCTGGTCCCTCTGGGAATGATTCATCCCACCCAATTTCACACACATCTGAGCAGGTATCTTGGCTCCCTTAGAGCTGCAGAGATGAAGGTTGTCCTGTAGTCAGCCTTAGGGCAAGAAATGTGTCCCAGTTTGCTGGTTTCCTCGACACTGGTGACAGAGGGAGTAGAGTGCTCTCACTTGGCTGGAGGCAGAGCTTATTGAGGGGACTCAGTGAATCCAAAACACCTGTACATGACAGGAGACATTCCAAAATCACCTTCCCCAGACTCCTGGCCCGATCTGCCCTTGCTGCATCCAGCACTGTGACTGCACTGGGGATGCTCTGGCACTAAGGCATGACCTGTTTGGCACGTTGGCATAAAATTCCCAAATTTACAGAAATTAAGCCAGAAAAGAACCTTTCCCATTGGGCCTTTCCCATTGGTCTCAGCAGAGGAGCTCCTGCAAGGCAAATTCTTGTGCCCTCTGTTAGAAACCACCCATCTACAGACCCATAGTTGTCTGTGGGGAGCTGCAATGGGACAGAACTTGCTGCTGACCAAGGGGCTACAGATCCCACATGTGCTCCCAACAGGGCCAGGCCAGTGCCAGCAGCTTCACTGCCCTGCTCTGCTCTCTTCTTACTGGTGTGTCCTTGCCTTGCAGAGACCTGAGTTGGAATAACATCCAATTTATTCACCCAGAAGCCTTTGTGACCCTGCACTCCCTCACCAAGCTGTAAGTTGCAGGGATATTTTATTCACAGTGGGCCATGGACAGGAGGTGTCTGAGGACCTCAGTCTGACTCCCTGGGCTACCAGGACACCCAGGATTTAGAAGGTGGAACACTGATGTGCTGAGGTGCATGTCTCAGCACTAATGTGGACAGAATAAGTCCCAAGGTTTCCTATTAATACTATTAATAAAGGGATGATGAAGTGCAGGAGGGGTCATCTTCAAGATGCTCTCACCCTGAACACTTAAACCTCCATTTCCTGATGCTTTCATAGCTGCCTTAGATGCCTTTAAGGAAGATCAGCATGATGGGCTGTTTCTGCAAGAGTCACTGCAGACCATCTGTGCTGGTGCTGGGGGGTGCCCAGTTCTCAGGCCTCTCTCTATCTCTTGGGTATTTTATGGGCTGGGATCTGCAGCCATTCCTGCCCTGTTATGGAGGAAGAAATGTGTGGGGCACGTATGTGTACAGCGAGGGAGATACCACACAGCGCTTTCAGCGTGGCCGCTAACCCCAGTCCCTCATTTTCCCAGGGACTGCAGTCTCAATACCTTTATCTCCAGAGGCTCCTGGCCCAGTGCAGCTCCCAGCCCCAATTTCAGCATCACATCATGGGAGCAGTTGAGGCAGTGCCCTCTGCTTGGCTGAGATACCACTGGCAGCAGAGCCCTGACCGTGGTCTCCCTCTCTGCTTTCCCCTCACCAGGGACTTGACTGATAACCAGCTGGTCACGCTGCCCCTGGATGGTTTGGCTGGACTGACCCATCTGAAGCTCCAAGGCAACCCAGCTCTCTCTGAGCCCTTCACCAAGGAGAGTTTCCCCAAAATGAGGTACTTGGAGTGTCAACTCTCTCACTTCTGGTGTTCAGCACAGCCTGTATTTGCTTACAGCACTCAGCCTCCTGCTCTCCTTTTCCATCTCGTGCTTTCTCCACACTTCCAGGCCCATGGGTAGAGAAAGATCCATCTGCTGCTAACGCATCTCATCTTTATTATGTTCCATGGGAGAGCAATGATGTGCTCCCAGGCCACCACCCCCACCCCAAACACACACACACACAAGTGGAAAGCATGGAGCAGGCCCAGCTCAGGGCTCCTCTCAATGGAAAACATTCCCAGAAGCAGTCCTACCTAATGACATCCAGGTTTCCTTCCATAAACTCTGCTTGTGTGGCCGTGTCTTGTCTGTTATGGATTAATGAGGAGCCTGAAGGGGTCAAACGGATCAAGAAGAGGCTGCAAAAGGCTCAGAGCACAGTGCTGTGCTGCAGGCTCAGACTTTCCTGACCTTCCTTGGCTCCTGGGTCTCAGCGTGGCACCTGCCCTCAGGCTTAGGCACCCATGCTCCAGAGAACACAAATTCCCCTCAGATGAAGTCATCTCCTGCTTGAGTGTCCCAGGGAGTTCACTTCAAGCCAAGAATGCATGAGCTGATGCTCCCACTCATCCAGGATGGGTTCCCAAAGTTCTCCAGTTTACACACAGGGCTGGGGTCACAGGTCACTGCACCAACACAGGGCTTAACAGCTCAGGCCTGAGGAAAAGTGTGGAGCTTCACTTCAGGCTGCCTCAGCAGCAGTGCCTGCAGGGCTCTCTCTTCTGACTTCTTTAACTCATAGCTGGGATCTGCTGCATGACTGGTTTCCAAATGGCAGGGGATTCCAGAAGCTTTTGGAGGGTTTTCTATACCCAAGATCATAGAACAATAGAATGGTGTGGGTTGGAAAGAAACATTAAAGCTCATCCTGTTCCACCTCCTGCCGTGGGCCGGGACACCTTCCACTATCCCAGGTTGCTCCAAGTCCCGTCCAATCTGGCCTGAAACATTTCCAGGCATGGGGCAGCCACAGCTGCTCTGGGCACCCTGTGCCAGGGCCTCAGCACCCTCACAGGGAAGAATTTCTTCCCAATATCCCATCAAACCCTGCCCTTTCCAGTAGGAAATGAGGATTCCTTGTCCTTGTCACTCCAGGCCCTTGTCCAAAGTCCCTCTCCAGCTCTCTTCACAGAACCACAGAATCAGAGAGTCACTGATATTGGAAAAGACCTCTGAGATCATCGAGTCCAACCTGTGCCCCATCCCCACCTTGTCACCAGCCCAGAGCACTGAGTGCCACCTCCAGTCGTTCCTTGAACACCGCCCAGGATGGGGACTCCAAACCTCCCTGGGCAGTCCCTTCCAATGTCTAACAAGCCCTTCCTTGAAGGAATTCCTCCTGATTCCAACATGAGTCTCCCCTGGCATAGTTTGAGGCCATTTCCTCTCGCCCTGCTGCTTAGTGCCTGGGAGAAGAGACCAACCCCCACCTTGTTACAATCATCAGTTGTAGGGAGGGAGGAGGTCCCTGCTGATGGGGGATCCCTTGAGCTTCCTTTTCTCCAGGCTGAGCCCCCTCAGCCACTCTCCGTATGATTTACTCTCCAGACCCTTCCCCAGCTCCATTTCCCTTTTCTGGACTGACTCCAGCCCTTCAATGTCTTTCTTGAAGTGAAGGGTCCAGAACTGGAAACAGGACTCAAGCTGCAGCCTCACAAGTGCCAAACCCCTTTAGGCACTGGAAGGGGCCCTGAGGTCTCCCTGGAGCCTTCTCTTCTCCAGGCTGAACACCCCCAGCTCTCCCAGCCTGGCTCCAGAGCAGAGGGGCTCCAGCCCTCAGAGCATCTCCATGGTCTCCTCCAGACCCGCTCCAACAGGCAGTCCCTTGTGCAGGGTGGATCAAGTTCAGCACTTCCAGGGTGTTTCTCCTCTAAATTCGTTCCATTGGCATCTCTTGAGCCAGTTTGGATTTGTACAAGACAACCTGAGCCAGCAGCAGTGCTTCATTGAGCCATGCCAGGCAATGGACCCATTAACATTCCCTAAATTTTGGGGTACTGCCATTAAGTAGCCCTGCTCCTGGGGCATATGTCTGGAGGAGTCATCTGAGAGCAGTTCTTAGCCTTGCTGGGAGCATCTGCACCTCCCTACCACCTTTCAGTAATAGGATCTAATTTGGAGCTTATAACAGGAAACAAGCTTGTATACAGACTTTCCAGACCCTCCCAGGGCTCAGCCAGAAATGTTTGGGAACATAAAACAAAAGCATATTTTTAGATTATAGAGTTTTACCACATTTACTGATCTTGTCAGAAGACCTTAATTGTCTGGAAAACCTGAGGTTCCTTTGCCTTCATCAGCAGTCTCCCTGATTTCCAGCAAAGCCCAAAACGCAGCTGCTGACAGACAGCCTGGTATTGCGTCCAGATGATGCTCAGCTGCTGTTGAATTAACCTTGTAATACATGCTGTAATTAGCGACTAAAAATTCAACTTTCAAGTAGAAATCAGACATATTTAAATAACTTGCTTCACTTTGGGAGACCTGAGACTTCCTGCCTGAGCTGGGACTCCTGGAACTGGAGTTTGAAGGTGCCTCTCCAACCCTCAACAACAAGCAAGGGGAGCCTTGCTCTAGGGAAGCTTCTCCCCTTGAAGGAAACAAAGGATGCCTGGCAAAACACGGCCTTGTGGTAAAAATTGAAGATTGTACATGGCTAACACAGTACTTGTGCTCAAGGCACCAACTCTGGCGTGTCCCAGGTCAGAGACAGTCCAGCTGTGTTACTTCTGTGCATTGCTGAAGCGACTTCGGCATCAGGAAAAGAGCTGCTGGCTGGGCTAGCTCGCTGGCTTCTTTGCAGAGGGAACACGGCAGGAGCCGATGGGATCGGCTCACGTTAGCTCGGAGACAAAGGAAGAGAGAGGCTGTTCGGGTCTGGCTCCTAACAGGTTTATTGTTAGAAGTTTTGCTACCCAAACAAGCTCGGAAGGGATGGAATGCAATGGGATGGTCCCCTGAGGCTTTTCCTCAGTTTTATAGGGAGTTTGAAACCCCGGTGAAAGGGGAAAACAACCAATGAGTTACAAGCCAGGGGGAGGATACAACTTAACAAGAACCACTGGGGGAGACTGAGAGGCGGGAGTTACAGCAGAACCAATGAATGACCGAGTAACCGAGAATTTTCCCGAACCGGGGGAGGTGGCTTGGAGCTGGGCACCGCCCAGGGGGTGCGGCTTAGGCTTCTGAGCCGCCCCTGGACCCACCCTCTGAGTCTGCCTCTTGGGGAACTCGATCCAGGGGATGGGCTGGGATTGATTGGCATCACGCTGCCCCAGCCCCGCAGTGGGCTGGGTCACACCAACACATGGCATATTGGAGAGAGGGGGTGGTTTAGTCTGAGGAGAACAGCAGAAGGGTTTTTAGGAGTGTGGTGGTTTAGGAATGGTATTCTCCAATTTAGTATTCCCGCTAAAACCATGCACCACTCACTCCTCCCCAACGGGAGGCACAAAAGGCCAAGATCACAGGTTGAGATAAGAACAATTTACTGGAAACAGCAGTGAGATAAGATGCAAACAGTAATAGCAAAAATATTAGTAACAAGAAGTATAAGAAAAGAAAATTATTTACATGGAAAGGCCCCCAACAACAAATGAGTACCAGATGGCTCCCCCATCACATTTGCTCCCTTCTCCCCAGAAGAGACTCCCTTTCCCCCAGCCCCCAGCAACGAGTACAGAATAACCTCCGGGTCCTGGCCATGCTCCCTCCCTGCTGCAAAAATTAACCCTGTTCTGGCTGGAACCAGGAGAAGGAACTATCTGGGAACTTTAGAGCGGTTTCCAAACCTGGTGTTTAACAACATTTTATTGACTGACGATGTCTTAAGCACCAGAAGTGGGTCAGTGCAGAGACACCATGGGGTGCCCTGGGTCCACACCCTGTCCTACACGGAGTCCTTCACCAAAGCAAAGTCCCTCTCCACTGTAACCATCACCCTACAGACCAGCTTTTGTCATGCCAGCAGCACATGTACCAAAACCGGAAGGATACAGAGAAGATCAGCATGGCTCCTGTGCAAGGACATCACAGAAATTCGTGGAGTGTTCCACATTTTTTTGACTCTGAGGTTAGCTCAGCTGGTTAGAGTACGATGCTAATAGCACCAGCGTTGTGGGTGTGACCCCTGTATGGGCCATTCAGTTCAGAGCTGGACATGATGATCCTTGTGGGTCCCTTCCAACTCAGAATATTTTGTGACTCTGTATAGATGAGTTTCATCTTTGAACAACTGAAGGAGCTAAGCAAAAAGTGTAAAGCAATGGAAAGTCAGGTCACGGAGGGGACACACTTTAAAGTTCTGCTTTTTTCTGTGCAGAGTCCTGGAGGTGCCGTACGCCTACCAGTGCTGTGCCTACGGGAGCTGCAGCAGCTTCTTCAGGGTGTCCAGCCAGTGGGAGGCAGAAGACATGAGCCCTGAGGAGGAGGATCCCCACAAGAGGACCTCAGAATTGTTCCCAGGTCATGCTGATAACCACTGTGAGTAAACAGGGCTGGACGGTGACCAGTCCCTGGGCAGGGCTGCGAGTTTGGGTGCAATCCTGCATGTGCAGGAGTGGTGCCACTGTCAGAGGTGACACCTGCCTCAGGGAAGGCAGGCTGAGCCTTCTTCAGCACAGGTGGCCCATTGCTTTGAATGGGCCTCATTTGGTGATCCCACGTGGAAGAAAGAGTAGATCTGGCGCATCCAAACCTTCACAATGTAACCAAAGGACCTGGCAGTCCTCCACGACATGGGCATGTTCGTCAGTTTGGCCTTGCTGGCTATGGAGGGAGGCTGCCCAAGGCACTGGAAGGTGGCTGAGGCTACCTGGGACAACTGGGCTTGGTCATTAGACTTCTGGGCAATGTGGAGCCTTTAGCATCAGTCTTCATTGATACATCATCTAGAGGAAGGACCCTGGGATTAATCTGGGTAAGAGAATGAACTCAAAGACCTGGAATATTCAGCTGGCTGGAGGTAGAGAGAGCTGTGTATGTGCTACTTTTGTACACGCCCCTGGTGTTACGGCGAAGGTCGGGGTTAGGTGTGACAGCAGGACACATTTGGGGAACACAGCACAGGGGCTGGCCAAGGCAGTGAAGGAGCTCCATGGTCAAACAGCACTTTCTGTCCAGGAGTCAATTTATTCTGTGCTCCAAAGTGCAGCTCTGCACAGACTGAATGAGGCCAGTTCCAGGAGGCCAGCAGAGAGTGCAAGGCCCCCCTGCACTCCCAGCCCCACAGCACAGCAGCAGCTCCGGCACAAGGCTGGTGTGATCCCTTTGCAAGAGAATCTCAGAATAACGTAAAGAAAAGCATGAGCCCCTTTGCTTCCTCTGTAACTGCTGGAGAGTGGAAACAGCATTTCAGGACACAGCCTGGGCGCTGCATCTATTTATATATCTGTGTACACACAGTGCACTTCCAAGGTCTGAGACACCCTGTAGGCAAATCCACACAGTAGATGGAGAGAGGGCTGTGTCCCTGGAGAGCCCCTGACCCACCTGCTCCCAGGAGCACTGAGCATCCAGCCACAGCTGGGAGCTCTGCTGTGTCCTCCCACATCCTGAGCAGGCAGGACTGGATCTGGAGGCAGATACTGACCCAGAGCCGTTGGATGCTGTGTTATGGGCAGGATGACTGAGACACTTCATGACACAGCCAGCAAGTGACCCACAAGCCCTGTGCTCCTGCTCCTGCCCTGATCCTTCACAGCCTGAGAATAAGCTTTAGACATGCAAAGAGTCCAGCCAGAGGGTAGCAAATGTGATTCCTGCTGGCATGATGTGGCTCCAGGAAGCATGGTAGACTTGGTGGTAACACTGGCCAGACAGTACAGAGGAGTCATGTTACAGTCATTGCTGCAGGATTTTATTCTGAGCCAGGCCACTTTTTCCATCATTAATGCAGCCCATAACGTAGCAGTCCTGGTGCAGATAGTTGTGGGGTTTGCCCAGCAAGTTATAGCATTTGTGGAAAGATCTGGTTTGTGACAAGGGGCCACAAATCTGCTTTTGCTCGGTACCAAAGTCTTTGATGTCCCAAAGGATGCTCTCACCTGGCCCTGTCAGCAGACCAAAACCTACTACAGGGTTCCAGGCCTCCAGGCCACTCTCAGCCTCACGGGTGGTGTGTTCATGAGATGCTGGGACCCGAGGGGAATCCTGACTGACTCTAAGACGTGCCAAATGAGACTACTTGCAGCTCGTTAAGGCTCCCACTTTCAGACGTTAAAGCACCAGATCTGTTTTGAAATATCAAAGCACAGAGGTGCAAACATGAAATGCACAAGGAACATCATTCCTTATGATGTGCAGCTTTTGCAGATGACTCTCCAGACCTCCAGCAACGGGGTCTGCTCTTGCTGATAAGGGGTTTGTGATATTGCTCTTTTACTTAATCATTGCTTTATTTCTGTTCCCTGTGCTTCCTTTCCAATGGCCACTGGTGGCATTTAGCTGGGTTATATGAACCTTGTAACACTTCCTCATTAAAGAGGAGAAAAGCTCCCAAACATTCCTTTCATGCAAGAGGGAAAGTGGTCTGCTTAAGAGAAAATACCTCGGGGCTGTGTCGCAGCAGGGTCCAGCCAGGCTTGTCAGGGCACTCAGATGCTGTGAGAGAATTTGTGAGAGGGACAGGGAACACCTCCAGACAGCTCTGTCCTCTTGATGCCTGAGGTGGCCACCTGAAACACAGAGATTAGACAAGAATAAGGGAATAAAGGTAGGTATTTATTTGAAGGGCCTTCAAAGGCACACCCTGGGCAGTCAAAAGGCTACACCCAAGATGGACCCTGGGTCACGGGTTCTTCACACTTTTATAAGTTTGGTTCATTTGCATATCAGGGTTAATTCTCCAATTATAACCTCAGTTCACGATGTAATTACCCCAGTTTTCCCCCCCTTCAGAGGCTTTTTAGTTTACACATTTTGTGGCCTGGTGTCCTTGAGGTGGAAACCTAGAGAGGTTTGTTATATCTGACCAGCATGAGCAAACAGCAGCTAACAGGCCACAAGAAACTTCAGAGTTACACACCAGGCAGTGCAGGATTTGAAAAAGTTAAAAGTTAAAACCTAAGGCATCACTCTCAGCCTTGTGCATTGCTTCCAGTCCTTCCCAAACAAATCCACGGAACCTCCAGCTGGGTAGTGAAAGGCAGCTGGTCCCAGGCAGCCCATGTAGGGATAAGAAAAGGCTCCCCAGTGCCCAGCCCTGCCCTGCCCAGCAGCGGCTCCTGCAGCCTCTCCTGCTCCCATATCCAGCACCCATGCCCCAGCCAAGCCCTGCACCTGAGGGACCACCGGAGCACACAGACACAGAGCACATGTGGTGCCACAGACCCCAGGGCCAGATCAGCTCTTCCCCATCCTTCCAGGGCCCTGGATGCCTGGGAACCCACCCCACACCACCCAGGTATGTCCATTTGCATCTGAGTAACAGCCACTTGAGGCCCAAAGTAGTGTGGTCAGTGCATGTCTCATCATTCTGTCACCTTGTCAAAACAGATGTTTAAGGTCTCATTTCCAGCACTTTCAGTGTTTGGGATATCATAGAATTGTAGAATGGTTTGGGTTTGGGAAGAGCCTTAAAGCTCTTCTCATTCCACCCCTGCCACGGGCAGGGACACCTTCCACTCTCCCAGGTTGCTCCAAGCCCCATCCAGGCTCACCTTGGACACTTCCAGGGATGGGGCAGCCACAGCTTCTCTCCAGCTCTCTCGGATCCCCTTTAGGCACTGGAAGGGTCTCTAAGTCCTGGGGCCTTCTCTTCTCCAGGCTGGGCAATCCCAGCTGTCTCAGCCTCTTTGGATTACAACTGGCAGTGGTGAGCAGACACCCCTGTCCCAAGTCCATCCCCTGTGGCTGAGCAGGATCCCAAAGATGGCTCAAGGGCCTGTCACCAGGACAGCCCCCAGCAGTCCCCAGCAGCTCCCAAGAGTGGCTGCAGAGGAGGGCAGGAAAAGTGCCCTGGGGCACTTCCACCACGCCCCCAGCACCTCCCTTTGGGACCTCTGGTTTGAGGATGGAGAGGGATGCATTCACTGACAAGCACGTGTTTGCAGTGATGGAACAAAGCTGTGGGGAGTGAGAAGGGAGCGCACGTGTACGCCGATCCTCGGCAGCAGGACACTGCTTCCCCCAGCCCAGCGCCTCCAACAGCTTGTAAAGTACTAATGAACTTCTGCAACCATGTGGCAAACCCTGGAGGGCCCTTAGAGATACACTTTTCCTACTTCTGTCATTCAAGAAGGCTACTCCAGACCCAAAATAGGATCTGCCCAGGCCCCTTGCAGCCACTCGTGCCCTTACGCCGAGGAGAGGGCAGGTCCCTGCAAACCCTGGGGACTGCCCTGGCTGAGACAGACAGGACTAAGGGGGAAAAGCATTCAGCCCACTGTTTTCTGTTCTATCCCTTCTCCAGAAATTCTGCTCCTCTTCCTCTCACTTGACTTCTGGTACAGGCAACTCCTTTCTCGTGGAAAGGGCACTACTGGCAAAGTGGTTTTTTTCCATAAGACCTCAGAAAGTGGAGGCGCCTCAGCAAAATTCAAATAAATAACAGCTTCTTCAAAATCAATACAGCCTGCCTTGCTAGGACACAACAGCCATTTTCCTTTCTTCACAGTTCCCAGGCTGGAGAAGGACTGGTTTCTAGCAGAGAGAGGTACATTTTGCACTTTGAATCCCGCTGTGCTGACTAAGGATTGCTTTGTAATTCCCAGCAGGCTTAGTAGTCCAGGCAAAACAAAAGATCTTCCTTCACCTCATGAAAATGTTTAACCTGGGCTTAAAACCAGGCTTTGAGGAGAAAATGGATGGCACAGGTTACACTTTCCCAAGGGCTGGGTCTCAGCAGAGCACAGAGAGAGTGAGCCTGTGTCTGTTTTATTCGGGTATCGTGACTGCACATCACAGCCTCCGCACTGTGGCTGGAAAAGACACTGGAGATTTATAAGACTATAAAATACAAGGATGAAATATTTTTCCATCCCACTGTGAGTTGTTCCTTGCCAGGACCCAAAGCAGCAGTAATATTTCAATTCTTACGCAGACAGATTTTAAAAATGACTTTTTTTTTCCAAAGCTCCCTGAAACTGAGAAAGCCATGAAGCTTGTCAGGAGGCACTAAAGATAGCACGTTATTTGTCATCATCCTTTAATCAAATAATCCCAGTCACATTTACAAACACAGGCAGAGAGCAGAGCTCATGAGAGGCACCACTTCTAAACAGATTAGACAATTCCACTCAGGTCAACCTTATCTTCAGCGCTGTGGAAATTTGCCTTCCTGGCCAGTGTCTGAGCTGCCAGGTGCACACCTGGGCTCCAGCATCAGTCCATTCATCCAAGAGAGAGTTCATCCCACAGATCCAGCTCTCTGTCTACCAGGCTGTAGCAAGAACAAAACCACATCCTTTCCCTTTCCTCCCACTGGCAGAAAGCCCTCCAAAGATCTCCACTGGGAGCTGAAGGCTGTGCTGGTGCCATGGGTGGGAACGGGGCAGCAGGACAGCAGCTGTCCTCACTGTGTCCCAGTGCTGTCAGTCAGCGGGACCTTGGGGAGAGGAACAAGAACAAAGCAGAAAAGCACGTCGTGGATTAGACTGAGAGGATGCCATACGCCTTGGTGATGACCTACACTGAAAACACAGCTGAGGGCTCGGCCCCATTCCCTTCCAGCAGCTTCTCCCTCAGCCAGGGGGTCTCTGCCTGACCCTCAGCTAGCCCCAGCCTGGCTCGGGGTGCCACTGCCAGCATGACAGAGACGCTGGTGCAGGGCTGGGCTCCGCAGCCTGGCTGCACAAGCCCCACGGATGCAGAGTCTGCAGCCACAGGCAACCACTCTGCCTTCAGCAAATCCTGGGAACATCCACGATTAAAAACAGTCCCAAGATTTTACAGGGCATAAAATAAAGCAATAAATGTTGTGTTCCCTTGTCTCTTTGCTGCTGAACCGTTTGGCGGTGGTGACTGCTGACGAAAAATTTGTGCTGCAAGAAGAGGCTGATGGCTCCCTCTAAACAAAGCCCCAAAAGCCCCGTTGATGAACAAACATTGGACAAGGCCTGCCCAGAAAGCTCCCATGGAGAAGATGCATTTGAAGGCTTTGTGTTCTGTAACCACACAGGCTGGAGTATTTATTTACTTTTAATAAAGCTTGCTGGGAGGAGGGAACCGCAGTCACACAGCTCTGGGATCTGGGGCTCTTACACTTCAAATATGGGGAGTAACCTAAAAACAGAGGGGTTGGCTACACTGCAACCCACCAACGTTTACAAGATCTTCTCCCTCTACAGCAGTGACTGCAGGGGACGAATTTTACACCAGCAGCTACTTTGAACTTGCAGGCTGGGAACTGGCTGGGAAGGCCTGTGTGGAGGACAGGCAGCAGGAAAAGCTCCTGGCCCAGTTAGCTCTGATGGTTCTATTTGTTCTTCTCTGAGCACCATTTCTTGTTCTTTTCTCCCCAGATGACCTAGATGCAGATGATCTTCAGTTGGACCTTGAGGAATCAAAGCTGCACCCCACTATTCAGTGCACACCAAGCCCCGGTGAGCAGCCAGGGAAACCCTTTGAACAGAGCTGAGATCCTTTGAGCTTCTCTAAATCCCCAGGATCCCCCACAACCTTTCAGATCAGAAGCCTGATAGGTTGGGCTCAGGCCAAATGGGGGACAGATGAGAAGTTTCCATCTCCCCGTTGGATGTAGCTGCCCTCCTATGAGGAGAGGCCCGGTCAGGATAAGCCTGATCTAGAACCCCAGGTATCACCAGCTCCTCCATCCACTGACCTGCTGCACTCAGATCTGGCTCTCCAAAAGTCCCTTGCACGGCTTACACTTGGCTTTGTCTCAGCCAGCCTGGAATATTGCATGGCAAGGCCTTGTTCTTGATGTCCTGATCATACCTGTGGCACTGCAAACTGCAGGGACACTTTGCTCTGTTTCCTGAGGGAGGGAGAGCAGGGAGGCACTGGACTGCACATGCTGGCTGGGGCTCGAGGAAGTTGCCTTCTGATTTTGTCCCTGTTCATAGCTCAGTGAGGTCCTACACAAGCACAGCTGGAGGCTGGAGAGGTCTGGTCCCTGCCAGCCTGCTGTGGGACGCTGGCAGGGACAGAGCTTCCACCAATCATTCCACTGAGTTTGTAGCAAAAGGAGCAAGATTTTGTCTGATGGCATGTCCTGCTGCCTGGCACTCTGAGCATCACCTCCGTTGAGATGAGAACAATTTCTCCATTTCCTCTAATTTCATTTGGTCTCTACCACCTAAAACTTCTACCATCCTGTTTTTGTTTTTGCTGAGCCCCTCACTGAAACATCCCAATCCCTCCCAGAGGCAATTGTATGCCATTGCCCACTCTCTCTTTCCCCACTCTCTTCTTTTTTCTTTGGCAAACAGCTTCCACACCAGTCCTCTTTTTACCCCTCCATGACCTTCCCTTACTCACTCCCCCTTCCATCCACTTCTGTTCTTTCTTTCTCCTGATATCCTTCCATGTTTTGCCTGCCCAGACCCCTCCATTCCTCCCCTGCCACGCCAGCTTCCTCCCTCTCTCCCTCATTCCCAGACACTTCTCCTCATGGTGCTCATCCCCTCTGTGCAGAGGCCATTCACACAGAAACAGTCAGACACCTCTTAGGCAAGGTCTTGAGTGTACAGAGAGAGGCTGGCAATGCCAGAGCAGGATACAGCATCCTGATAGATCTCGACACCACTAAGTCCCAGGGGAAACATGAGGAGCAGGTAATGGTAGAGGGGCCTAAATGCCAGCCCAACACCAGGAGTGCGGGTCAGTCTGGAGTCACGACCTTCTTACATTTTGGGAGCTCTGATCAAGTTCCTTGTTTCTCACATTTCATTTCAACCTCTCCCTGCACCTTTTTTCTGCCCTAGACAAGATCTGAGAGGATGCCAGAGGCACTCCAGTGTGGGTTCAGGAGCGCAGGGGAGAGCCAAGAGGCAGCTGAGGAGGAGGGTGGACAATGTCGTATTTTCCTCGGCAGCCCTCAGCCCTCACGTGGCTGGTGGGGACTTGGCCCCCACTCCGAGCAGCACCACTGGAGAGAAGCAGTGTCTGCTGGGTGTAACTTGGGGTTTGTCTTCCAGGTCCCTTCAAGCCCTGTGATCACCTGTTTGAGAGCTGGATCATCCGCCTGGGAGTCTGGGTCATCGTTCTGGTCTCGGTGCTCTGCAATGGGCTGGTCATCCTGGCTGTCTTTGCTTCCCCCAGCTACCTCTCCCCGGTGAAGTTCCTCGTGGGCTCCATCGCTGGGGCCAACATGCTGACGGGCATCTCCTGCAGCATGCTGGCCCTCGTGGACACCCTCACCTACGGCCACTTTGCCAGATACGGCGCCAGATGGGAGACGGGTGCGGGCTGCAGGGTGACAGGGTTCCTGTCCGTGTTGGCCTCCCAGGCTGCCATCTTCCTGCTCACCCTGGCTGCTGTGCAGTGCAGCCTCTCAGCCTCCTGCGTGCGGGGCTATGGGAAGTCCCCCTCCCTAGGCAAGGTCAAGGCTGCTGCCTGCTGCTGCCTGTTGCTGTCCTCTGTGGCTGCCGTTCTGCCTCTCTTCTCCATTGGGGAATACGGAGCATCCCCTCTCTGCCTCCCATACCCCATCCCAGAGGGGAAACCCGCCACCCTGGGCTTCCCTGTGGCCTTGGTGATGACAAACATGCTCTGCTTCCTGACTATCACCGGCACCTACATCCGACTCTACTGCAACCTGCTGAAGGGGGAGTTCAGCGCTGTCTGGGACTGCGCCATGGTCAAGCATGTGGCCTGGCTGATCTTCACCAACTGCCTCCTCTACTGCCCAGTGGCCTTCCTCACCTTCTCCTCTACTCTCAATCTCTTCCTTATCACCCCAGAGGTCATCAAGTCCGTCTTCCTTGTGGTCCTGCCCCTGCCCGCCTGCCTCAACCCCTTGCTCTACCTGCTCTTCAACTCCCACTTCAGAGATGACTTCCGCCTGCTGAGGCAGAAAGGGCAGGACAAGGGCAGCTTCCCCCAGTCCTGCAGGGCTGATGACATGGAGAAAAGCTCCTATGACTCCACCCAGGCTCTGGTGAACTTCTCCGACATCGACCACATCTTTGATACCCCTGATTCCCTGGGAGTGCGCCCCATCCTTGACAGCTACAGCTTCCCCTCCATGACGCTCATCCCCTGCCAGCAAAGGGTGGGCACTAGGGGGAAGGAGAGGGGCTTCTCTGAGCACTGTCCCTGCCTCAATGACAGTGAGATGCTGATAACTTCAGAGAGCCAAGATCTGTCCGGCAGCAGCCTCCGGATAACCTTCTTCCCCTCCCCACCCACACCGCCCTACACATCTCACTTATAAACCTCCTCAGAGCAGCCGTGGGAACAGCCCCACAGCACACGCCGAGGGCCAACACCAGTGCCGAGGGGCCAGCAAGGTGACACACACTGCTCCCTGAAAAGCACCAGTACAACCTGTCTACCCTCATCCCTCTCATACCTGCCCAGGCAACAGGCACCGCTCTGCCAGCTGCCCCTGGCCTAGAAGGGCTCTGACTGAGCTCCAGACACTCAGGGCTGGCCATGGGGGGAGACAATCCCTGTGTGAGTCTCACTTCTGCTAGGAACTGTCTGGGAGAGAGCCCCACTGCCTCAGGAAGTGGATCAGGGAAACCCTCCTCCTCCTCCTCACACTGCAGCATCACCAGCCAGGAGGAGCCTGCAGCGAAGCCAAGCTTGTCTTCTCAAGGCAGAGACGTCTTAACCAAAGCCATTGCTCTGTGGCAACTGCTGGAAATGGCCAACTGCGATGACATGGCCACCCACAGGAACCCCAGGCCTTGTCCTCTAGGGCTCTCTGCAGGTCCCACACACCCCTGGAAATGAGCTGGTGTCATACGCCATCAAAAGCACCGAATCCATGTGTACACCTGAGTTTTGGACCACCTCTATTTTGGGAATCCCCACTCATTCACTGGGAACCTCATGGGTTGGACACAACCCTCACTTCCAGCCAAGACCAGGAGCTGGGGATGCTCAGTGCTTCAGTCTGACCCACAGTGTCTCACAAGGGGTCTCTGAAACCCACAGCAGCCAAACCCAAACAGTTCCCAGAAAAACCCATGTGCTCTGCCTCAGGTCGCCCAGCAGCACCCAGCCAAGGCACCCAAGGGCACACTGGGCCCCCTCCACCTTTGCCACCCCCCCTTCACACAGCACAGCACACCTGGAGCACTCCTGTCTGTAGTCACCTGGCTCCTGGTCTCAGACATGGTGAAAATGGGGTCTGATTGCCTCATTGCCCCCAAACCTCACTCCTGGAAGAGGCTCTTGGTTCTGGGTACATGTCCCACACACAGTGTAGCCATTTTGGGGACTGCATGTGCCTCCTCCTATTTTAAGGGCAGGCAGCTGGTATAGAAGGAGGAAACAGAAATCAGCATTGTGGGATGGTGGCATCAGGAGGACATAGGCCACTGGGAACAGCCTCAAATCCACTCCCTGCAGCTCAGGGATCTCCCAAATCCATTGACTCCATCACAAACCCTCCCAGTGCCACCCAGTGCAGCAGGGAGCCCTGCGCTCAGAGCTCGGGCCCTGGGCAAAGCTTTGGTTCTGCTGACATTACTGCAGCTGTTTGTCACTCATTTTCATGAGACAATAAATGAGCCCCATTGCTGACCAGTGGGTGGTTTCTGTCCTCTTTCATGTGAGGAGCACCTTGGTGCTTCTCTTGGCAGCTGCTGTGCCTTGGGTGTTGTCTGCATTGTCCGAGTGAGAGCTGGGAAACTGTGTTGGGTCCACGTGAGCTGATGTGACCCTCCCCACGCCTCTTCTCCAGAGGGAAGAGCCAAATCACCCACCTTTATGCAGCAGAACTGTAGCACCAGGGTCCCTCTCCAGGTGCCATGGACCAGACTCCTGTGAGCTGTACCCTGTGATCTGCTGCTCAGGGGTTTGGGTTCATGAGCAGGACAGAGTCTGTGGCATAAAAGTGTAAGGACATCATGTAACAGGGTCTCCCATGGAAAGCCAGGCTCACCAGCCAGAATCTGGCTCTGCTTCCCTCCTCTGCACTTGAGCCCTGTGGTCTTATCTCAAGAAGAAAAATTTGAAAGATAGCAAGAAATCAGAGGAACAAGATCCAAGGATTAGAGAAGAGGATGGGACCCCCAAATTTAGTGACAAAATGCAAAGCTCTGCTACAGTCTTCAGGTGGGAACTGTGAAAAACATGGCCTATTATGAGACTTGAATCCTGATCCAGACATCTGATACCCTACACATGCTCAAAATCTGTTTTCATGTTTGGCTCATTAAAAACACAGCCATTTCCTTCCATGTCCTTAGGGCTGCTCGTGCACAGGACTGGGACCACGTGCACAGGACTGGGTAAGACCCATCCTAGGTCAATTTCCAGAAACAAAATTCTCCTTTGGAAGTGGGATCAACCTCCTGGAGCTAGTCCAGAGGAGGGCTACAAAGTTGATTACAGAGATGAAGCATGGGGAAAGGTTAAGAGAATTGAAATTGTTCAGCCTGGAGAAAAGAAGCTCCAGGGTGACCTAACTGGGGCCTTCAAGTACCTGAAGGGAGTCTGTAATAAAGATGAAGGGAGACTGTTGACAAGGGCCTGGAGTTACAGGACAAAGGGGGATGGCTTCAAACTGACAGGGAGTAGGTTTGGTTAGATATTTGGGAAGAAATCCTTCCTTGTGAGGGTGGGGAGGCCCTGGCACAGGGTGCCCAGAGAAGCTGTGGCTGCCCCTGGATCCCTGGAAGTGTCCAAGGCCAGGCTGGATGGGGCTTGGAGCAGCCTGGGACAGTGGAAGGTGTCCCTGCCCATGGCAGGGGTGGGACTGGATGAGCTTTAAGGTCCCTTCCCACCCAGGACAATTCTATGATCCTCAGCATAAACTCAAATTCCCCAGCACATATCCTTATTCCATAAGGAAATCTCTAACTGGAAGACACCCTAAAATAAACCCCACTGTCACTGACACGATGAGCATCATTACAAGTCACAGACTAACTGCAACACTCTCTTGCCTGAAATCCCCTGCCCTGCACTACTGCTGGGAGTATCTCCAAGCAGTCACTGAGGTACCCAAATGCACAAGGGGCAGAAGCTGTCCCCAACAGAGGGACATGTGAGCTCTGCAAGGGCACTGGGCCTTCAGGGAACAGCCCTACATCATGATGGCAGCAGGAGCTGAGCAGTACTGGGGACAAGAGATGCTGCATGGCCAGTGTAGCAGAAATGGAGGCCCCAGCAGGCACACAGGGTTCCCAGACTATCAGATGCTGTGCACAGCTCCTTACGTGTCAGGCTGCCATGACTGGAGAGACTGTGGGGTACAGGCAATAGCTTCCGTTTGGATTACACAAATTACAGCCCTCATCCAAAGGGTCTCTACACAGTTTCAGCCTGGCTGGGGTGTGGTTGTGTCTCAGGTGGTGGCCACTGTGGGATAGAGCAAGGGCAAACAGAGTTACAGTTCAGTGCCTTGATGGCACTGAACACAGAGGAACAGGGAGTCTGAGCCCAAGGCTGCCAGGGGTCTGGCACAGTCAGCTTTCCAGGGCTCATGCTCATCACCTCTGGAGCTGGCTGAAGAGGGGGGGAGAGCATCTGGGAGAGCCCAACCCAGGAAGACCCCAAGATAATGACAGGGTTGATACAGGTGAAAGCACTGCCCTGCCCATGGACAACTTCCCCAGGAAGCTGTAGAAAAGTCCACTGTGAGTCTGCATAAAAACCCTCTGGGCTGGGCAGGCTCCTTGGTCAATGTGGGCCTTCCCACACACTCCTCTCCCAGAGGAAGCGATGGCCAGCGGCCCTGCAGGTCCTGTCTGTGCCAGGGCCCAGACCAGGCCTGCCAAACTGAGACCTGCAGCACCTCACTCCATCTCTCAGGGCCTCCACAGCAGGTGCTGTCCATGGATGTGCTGACCATTACTTCCAGCTCACCCAGAATCCCCACTGCAGCCGGTCTTCTGCCTCATGATGTCTCCAGGCACATGGAGGGTGTCCCCCATGAGCCAAGGACAGGCTGCAGGGCAGCTCTGGGGAAGGAGGGACTGAGAGAGCACCAGATCACCCTAAAGGGCCCTGAGCCCCAAAAGCAGACATGCTGTAAAGCACAGGAGCATTTCCTCACTGTTCAGTGGGGGACCTTTTCCCATCAAGGGTCCCTTGGCTCTGTCCAGGGAAGCTCAGTTGCCTCTGAAAGCCAGTGCCCGTCTCCTGGCAACTCAAGAATTGTCAGCCTCAAAGAGAACAAAGCTACTTGGAGCACTGCACAATGCACCAGCCAGGATCCTCTTATCCAGCTCCCAAGGGGCACAGAGCCCTTCCACACATCCTTGCTGCACAGGCCAGCCAGGGGAGCTTAACTGAGCACAAACTGGTCATGGGCAGGGGTGAGATCTGCTCCCTCTGCTCCCCCAGGCCACAGCAGCCCCTCGGAGCCCATGTGCAGCAAACACAGCCTGAAGCCCCCTCTGAGCTGTGTTCCTTGCAGGGTTGCTACGGTGAAAGGAGGGAGCATAAACACAGAGCACATTCTGTACTGACCAAAGAGGTGCCTGAGAAACAGTGAAAGTTTATGGATCTGCAGAAGTGCAGGAAACAGAAACCAGCACCTTTCCATTGCTGCAGGCCATAAATCCAGAGTATGAGCTCTCTGGCAAATGCTCATTAAAGTGCCTTTCACCACATCTCTAACAGTGCACACATGTCTTTCCACCCTACCAAACACTAAGTTCAATAATTATCTAAAAAAAAATAAAAAATAAAAAAGGTAAAAGCAATCCTACACCACTCCATCTCCCTTCTTAGCAGCTGGTTTGGCCCTTACTGGTGCCACTCTGCCCAACTTTGGGCAGCTCAGCCCTCAGCCAGTTGGTGCTACCTGGGGGTGACCCTGCTGCTTCCCTGGGCAGCACATCCTGCCTGGATTAGCCAGTCCCATGGGCAAGCAGAAGTCAGCTTAGACTGTGTAACCCATTTCTGGTCACCAACACAGGTGTGAAATGATCTCAGCAGGCCAGAACAGGAGGAAGTTCTTGCTCCCCATCCTCCACCAGCAAGAGTTCATGAGGCTGCTCTTCTGCCTCCTCTCTGCTCCTGTCAGGTGAGACCCCACCTGCACCTGCCTCCAGTTCTTGGGCCACCAGCACAAGGTAGACGTGGATCTGTGGGAACAAGTCCAGAGGAGGCCACTAGGTTGATCACAGAGCTGGAGCCCCTCTGCTCTGGAGCCAGGATGGAGGAGCTGGGGGTGTTCAGCCTGGAGAAGAGAAGGCGCCAGGGAGAGCTCAGAGCCCCTTGCAGGGCCTAAAGGGGCTCCAGGAGAACTGGAGAGGGACTGGGGACAAGGCATGGAGTAGTAGGACAAGGGGGAATGGCTTCCCACTGCCAGAGGGCAGGGTTAGATGGGATATTGGGAAGGAATTCTCCCTGTGAGGGTGGGCAGGCCCTGGCACAGGGTGCCCAGGGAAGCTGTGGCTGCCTCTGAATCCCTGGCAGTGTCCAAGGCCAGGCTGGACAAGGCTTGGAACAACCTGGGCTAGTGGAAGGTGTCCCTGCCCATGGCAGGGGGTGAAACAAGTTGAGATTTAAGGCCCCTTCTGACCCAAATCATTCAGATTCCATAATTTTAAGTGGAGCTGGGCTGGGAGTCCCAGTGTGATAAGGCCCCAGTCCTGAGCTGATGGAGACACACTGCAACAGCCTGAGTGGGCAGGAGGGCACCAAGGTGGTGGGACAAGTTGAAAGGGAGGAGGCTGAGGCCATTTTGGGCTGTATTTTGGCTGAGGAGCAGTATTGGAGGCAGAGCCTGAGGGTGGCAGGGTGACAGGCACGGCTGCTCTGGAAGCCATTGTCAGGGCTGGGCACCTTTGAGGTTTCCCCTGCACGTCAGCAAGGCACTGCCAGGACACCCTGAAGGGCAGACGTGGCATGTTCGAGGAGGATTTTGGCCCTGAGGGACCCGGAAGCATTGTCTAACAGGACAATGTGGAGGCAGTTTGTAGGCACGCTCAGATGTCAGTTTGCCACTCGTCCAGCCCTCCTGGCTGGAGATGTGCAGCTCCTCTGAAACAAAGCCAGCAGAGCAAGCACCCTACGGTATTGTTTTTACAGTCTCATTGTTTTTTCCACCAACATTGTGATTTCTGAAAGACTGGGCCATGATTGGGAATGCTTGGGACGGCAGCACTGCCTTGGTCACGGGAATGCAAGTGATGAGGAACAAACTGTGCATGGGACAGCAATGCCTGGTACTGGCCTCCTTGGAGGCCAAAGGAAAACAGACATTTTGGAGAATGCAAGCCCATCTTCAAGACTGGGATGGACCACACATCAGGTCTGGCAGGTGACCTCAGCAGCTCCAGGTCATACCTGAGCTACCAAGGGGTTAACACCTTGTGCCTGCTCTCCAGTGACCCCAAACCACATTCACATTTTCCAGGCAATCTCTTCCACTACTGTCCCAGACCTGCTTCCAGCTGGATGTTTCCCATAGGCAGAGGAGGTAGAGGCACCACTTTGAAAGGTGATAGCCAGGAACGTGGTGCAGAGGAGGCAGGATTGGAAGGGTCTGAAGAGTTAACAGCCTGCTCTGATTCCTCTGGCCAGTACACTCTCCTATTCTGGGAAGTATTCTGTTGGGAAGCAGAAGCATTCTTGGAAATATTCTGCTCAGAGATTTCTTAAACCTTGGATGAAAGCAAAGTGTGTGCAGACTCTCTCCATCTGTGCTCCCAGGTATACAGCAAACTCCAGATCTTGCATCTGCTCGTCGGATGTATTGAGGATGTCATTGTACGTACAACAGTCAAGAGGACACTTGGGAAAAACCACAGGAAAAGCTGAGTTCCCAGTGGGAAAAGCCAACCTGGAAAATAGAAAAAAGCTCCAGCTTCCTGAATGCCTCGAAACTGGAGTAACTTCCCTGCAATTGTGAGGAAGAAGAATCCCACTCAAATACTGGTCAGTCACAAACTAAGTCAAACACCTCACCTCTTCTGTGGCTCCCCTGCTAAGACATACAGGCTGAAAGAATTAAGGCTTGTTGGGGGCAGGGGGTCACTGGGTAATGGTCACAATTCCTGTCCTAGAGGGCTCCCAGGGTACAGGTGTCAGCAATGCACAGGTGCTTAAGCATGCAGAGAGATGTTTTCTGAAGCACTTTAGTATCTACTTATGAATGGAAACAAATGCCTGGGATCATCTGACTGTTCATAAAGCCTCAGTGTGGAGTGAGGGATGGAGGGAGCTGGGGAATGCTGCAGCTGGCTCTTCTCTTTCCCAGATACTCCACGAGGAATCAAGCAGCAGTGCCCACTTGGGAGTGAGGTTCCTTTGGTCCCCCAGGACTATAGGTGTGTGTAAAAGCACAGACAGCACCCCAGAAACAGTGAGGACACTCTGCCCTTTGGACACTGGCTGCAGGTGGGTGCAACAGGAGCTGCACTATCAGGACATGGGTCACATCCATCTTCCCCATGCCACAGTCACAGTTATTGAGATGCTCTTGCACTGCCAGCCATTTGGTGGGAGTCAGGTGTAAGAGCATCTCCAAGAGTTCCCACGTCACCTGGTTTGAGGATGTAGAGGGCCCTGCATTATCCACCTGTGGCAGGTATTGCTCAGAAGCAGCAGGTGATATCCCATTCCCTCCAGAAGTGAGGAGCAGCAGTTCAGGTGCTTCCTTGAGCAGCCTGAATGGAAGAGCAGAGCACCAAACTCTTGATTGGCAAGAGCCAAGGCTGTCCACTGTACTGAACTGAGGCTTGGGGAACATTTATATTCTCTTTTCTCTCAGCTTCCAGTGCCATAAACTATCCATGATATCTGAGTGAGATTACTCAGCATGCCTCAGAACTTCTCCTCCTCTGCATCCCTTCACAATCTCCTTCACTGCATCCCTGCATTCAAATCCACCCAGATGATTGTGTTTAAAGTTGTCTTTCTTGACAAGTACTTCCAAGTCATAATCTCCTCTCCCTCTTCATACTCCAGATAATCTTCTTCTGCCGGCTCAAAGGCTACCTGTCATTTGTCTTCTAAATTTTAATAATATCACTATTAACTATACCTTTTAATTCAGTGGTTCTAGTGGTAACAAACTATTGGGCATAGTCTGCTTTTAAAAATAAAGTATGTGTATAATTCTTATCCCTTATTCTTAAGAATAATTCCACACTATTCCAAATCTGCATCAAGAGTAATCACAAAATCATAGAATTGGAATCACTGAAGCTGGAAGGGACTTCCCAAGATGACCTAGTCCAACCTGCCCACTCAAGCAGGGTCAGCTATTGCAGCTTGCCCAGAACTGTTTCCAGTCAGATTTTCAGTAACTCCATTGATAGGGAAACTCAACAATCCTCTGAACAATCTCTCCCTGTGTTTGACCACCCTCACAGTAAAAAAGGGGGGGTTTATGTTCAGGAGGAATTTTCTGTGCTTCACATTGTGCCCACCACCTCTTGTCCTGTCACCCACTGGGCAACACTGAGAAGAGTCTGACTCATCATCTTCAATCTCCCCACCAGGTATTCAGACACACTGACAAGAGCCTCCTCAGCTTTCTGTCCACCAGGCAGAACATCCCAGCTCTGAGCTCCTTTACACATGAGAGATGCCTTGTGGCCCTTCACTGGACTCTCCCCAGGAAGTTCATGCCTTTCTTGTACTGGGAAGTAAATGGTCTTTTGGGCATATTTGATTCTAGGCATGTGCATGCACACACACACACACACACAGAGTGACTTCAATATCTGCATATTATTAACTTATTTCTATGTAAAAACACCTCACCTCGCCCCAAAGTTCTGCAGCTCCCATCCTAAACTGCCTTGTGCATCATCCTGAGAAAGGAAGAAGATTGCTCTCTGCTGCAGGGTGTGGAGCTGGGCTTATTCCCAGCTCAGTGCAGAGCAGTAACCAAGGCTTCCCAGCATGGAATTAAGGGGATTAAGGATTTCTCAACACTGTCTGTTAAGCAGAGAACACAGAACTAGATCAGCACGGCAATCTCATCTCTCTTGTCTTTTCAGAGCTGTGGTTCTCACCTCCCAGACTGGTCCAAAATGTTGGACTTTTTCTGGCATCCACAGCATCTCTACAAGCCCAGCTCCACTTGCCATGACTGATAGCTCAGCACTGTGAAGTTTCACAATCCAATTATGGCAATCTCATTACTAATTATGCATTAATATGTAAAGGAGTAATACTGGTGGAACATCTGTGTTAGGGAATAGAAAGAAAAAGGACTAAACCAGCTTACTGTCAATGCCAGCCTCCTGTCCTGACTCACCTGTCAGCATTTTGCCCATAACCTTCATCCCCCTTGATCCCTAAAACAGCCACAGATGCTCTTCCCTTAAGCATCTAAAGTCAGACCAACTATCTATAGAGGAGCAGGTGACATGGAAGGAACATGGAAAGCTTCAATTTACAGCTGAAAGATGCCAGTTCTGCCACGAGAACACTAAAAGGAATCAAGTGTATGGCAAGAAATCTCCTTCAAGGCTCTTCTGGGACATAACAGTAACCAGTGAGGTCATTTGCTCATCTTCAGCATTTCATCCACACTGAAATAATCTGCTTTGAACTCAAAGCTTTGTTGTTGATGGCACAGTGTGAGAATGTCGGGGTGAAAGCTGGGACCCAGCAGTGCTCCTCATCGGTACCCTGCAGTGAGTGCCACCTACACTGAACTACTGATAGTATTGTACCATTAATCATAATGTTTGAACTCCAGAGAAGGAAAGCAGGCATGCTATAGCCAGGCCTATGGGTGCCCAAAACATGGAGAGTAATCTTTTCACCATCAAAAAATCAAACCTGCTCCTTCATTACTCAGTGTGGTTTCCATCACCCAAAAGTAACGGAGCGGAATGCCAGGCTGCCAAAGTACTCCGAGAGCTGAGGAACTGTTCATTCATTTATGACATCATCAACACAGGGACTATGACCATCAGGACAATCAGAATCCATTTTTTATTTATTCCTTTTCAAAGTGTTCTGAAATAAAATGCAAAATAAAGAGCAGGATCCACCAGGGGCATGGGAGATGCTGTCACCACAAGGAACACAGCACTGGGTTTGAAGGTAGTGACTGACACACATCAACAACAACAACCTAAACCAGAGGAGACTGGCCAACCACTCACATACAGAAATATTATAACATCTACTTCTTTACAGCAATTAGGTGATTTTTCTGAAATTTAAATCAAGTTGACAGCAAAGCCATCTCCGGACTAATCTCACATTTTCCCCTCCTGATGACAGCATTTTCTTTGCTTGGGGAGTTTAGATTCTTTGGGATATTGTTTCCTTTCCTTATCCAGAAATCTGGGATAGCCTTAGGGACAAAGGCTGTAGAACATGACCCATGGTCCTGATTCTTCTGTTGTCCAGCATGCTCCCAGCCTCATGTCCAGGGTTCCTCACCACATTGAAGAGGCACAGGAGAAAAGCAGAGGGAGATGCACAGTTGATCTCATCCAAGCATAATACTTGACCCCAAAAATTAGGGGATAATAATAATAATAATAATAATAATAATAATAATATCAACAATAATTTTTAACACTTACAACTTGAGTGTACATTATTTTATAAGTTGTAGGAGACAGCAAAGGGCCAGGAACTTGATGACTAGAGGCAAAAACTGGCTCCTCCTCTCAAAAAACATCATTCTACATCCATGTTTACACCACAGTGTGTGGGAAGAACTGATCCTGAATTGCTGCCAGTCCAGGCATAAAATCCAGCAGCTATTCCACACCAGCTAGGAAAAGTTTGAGGTTAATTCTTGACAACAACAACAACAAAAAAGGCCATTTTCATTATGGATGCTTTCCTGAACCAGGCAAAGAGAGGATGGAACCAGATGAGTTGTTTTGGTGGCAATGACAACTTTTCCTAACGTCAGCTGTTCAGGAAACTACATCCTTCAGCAATACAGTTAAAGCAACCCTAATACTGAAGGAAAAAGCAGATGGGAAATTGGGTCCAAGTTTGCCACTGAGTTTCAAGGGGTGCCCAGAAGAAATCCTGGCTCCTACACAGCTGGGCTCTTCCTCCCCTTTGCTGTACTACCCCATGGAGCCAGTCAACAAACAGAAAAACAATTGCACCAAAATCTCTGCAGTAGTTTTACTCCAAGCCCTCAGGAAAAAAAAAAGCCTTTTATGCTTTTAATTTTCTGGTTTTCTCTTGCAATTTTGCCAATTGAGTTAATCAATTAAAACAACTGGATTGTTTTCCTTGCCTAACCCCTCTAACCCACCTCTCCTCTTCCTTCTCCCACTCTCACATTTAGATCTTTATTTCCCCCCTTCCTCGCCCCCCCCCCCCCCCTTTTTTTTTTTAAAACTCCTGGTTTGGAAAATTCCACAGCTGGAGTTTCACAGTTCCTTTTGTCACCACATTGGAGACATTTGAGGAAGACAGCAAGGGGAATGTCACAATGGGCACAGTTACATTAGGGGCAAAGGGAAAGACACACTAAGGCAAAGCAGGTTCCAGTCCAGTTCCCTCAGCCTGGCTGACCTTCCCCTGCCTTGCTGTGACTGCCTGGCTGTCGAAATCCTCCATCCATCCCCATCTCTCTATCTTTACTACATCGCTTCTTCCTCTGGCATCTCAGTCTTGTTTCTGAGAATCCATTCCTGCTACGTACACCCCTCATCACCCCCACACAGAATAAAATCACTCATAGCAGAAATAAAACTGCCCTGCACATCTGAAGGTGTCAGGTGTGAGTTGAGTGAGCAAAGCTTTGAAGAGTCCAATTCTCTCTTTTTACAAGTGCTGGGCCCTTCACTTCAAGAAAGACACTGAGGTGCTGGATCACCAGGGGAGGTTCAGGTTGGACATCAGGAGGGATTACTTTCCTGAAAGGTTTGTTCAGCACTGGAAGGGACTGCCCAGGGAGGCTTGGAGTTCCCATCCTTGGAGGTGTCCAAAGAACACCTGGATGTGGCACTCAGTGCTCTGGGCTGGGTGACAAGGTGGGTGGGGATTGGGCACATGTTGGACTCAATGACCTTGAGGTCTTTTCCAACATTAATGACTCTGGGACTGTGTGAATAAGAAACATCCAGAGCCCCAGAGGTTTGCAGGGAACAAGGGGTTTGACCTGACTGTGAGGCCTGTCCTGCCAGAGCCTTCCCAAGACACAGAGCATTACTGGAGTGGGCTGAAGAGATCTGTGCCATGAGAACAGCCAGGTCCTGCGTGCTCTGCAGAGAGCACGAGCAGGGATGGGGATGCACTGACAAGGCTGCACCTTGGCCAATGTGAAGGGAATAGCAATTCCCAAGGGAGCACATGCCCATCACAAAGAGGCTGGGCCAGGTCAAGGAACTCCCCTGTCTGAGCATCCAGGAGCCACTCTGGCTGTCACTGTCCCACCACCTGAGCTGGGACCGAGGCCCCTCCACAGCTGCACCCCCACTCTCACTGAGTCACTCCAGGTTTTCTCACCAGCTCCATGCTAGGTTTCCCATCAGAGGACTCCATCAGAGTCTCAGATGTCCAGATCCTTAAAAGAATTTAATCATGGTGCAATAGCTAAATAACAAAATAACAGCTTGAGCTGGGGCCTCTGAGGAGGCACCCCAGACAAAGGAAACCCTGGGCTTTTATCCTGTCAGTCTAACGACAGGAAAGTCTGGGGCTCCTTGGCTCTTGCCATGTCTCTGAGTGTCCAAGTCCTTGGCCTGGCCATAGGTCCCTGGGCCCTTTGTTGTGCAAAGGGTCAGCAGTTCACGGCCTCTTGCCTTGGGCTCTGGCCCCCAGAGCTCAACCTGCAGCTCCTCCGCAGTTGTCCCTGGGCCACAGGCACTGAATGGATTCTCCACCATGCTGATCCTGCCGCGGCAGTGATGGCTGCTCCTGTGGCTGAACTGGAGCACTGGTCCTTTGGATTCTACTCCCATCCTGCAGTGGACAGCAGGAGCCCTCACCTGTTCTCCAGATCTCCACGGAATGAGTGCACCGAGGTCAGGATTTTTGGAAAGCCCCTTCTCTTGCAGGTTTATCTGAAAATCCCAGTCTTCAAACAACAGCAGAACACAAAGTTGGGAAGCCACAGACAGACACCACACAAGCTGCACCACCACCTTCCTCATCCTCCCATGTGAGCAGGAAACAGCAAAAAGATTTCGCATCAGAGAAGTTGTACTGCCCAGGCTATTCCATATCTCCTCATCTCCCTTATCCACAGGCACCTACAGATATCTTTAGCAGTCAGTATAAGGGGAGAGGGCAGAGCGAAAATCATAGAATCAAAGAACGGTTTGGGTTGGAAGAGACTCAAAGATCATCTACACAGAACTCTGTAGAGGCACATCATAAGAAGTGCTGGAGAAGGAAAGCCCTTGAGGTCTGTGTTTGGTTGGGTTTGAGGCCGCCTGCCGTCACCTCTAGTCTGTTGTGAAAACTTCTGCAGCAGAACTTCCCTTGCTGAAATTGCCTCTTGCCTTTCCAACGTGCTCCTCTGACATGGCTACACATGAGGCAGCTGCAGACAGCAAGATGTCCCCTTTGTCCTCCCTCCTTCAGCTGAAACCAGCTCTGGCAGCCTCTCCTCATTTTTCCCGTCCTTCAGTCCCAGCCACCTGAGCTGACCCTACAGTACGTCCCTGTCCATGGGGAAGCCCAAAATGGACATAGCACATCAGGTGGGACCTCCTAAGTACCACACAGGGACAAACACACACTTCCCTCCACATGCCAGCTGCACTGGTACTAACACAGCCCAGAATGGGGTTGGCCTTCACTGCAGAAACATCACACAGGAAATTTTGTCAGGAACCCTGCCAGGGCCAGGAGAAGCAGCACCTACTGACCCTCCACCCACAAAGGCAACTGGAAAGGTTCACCTTTAGTAAAGCCATTGCTCCCAGTTCCCTTCCTGTCCTTTGAGTGCCCTCACATCCTTGGACGTGATTTCAAGGAGGATCTATTTACTGCAAAACTTTCCCAGGGACTGAGGTGAGGGTGAATGACCAGTCATTTCTGAACCTTCTTTATGTCTTTTTTGAAGATGGGTATGACACTGACCTTCTTCATGGCAGTCATCAGGATCCTTCCCCAGCTGCCAAGAGTTTTCAGAGGTGCTGTAGAATGACCCTGCAATGACACCAGCCAGCTCCCTCAGGTACAGCCTGTATGGTCTCACAGGGTTGTCTATATCCAGTTTCCTTACATGAGCTATAATTCTCTCTTCCTCTAATGTACCTCTCTCTCCTGCACCATCTCCAGGCACGGATACCAGGGAGGCCATGCTAGGGAGGCTTGGAGCCCTTTTTATGCCCATTCTGCAGGGGGACATTTCCTAACTCCACCCCTGCACACTCAAGCAATGTCTCTGTGTTCCTCCTGGGCAGCCCATCCTGGCTATCACTTTCTGTGCACTTAATGTGGTTTTTTAATTTTAGTTTAGCCACGAGTTCCCTGTTCTATCATACTGGCCTCCTACCATGCTGGCTTGGTTGCCTACAGACCAGTTTGGGCCTTTCTGCTGTTTGGGGACATCCTTCTAGAAGATTGAGCAGCTTTTCTGAGAGGCTTTGCCCTCTGAGGGTAAATTAACGCCTAAATACACTAAAGTCTGATTTCCTGGTGTCAGAATTGTTATTCTGCTACTTGCCTTCCTAACTTCTCTCAGATCCACCGAGCTGTGAGTCTAGAAGCCAAAGTTGCCATCAACCATCACATCCCCAACCAGTTCTTCCTTACTCCTAACTTGCAGATCCATCACCTCCCCTAGCTGGCCTGCCCAGCACTTCCATCAGAAATGAAATCACCATTAGACCTGAGGGTGAGGCTCTTTCTGCTTTTTTCTCTGCATCTTCCAACCTATGAAATTCCTGTCTGAAACCTCATAAAATCATGATTCTTCTGCATCAATTGCATTGGGGCTTTTATCATGATGGCTAACCCCAACATCAGAAGGATGAAACTCAGTTGCAGGGGAAGGGGGGCAAAAAAGCTCCTCTGAACTGCAGGATCTAATTTTCCTTCATTTTTAAATAATCATATAATTATTTTCTGTGTGTCCTCCCATCTTGGCAGGATGCACCAGACCCCTCCTAGGAGTGTGGGGCAAGCTGGGGATATTCCTGTGCATTACCCCCACTCTGGTCCTCTTGTTTCAGCCTTTTAGGTACATGGTCATCCTTCTCTTTTCATTACTTGTCCCATATGATCACTTGGACTCCTGAGTCTGGCCCTCCAGCCCTCCCTACCAGCAAGGGGCATGGAAGGGAAAGAGTACAGGTCACATATGTCACAGTATTGTAGGGAAGAGAGACGGACTGAAGGTTGTGTGTGAAATGAAAGGTCTCAATTTGGATGAAAAACCTTTCCATAAAGGTGAAGGCAAGAGGCAGAGACGTGCTGGGTCCCAGAGTCACTTCCTCACAAGCCATCAGGGACATGCTCCCCTTTTGGTGCCCAATCACAACAGGTGAGTAGATGTCCCTAAGGTACAACACATGGCCATTGGGAGCAAAGTCAGGTAAGATAGGTTATGAAACAGAAACAGGGGTTCAGTGTGTGGCAGAAGGTGAAAAGACACTGGTTCCAGCGGCAGCAGCTCCAGTGCCTGCTGTGGCAGCCACCAGGTGGGCTCTGCAGGGAGTGGCACAGCCCCACACCAAACCCTAGGGACAGGAACCATTCCTAGATCCCACACCCACCAGTACTGCTTGGTGCTGCTGGGAGACCACCCCTCCCTTGTGGTGTGCAGCCCTTCCAGTGCTGATGTCTGGGAATTCAGCCTCAGGAAACAGGTCAAGGACACAGGACCCTTACAGCACACCTGCCCTACAGCAGAAGGACGTGCTTCCACAGCCATCCCACCAAGAGGGCAGGATCGCCAGTGGACTATACCTGCTCCCACGTCAAAACAGTGGCACTGCCTTCGACCCTGCAGGCCCAGATGGATAAAGTGTTGAGTAACCTGGACACAACATGGCAATACTCATGGTTCAGCCCAGAAACCCCTTCGTGTCCTGGGCTTCATCAATAGAGAAGTGGGAAGCAAATGAGGGGATTCTGGCCCTCTGCTCCACTCAGGTGAGACACCACCGACAGTGCTGCTTCCAGCTCTGAGGGCCTCAGTACAGGAAGGACATGGAGCTCCTGGAGAAAGTCCAGAGGAGGCCATGGAGATGCTCTGAGGACTGGAGCTCCTCTGCTCTGAAGACAGGCTGGGAGAGCTGGGGGTTTTCAGCCAGGAGAAGAGAAGGCTTTTCTTAGAGCTCCTTCCAGTACCTGAAGGAAACCTAAGAGAGCTGGAGAGGGACTTTGGACAAGGATCCAGAGTGACAGGACAAGGGGGAATGGCTTCCCACTGCCAGAGGGCAGGGGTAAATGGGATATTGGGGCGAAATTCTCCCTGTGAGGGTGGGGAGGCCCTGGCACAGGGTGCCCAGAGAAGCTGCGGCTGCCGCATCCCTGGAAGTGTCCAAGGCCAGATTGGACAGGGCTTGGAACAAACTGATCTGGTGGAAGGTGTCCCTGCCCACGGCAGGGGATGGAACAAGATGAGCTTTAAGGTCCGTCCCAACTCAAAGCATTCTGTGGTTCTATAATACTCAAATATTGCCCTGGTAAGCTTAGAGGGACCATTATCTCCTGCTTGGGGGTGTCAGAAGAAATCCCAGGGGTCTTTCCAGCCACTGTCACACACACACACACACACACGCACCCACGGGCACAGCTGCTGGAGCTGTCCCGGCGCTGGCGCCGCAGGAGCCGCTCCCCGGCGCGGCTCGGAGCTCCCCTGCCCTCGCGCGGTGCGCGGCCACTGCTGCAGCTCCGCCCGACACAGCCCCAGCCCCGCGTGTGCCACGGCCAGGGCGAGGGGCTGTGCTGCTCGCACACGGCTCACGGACCGTTCCGAGCGTACCTGACAGATCCCATCCATGTGACAGATCCACCCGAACCCCCCAACAGACACGCGCTATTTGAAGGCGAGTTTATCATAGGGGGGTTTTAAAGCGCTTCTCAGACCACCCTCGTGAGACATCTCTTACAGTATTCCTGAAGACATCCCCCAATTCCAGAACCTTGATATCCCACAGTCATTTTAAATTGATTCGAAGCCCTCACCTAAAGGACAGAACAATTTAAAAGATTATCCAAAGTCCCAGCCCAGGAACCAACTATTCTGTGACTCCTCTGAAAGCTGGAAAAAATTCTGAACTACAGACAGAGCACACCAGAAACCACAGCCAAAAGCAGTTATGAAAATACATAGCTCTAAGGTCCCAGCAAAGCAATTTATCAAAAGTCTCAGAGATCCCATCGAAGGGACATTTAGAAAATGCCCTTAGGGCATCACTGATGAAACAATTGTGAACATCATCAAGGCACTTGTAAAGCTGCCCTAGAGTCAAAACCATATGGATTTACTGGGAACATCTTGGTGATTCTAAAATTGCCCCAATAACACCACATAGAAGCCATTTTGGAAGTGATCTGTAATGTCAAAGCATAGCAATAAACACCTCATTAAAAGGACCATAAAAAAAAAAACCAACCAAAAAATCCCACAAAGCATCCAGTATTAAAAATCTTTTGTGTGATATTTGGAAGTATTCTCGTGGGGGCCTTTTGAAGGGATTTGTACAATGATCCCTCCATTTTTTATGGTTATATTTACAATGGCTCCTCTGTGGGAATTTGGGCTTGCTCTTGATAGCTCCTTGGCAGTATTTTTGGTCTCCTCAGTGTGTTTTCACAATAGCTCCATGATGGAGGTGGGGTATTTTTACAAGAGGCATTTCTTAGATATTTTGGAGACAGTTTACATAATGGTTATGTAATGGTGTCTTGGGGAAGGATCAGAGATGTGATTTAAACCGTCTGAGTGATGTTGGATTTGTGAGTGTTTTCCCTGTTAAGTGACATTCACTGGACCCACTTTATGCCATGAAGAGCAAAATGGAGACAATCACAGTCACTCTGACTTCAGGGAAAGGTAGAACAGCTGTGCTGTGGACAGCTGAAGATGACACTACCCCACAGTTCATGGGGAGAGCAAACTGAATCTGCCACGAATATTTCCATCCATGACTGCAACAATTCCAAATGGATCACCTGAGATCACCAGCCCAGTCTGGTTCCCTCCTTCACCACTCCCCTGACAGTGAGCATGAGCTTCTCACACAGGGATCAGTTGACTGGCTCCACAGTGCAGCCAGATTGAAAACCACCGTGTAAGAAGTGGAGGATCAAAGAGTCTGGCTTCTTCCACGATCACAGCCACAATAGTCTTGCCCATCCCAAACTGGTAAACCACTGCTGAAGAAAAATCTGGAGCTCCCTGCTGCTGCTCAGACTTGAAGGAGAGCCTGGGTGCACACTGGCCTGATTTTGCCAGGAATATCAATTTCTCTGATATAAGAAATCACCTCTTCCTTCTTTTCAGCTGAAGAACATCCATTGGATAGCTGGACTGGAAGAGAATAAAAACATTTCTTAACCCAGGGCTTGCAACAGGAGATGAAACGTATTAACTGAATTTTTCTCCTGGAAACTGCAGCACAGGAATTGAGAACAGATTCGGGCTCCTCAGATGAGCAGCTCTATGCAGGAGCTGAAGCCAGCAGGCACTTGACAGTAGCCTTTAAGTGCTTCTGGCTGGTAGAGGATTATCCTCCAGAGGATGAATGTTCTCTAGAGGATAGTCCCAAATCCGGTGGTGGCTTTTGTTAGTTTTGACACAAGTGACTTACAGTCAACCCAGTTCCAACATTTCTTCCTCTGCCTTCCCCAAACCATCCTTCCTCCCACAGCACCACAATTTTGCGTGCCCTGAAAGCACGGAGAATGTGCCTAGTATGGGACCAAAGAGTCCTGGGAAAAAAAGGAAACTTCTAAGGACAAAAACTTCAACAGGAAACGTTTTCTCTGAGAATGAACAATAAAACACATCAGTCTTGTGTCTAGAAGTACACGAGCCTCCAAAAAACTTTTTATAATTAAAGTATTTCAAATAAAATCTTTTTTTTTCATCAATCAGAATTGTTTGTAATGGTCCTGCCTGCACTCAGGCTAAAGCTCTCCTTGCTATCTCATGGGCACATCTGGTTTGTGTCTCCAGAGTTCTTCCACACCTCCACTCCTTGAACACCACAGTCCAGTGCCTGAGTCACACTGGCTCTGTGAGTTCCTGAAGGTGGGAAGGCAAACAGGGCTGGCCTGGCTTTGTCCTCTCTGGCTTGGATGCACCCTCACTTCTTCCAAAATCCATCTGTCTGTTTCCTGAAATCCTTGTTCCTCCCTATGGCACACTTATGCTCGTCCAAGCCATATCAACCATTTTCCCAAGCACACAGTTGTGGAAGACCAGCCCTTCCCAGGTTATTCTGCTGGGCAATGACAGCTCCGAGGACTGCTACCCCTGTGAGCTACCGACAGCAAGGGAGGGATGGAGGGATTCCAACCATGATCCACAAAAACAGTAAATGCAAAACATCTCAACCTGGGGATCTGGGCTCTGCACTGCTGTACCCAAGTGAAAGGGCCTGACTTGCCTAAGAGAAAGAGTGAGTACACCTGGGAGAAAGAGGGCTGGAGTACAGCCGGAGCAGCTGGGCTTCCTGGGGATCCCATCTCAGTGTTCTTAACCTACAGGACCTGCAGACACAGACTCTATGTATTCACTCAGATTTGCAAAAAACCAGGTTTGCTTGGCAGTGTGACAGCAGCTTCCCCAGCCTGGCTTGTGCCGGAGACACTGAGGCAGGACACACTGCAGCCTTGGAGAGCCAAGCCAGCACAGCTGCTGGGAAGTGTGTCCCTGATGTCCCAGCACAGGGCTGGGAGAACACCTGAGTCACCAGGAGTGCCATGTTTGGATCAGGCCACTCTGCAGGAAGTCCTGGGGGCACAAGAGCTGGCCTGACCAGCTCTGCTGCAGGTGAGATTCAGTACCATCTACCCCAAAAGTCACGGAACACAGACCTCAAAAGTCATTCCACTACATCCCAACTGCCTCTTCAAATAAGCCACAGCACAGGTGCCTCCTCCACTCACTGGGCTGGCCCTCTTCCAGTGGCAGAAGGTCTCTAAGTCCAAGACAGTCTGAGGGAGAAACCCAAAAGGAAGCTACAGAGAAAGTTCTCCCAAGTTTCTCCCTTGTACCATACCAGCTGGGACCTTTTTATACAATCCCAGAGGACACTCCAAGGACCAGACAAGTCCTATCAAGACAAATCAAGGAACTCGGCTATGTGGACATTAACGCAAACCCAAAGCACAACTTAAATCAGAGAGCTGGTCCCACCCCTCTCAGAGCAGAGCCAACATCAGCATCGCACCAGGTTGCTCAGGGCTTTGTCCCAGCACACGTAAGTGTCTTTGGGGCATGGTGTGTTTGTATGGAGTGTTCTAGACAGCATCACCACTCTGGGACTGAAACACATTCCCACACATGGGATGACATGTTCATTTTCAAAGGCCCTACTTTACCTACTTGCCTATTCTGAAATATTTGCTTATTCTGAATATTTGCTTATTCTGAAAGAACATTGCTGCAGTGAATTTATTTGTACATTATTTCTGAGCCCTATGATGCACCTTGCTCTTGCTTACACAAATTTGATCGTTTTAATTTCTCTATTTTAATTCCTTTCTCATATTTTAAAAATACTTATCTAAAAGGATAAAAAATATATGAAGAACATTAATGTAGAGAGCAAGGCAATATATGTCACCGTTCAAATAAGAACATGTACCTAATTCACAAACATACAGTAAATTGTTTTGTGCTTTCCACCCTTTGAGATACAAAGTTTAATATCAATATGCAATTTTTACTGTGGCTGCTTTAATTTTCCCCAGATTTTTTTTCTTGAAAAAAATCATAGAATTATAGATAGAACACCTGAGCTGGAAAGGACCCAGAAGGATCATCAAGTCCAACCCCTGGCCCTGCACAGGACACCCCAACAATCCCACCCTGTGCCTGAGAGCTTTGTCCAAACGCTCCTGGAGCTCTGGCAGCCTCGGGGCCGTGCCCATTCATTCCCTGGGGAGCCTGGGCAGTGCCCAGCACCCTCTGGGGGAAGAACCTTTCCCTGCTCTCCAGCCTGACCCTGCCCTGGCCCAGCTCCAGCTGTTACACTGGGTCCTGTCCCTGCCACAGAGAGCAGAGATCGGAGCTGCCCCCCATGAGGAGCTGCAGCCCCCAGTGGGGTCTGACCTCAGGCTCCTTCAGCCTGAACAGACCAAGTGCCCTCAGCCCCTCCTCGTGTGGCCCATCCAGACCCTTCCCTATTCCTGTGTCCCTTCTTATATTGCGGTGCCCAAAACTGCCACCCAGACTTGAGGTGAGGCTGCACCCATACAGGTGGGGGGGAGAGCCACCGATTGTTCCAAACAGGCCTTTGATACTCCCAGGGATTTCATCTGTAGCCTTGGAAAATCAGCACCAGGTGGATACAGAGGCTGACTGAGCATGTCTGTTGGAAAATGAGGAGCACAGGGAGGAGAGCACTGGGCAGGCATATGCTGACTCTTTCCTCCGTTCCTCCAGGCTGTATCTCTCATGCACTGAGAGTCTGCTTTGACACTCTGGTCACACATCCCTCCTGACTTCAAGCTCCCAGAGGACCAGATGATGATGCAGTCTGACACACATACTGGTACCTGCCTCCAGCACAATAATTTCTGCTTGAGTTGGGTCTAGAGAACGAGGTGCTGCTGACTTAAAAATCCCCCGTGGCAGAGCATCTGCCAGCTCTGAAGGCAGAGATAAACTGCCCTCCTTGCAGAACACTGAATTCCCATCTCCAGCTGCTGGATCTTGCCAATCATTTGCTTGTTTAGCATGGCTGAGGTCAAATGAATCCTCCAAACTCTCATTCCATGTACAGTCTCCAAACAGACTGACCCCGGTTCTAGAAGGAGGAAGTTTATGAATTAATGATCAGCCTCCAGGCCAGGATAGTATCTCAACCTCAATGTACAGATTTCTTAAGTCATAATCTGTTCTACATTTAGCTGGGAATTTATCTCAGGTTGCTGACAATGACTCTATACCTGACTATATGTATGGATTTAGGTTTTAAAATTCATCCCCAGGCAGGATTGAAAGCAAGCTCGAGGGCAGGGGGGAGCGGAGGCGGCTCAGGGCTGTCAGCTGGAGGCGATCTGCCGGAGATGTTGAGTTGTGTGTGTGGGAAGAACTCAAAAATAGTATTCATTTAAAAATCTTGGGATTCTAAAGCAGTCTCCTGGTGCCTGGCTCTCAGCTTGGCTCCCGCAGCCCTGGCAGAGCCAGGTCCAGGGGCTCTCCTGGCAGGAGCCACACCAGGGGAGCGGAGGCAGCTCACGGCCTGTGCTCTGTGAAGGCTCTGCCTGCCGGCGTACTGCAGCAGGGAACCGGCAATCATGGAATCACAAAATCATTAAGGTCGAAAAAGCTCTCTAAGATCATTGAGTGCAACCGTTCCCCCAGAACTGCCATGTTCACCACTAACCCATGCCCCCTGGTGCCACATCCACACATATTTTGAACACTTCCAGGGATGGTGACTCCACCACTGCCCTGGCTGGCTGTGCCAGGGCCTGACCACCCCCTCAGGGAAGAAATTTTCCCCAATATCCAACCTGAACCTCCCCTGAACAACTTGAGGCCGTTCCCTTTCATCCCGTCCCGTCCCCCGGAGCAGAGCCCGACCCACACCCCCCGGCTGCCCCCTCCTGTCAGGGACTTGTGCAGAGCCACAAGGTCCCCCCTGATCCCCCTTTGCTCCAGGCTGAGCCCCTTTCCCAGCTCCCTCAGCCGCTCCCGGCGTTCCAGACCCTTCCCCCGCCCCTCAGGGTCCCTTATCCCACGGGAGCCGCTGGGGGGCGCTGTGGGGCCCGCCCCGGGCTCGTTGCTCGGCAACCGCCCGGCACCCAGGGGCGGGGCGCTCTGCGCGCGGCGCGGCGCGATGACGGAATCAGAGCGCGCGGCGCGGGGAGAGGGAAGGGCGGGGGGAGGCGAGGTGTGCGGGCCGGGACCTCTCCCCGCGGCGGTGAGTGCGGCCGGGCCGGGCCGGGCAGGGCAGCTCCGGGCCGGGTCGGGCGGGGCCGGACGGGGCCGGGCGGGGCGGCCCCGGCCTGCCCCGGGCGGGTGTCGCCGGGGCGGCCGCGCCGCGGGGTCGCGGTGGGCGGGGGCGCCGGGCGGGGCGGGCGCTGAGGGCGGGCGGGCGGGGCGGCGCGGCGGCAGCGCCCCCTGTCGGCGGCGGGCGCCGTGCCATGTGGCCGTGCTGGCTGTGCCCGCAGGTGCCGCGCGCCATGGCCCCCCCCAAGGACATCATGACCAACTCCCACGCCAAGTCCATCCTCAACGCCATGAACGCCCTGCGTAAGAGCAACACGCTCTGCGACGTCACCCTCCGCGTGGAACACAAGGACTTCCCGGCCCACCGCATCGTCCTGGCCGCCTGCAGCGACTACTTCTGCGCCATGTTCACCAGCGAGGTCGGTGCTGCCGCCGGCCCTGGGTGCTCCGTGGGTGGAGGAGGCAGGGGCGCCCAGTGCCTGGGCTGCTCTCTGTTGAGCTGCTCAGCAGCTGGGCCAGGATCCCCCCGTGAGGGCCCAGGATCCCCTTGTGGTGATCCTGGAGTCCGCTGGATACTCCCCATGGTTGCTCAGGATGCCCCCGTTGTGGTTCTTGATCCTTTCATGGTGGCTCTGGGTTCCTCAGGAACCCCCCGTGGTGGCCGTGGATTTCTCTGTGGTGGCCCTTGGTGTCTCTGGATTTCCCCACGGTGGCCCTCGGTTTCCCTATGGGCTCCAGGTCCCCCCGTGGTGGCCCTGGATCTCTCTGAATCCCCCCATGCTGGCCCTGGAGCCCTCTGGATTCTGTCCTGCTGGCCCTGGAGCAGTTCGAGGTGATTCTGTGCCTTCTTATGGTGGCCCCAGAGCCCTTTATCATGACCTGGTGGGGAGTTAGAGGTTGTGGCACGGACTGTGATCTTGATTCATGGTCTGCTGCGACCACCCTGTGCCCAGTGAGCTGCCGGGCTGAGCTGCCAAACCGGAGAGTTCTGATGCATTTACTTATTTTTCTAGCGGTGATTTGTGATTTCTGTGGTTCTGGGCATCTTTCCTGCCCTGGTGCCGAGCTGGGGAGTCTGGGCAGCCCTTTCTGTGCAATGGAGGGTGTCTGATGCGTGCTCCGGGCTCCTCTTGGCATTGGCTGAGAGCTGGTGTGTGCTGGGTTGTGCTGATCTCCTGCCATGGGGGTGTCACTGGGGCTGGGGTGACTCTGAGCCCCAGGTGCTGCACTCAGCACATCTCACCTGTGAGCACCTTGGCTCTCAACCCTGACTGTGAGACTTGCAGTACCTATGTGCTGTTTCCCTGAGTCACTGACAGGCACTGTTTGAGCTAGAACTGGCACTCGCTGTTAAACGTCAGATGCTTTGCCTGGCTTTGTCTTTTATAAGTTTGAGTCAATCTTTGCAGCTTTTTCTTACAGAAGATGCTTTCCTTATCCTACCGCCTTCCCCATTAGCAGGGAGAAACATTATTAAGTAGCTCACAGGTCCTAAAGCCCTCCCTGCTAGCCCAAGAGTCATTGCAGCAGAGAATGATTTTGTTCTTTGTTTTACCGAGGCATGAAGGCTGTGGCAGAGCTCTCTGTGTGCCCACTGCGCTCAGTGCTGTCGGGGCAGCAGGTGTCTCCGTTTTTACAGTCCTGTGCAAAGAAACCAAAATGAGGAATGTGTGGCCTGACCACAGACCAATATATTTTTTTTGTCCATATCTTCATGAAATTTGTAAATTCATCAGGTTTATGCTCTTTCTCTGCATGAAGGAAATGTAATTAAATGAAGAAAATGCACAAAGCAGATTAGTCCCTGGAGGCTGAAGTTTTCTGTTCTCCAGTAGCTCCAGGTGCTCACCAGTACAGCAGAGTGTCTCTGCTTCTCTGGGTTTGCCTCCACGTTCCTGTTGGTGCTTTTGACTTCTGGACTTTGTGCAGAGATCCAGTCATTCCGTGTGCTCCAGAACGTTCTTTGTGGCTGCTAACAAAGGCTGGGGGTTGGTGTGCTTTGAGTCTGAGCTGAGGTGTCTCTTGCTTCATTACACTCATGTTAACTGTAACATCATAGTGACCTTCATTCAGACATGTAAGTCTTCCTAGGAAATTAAATTCTCCCTGGGAGAACGCCTGTGCCCAGTGGGCAGAATTGCTTGCCCTCTCGCACTCCCACACTGCCTCTGCTTTAAGGGGTTTGCTTCTTTTGCTTAGTCTTTCTTCCAAACTTGTTCCTTTGTTATGGAAACCCTAAGTGACCAACCTGCCAAGGGGCACACAATTACGGAGTGTTTGTGGGAGAACTTCCTTCCAGGAAGGGGCAGCTCGGTAAGCCTCAGAGTGGACCTGCTTCCTGTGTGTGTCAGCGACAAGTGTGTCGGGGCCTGTGATGGGACAGTGCTTGGACACTCTCCAGGCTCTTGTGGGTGCAGGGTTTGGCCAGGCTGGGACTCCAGGGAGCTCATTGTGTGTGTGGTGTCATGGACTGACAGGCCCTGCCAGGGCTTCCTCCACACTCCATCGCTTGCCTCCGGCAAGTCTGGGGGCTGCTTGGCTGCTCTAATGTGCCAGACCCGGCTGCACAAGGCTTTGTTCAGAACTGATCCTGGGGTTAGCCCATGGCATTCCTGGTCTTCTATCCTGGGGTTATGTCACAGTATTCTTGGTGTCACATCTGTGCATGGCCAGTACAACACTGAGACTGTCAGCAGATACTGTTGTCATAAAGAACTGCCTTTGCCTCTCTGTGTCTCAAGTTTCCTTCCTTCTCTTACTTCTGACTTTAACATTTTAAAAAGTTCTCAGTCTGGCTTAGTATTAATTTCTTCCCATTTTCTGTTCCCATTTTACAGAATGAGGAGAAGCCACTGATCACCTGATGAACCCCAGGCTTTTTACAACACTTTCCTTTGCCCCTGTGCTGAGCAGTGTGGGAGAACTGAAAGACCATCAGTTTTACCTACAGGGTTGTTCCTTGTAGTGAAAATTGCAGAGCAGTTTTATCTCCCTTGGATCTTGGTTGTGCACTGATATTTTTCTCTGTTTGGCCAAGTTAACATAAGTTAGGATCTTTTAAGAGCTGATCATTGGCTCCACCTCAGAAAGAAACTATTCTGTCTTCTCTTGGAGGCTGTGTTCTAGAAACTGAAGGGTTCTTTTCCCCCCAGCATGGAGAAATATTCTGAAAGCAGCTGGTGTTTCCAGGTGCTTACATGGTCAACTTGTCAACTTCACTGTGCTGTGATTGCCCTCCAGAGTACAGTGAGCCACACATTAGCACTGTCATGCCAGCATTTCTCTTCCCCTGTGAGAAGAAATTGGGGTTTATTCCAGTGTACTTTTGTGTGTCTGCATTAGTAAAGACAAAAACAAGAAGTAGCCTTGGGTAAGAAAGGGGTTGCAAAATTTTAGACCCATTCTCCTGCAGGGTGAGTTGCATGATTGTCATGGTTTAGCCCCAGGCAGCAGCCAAGCCCCTCACAGCCCCGTGCTTGCTCCCCCACCAGCAGGATCAGGGAGGGAGTCAGAAGGGTAAAAGCCGGAAAATTTGTGGGTTGGGACAAAGACAGTTTAATATGGAAAGCAAACAAAGCAAACCCAGGAATTCACTCCCTGTTTCCCATGGGCAGGCAGGTGTTCAGCCATCCCCTGGAAAGCAGGGTTCCGTGACAGTGACTTGGGAAGACAAACACCATCACTCCAAACATCCCTCCCCCTTCTTTCTTCTGCCCTCCACTTTATATACTGAGCATGGTGTCATACAGTCTGAAATATGCCTTTGATCACTTTGGGTCATCTGTCCCAGCTGTGTCTCCTCCCAACTTCCCGTGCACCCCCAGCCCCCTCGCCAGCCTGGCAATATGAAAAGCAGAAAAGGCCTTGGCTCTGTGTGACCACTGCTCAGCAATAACAAAAACATGTCCATTATTGTCCCTACATTCAGCACAAATCCAAAACACAGCCCCATGCCAGCCACTGGGAAGGAAATTAACTCTACCCCAGCCAAACCCAGCACAATGATTGATGGATGGAATGGAAGAAGCAACATTGTGTTTCACAAAAGAGCTGTAACCTGCAGCCCCTGCCTTAAGGCTTTCAGCAGCTTGGGCATCTTGAGGTAAAACTCCTGAGGCCTCAAAGTGACTCTCTTCAGTTGTTTTCCTGGATGCTGCAGTTGATTTTGGGATTTCTACTGCTGCAGACTATTTATGACGTTAGAAATGTGCTTGTGTGAGGGAGTATCAATCCCTGGCTACTACACTCCCTTCAGGGAGAGTGAGCAGAGCTCTGATACTAAACAACAAAGTGGGAAACCGATCTGAAATTCTGACAGCAGAGATGGAGAGCTGTGTCTGGTGCCACTGAACAACCACAAAAGGAAACACTGAACACCTTGGAGAGGAAAGCTTCCTGCCCTTTGTGTTGGTTAGCATTGTATGATCATCATTTTGCATTCTGAGTCCAAATACATGCCAGTATGGATGAACGAGGGACTGTCTGTGTCTCAACAGCCCAGCACTGAGCACTGCAGGCAGTTCTCCAATGCTACACACACAGGCTGGAGCTCAGCTCAGAGTCCTCATGAGTCTGAAAGGCTGAGAGAATTGGGATTGTTGAGTCTGGAGAAAGCTCTGGGGTGACCTAATTGTGGCCTTTCAGTACGTGAAGGGAACCAACAAGAAAGATGGAGAGAGACTTTTCACTGGAGTTAACAGGAGAAAGGGGAATGGCTTTGAACTGACAGAGAGGGTCCATGGAAGGTCCCTTCCAACCAAGACCATTCCATGATTCTGTGTTCAGAATCAAGTTGTCTCCACACTGAGATCCTTCTTTAAGGTATGATGGTAGGATTCCAATTCTGCATCACATATGTAGGTGAAGTTATGTGAAATACTTCCTTCCTTCCTTCCTTCCATCCTTCCATCCTTCTGTCCTTCCATCCTTCCATCCTTCCTGGCATCCTTCCTTCCTGGCATCCTTAGCATGTGAGTAAACTGAGCAAAATAACAAGCAAGTAGTGGAGTGTAGCAGAAATACAAGGGAAGCAGGAATTAATCATCTCTGTGGTATTAATGTTGTCCCCATGGTTTGTGTTATGGTCAGCAGTATAGAGTATGTGCATGGCTGATGATTGAATATTGATTGTGCATCAGGAGCTTCTTTACCAGCTCCAGGCTGATGTGTGAAGAACTGATGTTTACAGCTGCCAGGAGGTCAACAGAAGTTTGTAACGTCTTTGATCCTAAATATGTATGGTCTATGTCTCCATTTGCTTACTGGAATCATCTGAAAGTCTTGTCTGATCAGTTCTGACCTTTGGTGACATCTGTGTCCTTTGTTTGTGGTACAAACTGTTGGGGAAGATGAAACAGGAAAGCCTTGTAAATATGATTGCCTGACAAAAGATTTTGGGAATATGAAAACTACAGGCAACATCGAAATGAAAGCCACTTTTGAAATACCAAGTCTTAGTTACTGAACAACTGGAAAACAATGGTATGGCCACTGAAGTAATCCCCTCTTGATGGAACAATACCCTCTGCTTGCAAACAGGTCCAAGGGTCAGAGCAGACCCTACTAGCTCAGCAGAAGGGGTCCAAAGAGTAGTTTTTAGAAGTTAAGATGTAACACTCTATGGTAATATAAGAACTCTTATAGGCTGTATGTAAATGCTATAGGATTTGTATCTTGTATTAGATTGGTTAGTGACAATTAGAATATTCAGTACAGAAGATGATTTATTGTATTGTAACCAGGACTTCAGACATTCCTTAATTCTCTCTTCTATTCATTCCTCTCTTCCACTTCTACTCTTGCTCTTACTCTTGCTCTTACACTCTCTCTCTCTCACCCGTTTACTCTCTTGCTCTCTTGGGCCTGCTCAGAGCTGAGTCTACCAGCTCTGAGCAGTGCCCCAATACCCACGCCCTTTGCAATAAACCGACTGTGTCCCAAGACCTGCCTATAGAGATCTCTCGTCTCCATCCGTCACCGTCTACGTCCGGCCGTCCCAACTGGACCCCAGAACCCCATTAACCTACAACAAACAGCTTAGTCTTGTTTCAGGAATGTTTTGTCTGGCCCAAGGCAGGAACTGGTTTTAGCTTCTGAATGCAATGCCTGGCCTGTCACACAGCAGGTCAGACAAGGTAATTTGCTGTTCCTTCCCGACTTTGGAAGCCATAAAGGTTGTTCACTGAGTCAACAGATTTGAAAGGCCTCTTCCTTCAAATTCCTTCGAGGTTCACCATTACCTCCTGTGCTTCTCTACTGCAAGTGTATCTCTGCATCATAGACATGGCTCAGTCCTGGCAGACATCTCTGCCGTGTCGTGGAGTGCCTCTGCAGGAGCAGCTTCCACTGCTCATATTTTCTCTACTCCTGTATCACCTCCATTTTCCCCAGCTGTGGCAGATTCCAAGCTCAGTGATGGTGCTTTGGCCATGCTTTCTGCTCCCTGAGCCTCTGCCCAACTGGCTATACCAACTTGGGGCCCATTCTTGGCAAGAGAAGCCACGGGCTTTCGTCTGCGTTGTGCTTGCACTGGTGCTGACTGCTCCAGAAGTCAGGGCCTGGTTTTGCAGCGTGCCACAGGGAGATCATTATCTCCTGAGGTGCAGCCATGCTGCTGAGCTGGCAGCAATGTGCAGGGTGTGATTAGTGAATCCACCAGCCAGTGCATTGGTCAGGAATCATCGGATGCTCTGCCAGCAGCTCTGTGCTGGGGGCACTGAACCACGAAGCTGATGCTTTGTGAAATATAATCTGTTTTGTGCAAATTTGATGGATTCACAGAATTTGCTGTTCCCAAAGATTGACCGTTAGGAGGATAATGTTCCTTGGAAAAAATAATTATTCCAAAATTAATCACAGAGGTGATAAAATAGTTAGGGGACAAAGTCTGGATTGTGTATGTGCCATCACTTCACAAACTGTCTTTTAACTTCATTTCATTTTAGGAATGAAGTTCACCATAAGCTTGAAGAATTGAATCAGGAAATTGACGAGTTGAGAAAGCTTTTTCTTTGGATTGGTTTTAGAGTGGAGTGGTGAAAATGTCCAGGTGTTGGAAAGGAAAATTACTTGTCAGTAGAATTGACTTGTTCAGGTTTAGGGCTTGACATGCCATGGGGAAGTTACCAAAGCTCAGGCAGAAGGCTGTCCTACTGATAGAGGGCACAGAGATGCCAAATTTCTGGGCCACAGAGACACTTGGCAAAACTCCCAAAATAAGGAAGAAGTTGATAAAGCCAGCTCAGCAGCTGTGCTGAATCAGCTCTGAACGGGTAGAAGGTAATTCCAGCAGAGGCACGTTGCGACCACTGACTCACAGCCACCTACTGCAGAAGTCCCCTGACCCAGAGGAAGAGAAAGATTGAGCATGGGACTCATTAGCGTAAGAAGCAAGGAAATCATAAATCAATAGAAGATAGAAGGCTAATTAATGAGAGAGCTAGGTAACTTGTAGCCAATGAACATTAATGCCTTTGTTTGCTAAAATGAATATAAAGTGAACAGTTTTGCTGGTCATGTGCTGGCTTTGGGGATTGGCCTCCAGCCCCCCCTCTCTGTGCTGAACTGAAATGAATCAAATACCTGGACTCTGGGTGTGGATTGGCCTCTTTCACGCCAGCTGAAAGAACCTAGTTTGGGCCAGCACTTAGGTGGGGACTCCATGTGAACTGCCAGCATGTCACACACATCCAGCTCAGGGAGGAATTCCCTTGGAGTAAAGCTTGGAGTACTGCATGGAGGAGAGTGTTTAGTTGTCTTGCACAGGTGACACACGTAATCTCTGCTGACTCAGATCTCAGCTCACAGGTTTTACTGTGCAGTGTGACTGTCCTTTTGATCCATAAAAAACTTTTGTCTCTTTCTCATCCTGTAAGTGAATTTTGTAGGGAAATTCCCTCCTTCCCCATATCCTTTCAGTGAGCGCCAGAATAGAAAGGACAAATCTCTGTTGAAGCCTCTGACAGATCTTGTTTTCAAACCTGCTGAGTGTTGTGGGCTTTCTGCTTACATTAATGAAAAATAAAGCTGCGTCTCTCTTTTAATTTACAGCTCTCAGAGAAAGATAAACCCTGTGTGGATATCCAGGGCCTGACGGCCTCCACCATGGAAATCCTGCTGGACTTTGTATATACAGAAACTGTGCATGTGACAGTAGAAAACGTCCAAGAATTGCTGCCAGCAGCATGTCTGCTTCAACTGAAAGGTAATTCAAGGATTAGCACAAATTGCACCATTGCTGCTGTTTAGAGATTTGATTTGTTTGACCCTCTGTGCATGGAAGAGAGATTGGGGGAGGAATTATATTTGTAAGTAGTTATATCAAACTTCTGTTTTCTTATGCGCTGTGGTCTCATTGGTAGAGGAACGGATTTGGGTGCAAAAAAAATGGTAAAACAGGTTCCATGCTTTGGGCTACTGTACTTCTGCAGGAGTATTCCCAAGAGGAATTGTGAGCTGTATAGCACATAAATGTTACTGCTCAGTTATATTACTCTAATAAGCAAATCCTGGATGTATTTGACCTGCCATCACAGTATGTCTGGGTCGGTAACAGGCTGGTTGTTGTCACTGCACATGCACCTATGGAGCTACCCCAGACAATTATCCCAAATCGCAGACAACTTACCCTAAAGTTATCACAGACCTAGGAATCTGATACTGTATCCACTAGCAGACACATTAGTGGTTTATAATCCATGAAGCTGAGTACAACTCACATTGGAGTCTTCCTAGTATCAGATTGATGTAATTTTTTGATTGGAATAGAACAGCCGGAGCTCAAACCAGCCCAAACACGTGGCCTGGCTGCTCCAAGTGTCTTCACAGTCTCCAAAGCAATACATGCATGTGTGTGTTTCTGTAGTACTTTTTCTTGTTATTTGAATTGGATTTTCATTATTGCTTAGAACTTCTTTTTTGAAGCCCTTGCCAAAGCAGTGGATTGATAGTAAGCATGCAGTGCTCATTCACCCCTCCAATTTTCCGTAGGTGTGAAACAAGCTTGCTGTGAGTTTCTAGAAAGCCAGCTGGATCCATCAAATTGTTTGGGCATTCGGGATTTTGCTGAGACACACAATTGTGTGGATCTAATGCAAGCTGCAGAGGTCTTCAGCCAGAAACATTTTCCAGAGGTGGTTCAGCATGAAGAGTTTATCCTCTTAAATCAAGAAGAGGTTGAAAAGCTCATCAAGTGTGATGAAATTCAGGTAAAACCTGAAAAGTACCATTACTGTGCAAAGCATTGAAATAAAACATTGAAACCAGTCAGTAATTAGTCCATACTCCTGGGGTGGACTTCTCACACAGTTTCTGAATTTGAAATTTATTTTCAAGAAGCGTCTAATTAATTTTTTTTGCTAGTTTGTAATCTGAATTTTATCAATAACATGTAGCTTCTCTCTAAGAATTTGTTGTCACACAAGTGGTTCTTGCAAGTTAATCACAGTAAGTTAGTTCCCTCTGCAAAGTTGCTGGCCCTTCATTCCCTCCTTTCCCTGGAGAAGACAAGTTGTCTCAATGCCTACATTTCAGAAATACCCCCAAGCTTTAACTTCTGTTTGCCTGCTGATCAGCAGCACAAGGAATCCCCAGGATGGTGCGGGGTGGTCTGACTCTGCAGGGATTACAGGGAGACTTAGTTCCCTGACGGTGAGTTTCTGGAGGATGTGCTATGTGACTGGAACGTGTCAAATACATTTTTCCACCTTTTCTATGAACCAGTTGAACATTCCCTGGTAATGAGGAGAGAGTTTGATTACTTATTGACATGGATTTTGTCAAGAGCTAATGTTCACTGCAGTTGAAAGCAATCACTACTCAGAGTTCAGGGGAACAGGAATGCTTGGAAGCAAACCAACGTATGGGATATCTTTGGTAGGATTCCTGAAAAGCCAGTACAGGGGTAGCCAGAGGAGAATTGTTGCTGTATTCCTTGAAAGTGGTCTTCAGCCACGGCAACATCCTCTTGTTAATGAGGCTGCTTGAGAAAGAGCATGTGAGACAGTGGTGAAGGACCCTGCTCCAGCCGGGATCCACAGTGGAAAAGGCTGAGTGTGTTTGGTGTTTGTGCTGTGAGGGGCTGAGCCTCCTGTGGGTTGTGATGATACTGAGAGCAGCTTCTGGGCTGGGAGCAGGAAATAATGAGGAACTTCAGAATGACCCAGCCAAGCTTCTCGGATGATCCGCTCAGGCGAAGCGACATTCCTTGTGGATTGGAAGGGCTGGTTCAGACCTTGCAGCAGGCAGTGTGTTGTGCATGCACTGTCGTACCTTAAGAATATGTGACAAGTAGGGCAAGGGAGGTAATTCTCCCCCTCTTCTCTGTCCTTGTGAGATCTCACCTGGAGCACTTTGTCCAGGTCAGGGGTTCTCAGCACAAGAAAGACGCGGACCTGTTAGAGCAGGTCCAGAGGAGGTGACGGAGATGCTCTGAGGGCTGGAGCCCCTCTGCTCTGGGGCCAGGCTGGGAGAGCTGGGGGGATTGACCTGGAGAAGAGACGGCTCCAGGGAGACCTTATAAAGGCCCTTATAAAAAAGAGGAAGAGTGACTTTTTACATGGGCAGAGAGTGATAGGACAAGGGATAACAGTTTTAAAGAGGAGATACTTAGATTTGATGTTGGGAAGAAATTCTTCCCTGTGAGGGTGCTGAGGACCTGGCCCAGGTTGCCCAGAGGAGCTGTGGCTGCCCCACTCCTGGAAGTGTCCAAGGTCAGGTTGGATGGGGCTTGGAGCAACCTGGTCTGGTGGAAGGTGTCCCTGCCCATGGCAGGGGGTGGAATGGGATGGGCTTTAAGGTCCCTTCCAACCCAAACCAGTCTGGGATAAGGAGCAGGTCTCTCTCCTGCTGTGCCAGCACAGAGGTGCTGTGCGGAATCAAGAGTGTGCTCACAGAACACCCTCAGAAAATCTCTGGGCTGCTCAAGAAGTGCAATTACAGGTCCTCACTGTGATCCTGCATTAAATGTTACTCATCATTTATCAGGAAACATAAATGAGTTAATGAACAATAAAGGTGTTAAATATATCTGAGGACATTCCGTTCAGGAGGGAATAAATCAACGCAGGATTACTGCGTTTAAAGAGGAGGTGGGGAAATTGGAAACAGTACAGTAATCTGCTCTCCTTTTGTGAGCTCTAATTGTCCTTTCCCTGCAATTCCAAGAGAAAGAGGCCATTCCAAATTACACTGTAACAAATATAAAACAATGGCTTAGAAGAATGCCTAACATAATTAACCTCTGGGGCTCCCTGCTTCAAAACATTCTGCCTGACAGCTTCAAACTGGACTTCAGAGGGGACCAGTCGTAGGCTGGTGGGAAGGCTCAGTCCTTTCATCACAGGCTCTTCTTTTATCTTCATGTTTAGTCTCAGTTAACGACTTTGTGATAATAAATTTGTACCTGATTTCCCTTTATGTTGGATGATCTGCTAGATGTGTAAAAAGAAAACAAAGTCTAAGTAATATATAATTGAGATTTTTACAATTCTTTTGCTTTTGGTAGTCATAGCTGTCCAAAGCACCTGAGGTTCTCTAACAGCATCAAATTTGGATGGTTTAGTCAGTGTAATCTCTGGAAGTGGTGTAAGCACCAGCATGTGCCACTCCTAAATGGAGACTGGAGATGGAGAAATAAATTAGTAATAAAATAAAGTAAACAGTAGAAATAAACAGTAACATTCATGCCCCAGGGCTCTCCACTCTGAAATCCTTTGTAGTTTTTAAAAGGTGGATTGAAATAAAAAGATACCTTAAATGTACCTGCTCTGGCTGGATTGTCCGAGGGGCAGCGCGTGGGCACGGCGCTGCCGGGGCCTAAGCCAGACACTTCGCTGTGCAAAGGAAACATGATTCTGATCACCTCTATGATGGCACTTTGAATTTTGCAGAACCACAGCTCCTGCTCCACAGAGAACTGGGGGAGCTGTCCTGTGAGTTCCCACTGGTCAGTGGATGGAGCTTCCAGCTCTGGGCTCTGATCCGCACCGTAGCGCTCACTGCTCTGGGACTTGGACTGCCATTGTTGATCTCAGCTGCAGGGGAAAAAACAAATGCAAGTGTAAGGAAAAGGAAGTGAGGGAATTTAACTGTGCTTATGGGGATTTCCCTAAGAGACTCGTAGCTAAGTGTCCTGCTCCCTTGCTCGCTGTGAAGCAGTGCCAACAGCCTGCATGTTGTGTGCTCCATGGCAGTAGCTCCAATGTTATTCTGTCATCCTATCAGGATGTGCCTCCTCTTTGCAGGTGGACTCTGAGGAGCCGGTGTTCGAGGCGGTTATCAACTGGGTGAAGCATTCGAAGAAGGAGCGTGAGGCGTCGCTGCCGGAGCTGCTGCAGTACGTGCGGATGCCGCTGCTCACCCCCCGCTACATCACTGACGTCATCGACACCGAGGTACAGCGCCGGCGGCCGCTGCGTGCTCCTGGCTGGGCTCTGCTGTCCGACAGAACGTATTCAAAGCTCTCCTCTGCTGCTCCTGTTTGATGGTGACCCTGTGGAGCTGTCCCTGCTCAGCCGCAGTGCCGCCGTCACACTGAGCAGTGGTGTGCTGTGCCAGCAGTCACAGCATCCCGCTCTGCAGCCACAGGGTTCCCTCTCCAGGGCCGTTAGTCAGCTGTCTCTGCACCTTTCTGTTGTCATCTGTTACAGTCTCCAACAAGTGCTTTCTGCCGTCATTCCTAAGCGCTGACAGGTCCCCTTCCCCAGGCTGAAGATTGCTGGCATTGATCTCAGGGAGGTCATGGCTCCTCAGAGGGTGTCTGAGGGCCAGATGGCCAGCAAGTACCTCTGAGTGAGAAAGACAGGAGCTGTGTGGGCCCAGGACCAATACACAGCCAAGAGCCATGGCTAACACTGCTGCTTTGTATTCTGAGATGCTGCAGAGGCAACCCAAAATGGGGACGATGAAAAGAGACAATTAAGCTTTTCAGTGCAAGTTTAATTCCAGACAGGAAATGATGCTGATCCCAGGCAAGATTTCAAAGGAAGGCCCAGAGAAGGTCAAACCAGCCTTCAGGTTAGATGGTGATAGGACGTACTCAAGGGTTACTAGCCCTTGCCACCTGACAGGTGCTGACTGGTGAATGACAGACGTTTCTCTACGTCAGGAAAAGGCTGGTTTAGCAACAGTCATCTCAGATGTCATAGATCATGGATGTTAGTAAATCAGGACAACCTAATGGGCTGTTGTGTTAGGCTGTGCCAGAGCTAAAGGGTGTTCAGTCATATTGTCATGGTCCACTTCAAACTGAAATTGAAGCTAATGGAAAAGGGACTGGTACCAAAACAAATAGATCTGTTCCAAATCCAGCCTGAGACAGAGCGTGTACAGCCCTCGGCTCTCAGAGTGACCATGCAGGGTGACCTGTCCAGTCTGGCAGTGCCACACACTGGTGGCACATCCTCAGCTTGGGGTGGTGTGGAGAGTGGAGCGTTGGCCCCATGTGGCTGCCTGACACAGATACCAGGAACCTGTAAAGGTAAATCTGAACTTACTGAAGCAGCGTGTACACCAAACACCCAAGGGGAAATGAGCGCTGAGCTGAAGGGAGGTTGGTCTGGGCCCTTGGCTAGGGGAGGGAATTACAATGGCATTGTGCAAGGAGATGAAGCTGTCCTTGGGTGCCCCTCACACTTCAGTGCTTCTGTTGCCTCTTCACAACTCCCATGTCTCACGTGCACAGGGATCAGGGCAACAGATCAGCTGAACAGCTTCATTGGGCTGTGCTCCCCACCTCTTCTCCAGTGGCAGGTGCAGGACGAGTTATGTGGGGCAGATCAAGTGTGGTTTCACTGCCAATTCCCCTTCCTAGTCATACTTCTGCTGGCTTAAATGGAGTAGAAGTGACTTTTCCTTAGTGTTCCAATGCAGCCATTTTCCTTAAGGAACCTTCAGTGCCAGTCTGTGAGAATGGAGCCGTATCTTCTCAGCTGCAATCTGGTCTTCAGTTGCCTTTGCATTTCTCTGCATGCCGTGTCTCCACCAGGACACTGCAGCCTGCACACAAGTCCTTTACATGCTGTCTGAGCTGATGAGTGTTGGCTTTAGGACAGTTCTTCTGAGGTTTCTTAAAATACACTGCATGTACCAGTGACTCATGTTTCTCCCCAGCCTTTTATACGCTGCAGCCTGCAGTGCAGAGACCTTGTAGACGAAGCCAAGAAATTCCACCTTCGGCCCGAGCTCCGGAGCCAGATGCAAGGACCCAGGACACGAGCACGTCTGGGTGAGCAGCAGGGGAAAGGACACAGAGGGGCCGGGGCACTGGCAGGTGGTGTGTCAGACACCTTGTCTAGTGCCTTGTAATTGTGTTGATGTTCTTCACAGCAGTAGCTTTTGTCATCCCATGGTCCCCAGTGGGACAGAGAGGGGACTGGAGCAAAGGAGAGAGTGCCTCTTTTACAGAGCATGTTTGCTTAGTGCCAGTGTGGGGACCAGTTGATTGCTTTTAATCCCAGGCTCCTGCTGTGGCCTTAAAACCAGTTTCCTGAGTTGCTGGTGCCTGCAGATACATTTGTCCCAGCATGCAGCTGTCCAAGAACTGTGGGAAGAGTTTCTTCCTGTCTGAAGAGGCAGGTATCAGAGTCCAAAATGGAGCTGTGAGGTGAGTGACAGCTGCCTTACAGTGACAGCAAGTTTCCACAGCGAATTGAACGGGGGAATGTGCAAGGAGGGAGATGGAGATGTCCCTCTTCCCCTTCAGAGGTGCTTTTGTTTTTCTCCCTAGCCTTGTTAAGGTAAATCAATGATGATATCTTCCTTTATTTCAGTAACTCCTACCAAGCACGGTCATGAATTGTTCGGAAAAGGCTTGTCTTAGGGCTGTGAGCACTCAAGAGCAACATAAATGTAGGAATGACCTACAGAAGAAGGAAAAGTATTTTACTGGCTTCTTCTGTCAGACTGTCTGTGCCGTGCCTGTATCCTGGTGCACTCCCAGGGCACTGCCATCAGTGCCAGCATGGACCACTGTCCCTGCAAGGAATCCTCCTTGTGTGTTCTCCAGTGCTGCTGCAGATGTGGTGGAGAGAGACCCCAAAATCCCCTCATGGCCCATTTCAGGGGACAGAAAGCAGTTTAACCACAAAAAGAGGAGGGCAGATTAGGGTTGTCAGAGACACACTGATCAAACTCTTCTGGCCTGAAGGGAATGTTGTTATTCTGCTCCTGCATAGTCCAGGCCTCAGCACATTTTGTGGGAATTCCTATGCCAGTTTCAAAGACCTGCACTTCAGCTCAGCCTGTCATTGGCATCAGCCTTCCAGTATCTGAAGGGGCCTACAAGGAAGCCAGAGAGGGACTTGTCATCACAAACTGTAGCAATGGGACAATGGGGAATGGTTTCACACGGGAAATTTAGGGAAGAAATCCTTCCCTGTGAGGGTGGGAAGGCCCTGGCACAGGTTGCCCAGAACAGCTGTGGCTGCCCCATCCCTGGAAGTGTCCAAGCCCAGGCTGGACAGGGCCTGGAGCAACCTGGGATAGTGGAAGCTGTCTCTGAACATGGCAGGGGGTGGAGTGAGATGAGCTTTAAGGTCCCTTCCAACCCAAACCATTTTGTGATTCTGTGATTTTAGAAAAATACATTTCATTTTATTCTTAGTTGAAATACTTCACCTGATAAAAAAGACATTAAAAAACTGTTTTATTGTCTAATTGTATGGGTTAAAACTGCACATTATTGCTGAGGTTCACCCTTTGGATTCAGCCCTAGCTCTTTTAATTGATTCCACACCATCTGATATCAGCAATGTGTCACTTTTAAACTGTTATCAAGTCGTGTATTAACTTTGCATGTGAGAACTGAAGTGATTGCACTTTTAGCTATCTTACTGGAAAGGAGGCTTTCCAAGATGTTGGAGCTCTTGTGAATCCTTCCCAGTTATTTTTTATATTATTCTTCATCTGAGGTGGCAGCTTTTCTGCTTTGTGTCAGACAAGGCCTTGTTAAATGTTTGTTGCTTGGTGTTCAGTCCTTCTGCAATGAAAAGCTGGATGGTCCTAAATTCTAGTGATAAACTCCCTGTTCCAGAAAGGGCCCAAGGAGTCCAGGGGATGCTGAGCTGTTCTAAACCTGAGACAGAAGCCTGCTTCCAGGCAGTGATTACAGGGGAAGTTACAATTCTCCAGGTCACAGCTGTTATTTAACAGTCATGGAGGAAATAAAAATTCAGAGACCATCTCAGAGAAAAAAAAAGTAATGGGAAGGCAATTTTGAAATGAAATACACAAGATTTAAGAGACAATTCCTGGGAAAATATTTAATTCATTTTCCAAGCTTTAGACAGCCTGACTTGTTTCTCAGTTACGTGGTATATAAAGTCCCCTAAATCAGGTCTGGATGTCATTTGCTACCAAGAGGAGACCTTGTGTTGTGAGGAGGCAGCAGGGATTCTCCTCCAGATTCTATGGGGTGGTGAGAGGTTTGGGAAAAACAGTGGAAGGGATACAAAAGGAGATATAAAGGAGCGAACCTCAGCACCTGTCTGAGGCAGCTTGTCTGGTGTTAGGAGAAACAGCCCTCCAGCAGCAAGCTCCTAACACCTCAGTCAGTTGTCTGCCACATGCTCTGAAGAGTTTCTCCTTTCTCTTCCTTGCTGAGCACAGAGGGAGTGGGAGTGCCTGAGCCAGGTTAGGTCCCTTCCCCAGAGCCAAGACGAAAATAGGGATTTAGAGGCAGCTTTGCACCAGGGAAGGCTCAGAGTTTCTTCAGGTTGTTCCCCTGAGGTGACCCTTTGGTTGTGAAGGGATTGACTTGGCTTTGCTGTCCCTCTGTGCCTCAGGAGCTAACGAAGTGCTGCTCGTGATCGGCGGCTTTGGCAGCCAGCAGTCCCCCATTGATGTGGTGGAGAAGTACGACCCCAAGACCCAGGAGTGGAGTTTCCTGCCGGTAAGGGACTGGCTCTGACCACCACTGGGCTGACCAGGCTGTGAGCAAACACTGATCCTGCAGCACCAGCTGGATAACAGTCTCCTTGGGCTGTCCTGTGCAATCTGCTGAGGATTTCTGAGAGAAATTCTTCAGATATTTACATGGTGAATGCTGAAACCACTTCAGTTTGCAGAGTGATGGAGGGAGAGGGGGTTGTTGTCATAGACCTGATCAGCTGAGCCTGCAGAGACCCACATCTTGGTTGTGGGAGTGAGAACTATCATGTTTCTTAGAGAAGGGGTGTTAAGTTTTAAGGTTAGTGATGATAATTGGAATGTCAATAGGAACAGTGTAATCAGTGCAGTCTTCAGGCTGCTGCATGATCCCACTGCTTGCAGTGTTTTGGAGCATTACGGGAAGAGAGAATTCCTGCACTGAGGAGTATTTCTACCCAAATTAAAATCACCTTTATCTGTGTGAAATGGTGGAGAACTGCCTCTTTAATATCACTGGTCAGGGCAGACTCAGTATCACCTGATGTTCCAAAATTCTGATCTTTCTTGGAGGCTAAAAGCTTCATCAAATATTCAGAGTCCCCACTTTCTCCCATTACCACTGTCTGCAGGAGCCAGTGGGAGGCTAACAAAACATACCAAATGCATCAAAGATGATGCAGCAGCACAGGATAAATACATTTAATGCGAAATACTTGAGTGCAGAGAGACATGGTCCTGAGAAGAGAGCATGGCAGGGAGAGGCAGACACAGTCACTCAGGCTGTGTCCTTTAAATCCATTGTGCTGCCTGCTCTGGGACAGTGGGCCATTTCCCAAAGGAGCAGCAGCAGAGGGTGGAAGAGCAGTGGTTGGTCTCCATGCCCAGTGTTGTTTCTCTCTTTGACCTTCGTGTTGCTTCGCTGTCTCAGAGCATCACGCGGAAGCGGCGATACGTGGCCACGGTGTCCCTCCATGACCGCATCTATGTCATCGGGGGCTACGACGGGCGCTCCCGCCTCAGCTCCGTGGAGTGCCTGGATTACACATCGGATGAGGATGGCATCTGGTACTCCGTGGCTCCCATGAACGTGCGGCGAGGGCTGGCGGGAGCCACAACCCTTGGAGGTACGTCCTGGTCACTGCCAGGGCAGAGCATCTCATGCCCTGAGCTGGTATGTGAAGAGTGGGCTGGCTCTGGGGAAGGAGGGGAGCCTGAGATTCTGCCTTCTCATCACTGGGATGCAGAAATGGAAAACTTGCCCACATATCCTGAGAGGAGCTCTGCCTCCGCTGCATTCCTGCAACACATATCTGTGAACTGGGGGAAAGGGGCTCTGTGAGAAATTATGGAGTGGGAAGCTCTGAGGGTGGTGACAGTGTTGGGCAACACTGAGCACAGGACACTAAGTACAGCTGTGACCATCCAGCACTGGAGAGACTGGAACGTGTGCAGGGAAGGAGTGGGGACTTTGGGGAGGTACTGACGTGAGGCTCGTCATGGGAAGGGTTTGGGTTTGGGCATGGCAGTGTTTTGGTGGTACTGCAGCATGAAAAAAATAGCTGGATGTGCATGTTCTCTTTCATCCATCAGCAGGAAGCAGATTTAAAGGCCAGATGGGACTTGTGTTTGTCTGTTGGGCCTGTGAGCCAGGCTGAGGAGCCTGGGTTCATCTTGGCTCCCAGTGTGCCAAGGTCTGTTTTCTGTGGTTTGCAGTCCATGTTGTAGCTTTGCTCTGTGTGTGAGGGCCCCCATGCTCCATGTGCATGGTTGACTCGCTGGGTCCCACTCTGTCATTGCAGACATGATCTATGTTTCGGGTGGGTTCGATGGAAGCCGCCGTCACACCAGCATGGAGCGCTACGACCCCAACATCGACCAGTGGAGTATGCTGGGAGACATGCAGACAGCACGGGAGGGAGCGGGGCTCGTGGTCGCCAATGGAGTCATCTACTGCCTCGGTGGGTACCTCAGCACCTCTGGGAGTTGTGCAAAGCCTGCCCTTTTACACAAGTGACCATTCAGGTGTCACATCCATGTTAGAAGAGGTTTAACCTCCCAGGGCACTCCCGGCTGTGTCGGTGAGTGCTGCCTGACCTCACTGTTCCCATCACAGTGGCTTGAAGTGCAGCTGCCGTGTCACTGCAGGAGATGCTGCACGCTGCAAATTACACACAGTTTACACACCCTGCGATTGAGGGATGGCTGAAGTGTGGAGGATAAGCAGTGCCAGCTGAAGCTTTGTGTGGCCTGGGCAGTGTCTAAATGCCCAGAGATGAAGCAGGTAGCCATGGGACAGAGGGTGCACCTGCACCACACAAAGCAATGGTGGCTGTAGTGCTCCAGAAATGTATCCTGAGCTGTCTGTTCTCCAGCTTCTTCCTGTAGCACTCAGTTTCAGAGCACCGCACCAGCTGTGAGTACAGTGAGATTTCCAGAGGACAAAGCACTCTGAAGCTTGTTCTGTGGGTCACCTTCTGGGCCCCAGAAAAGGCAGGCCCAGCATTGCACCCACATCTGTTGCAGTCCTGTTCCTGGGGAGTCACAGATCTTAGGCACTTGTTTCATAGAACCACTGAATGGTTTGGGTTGGAATGGACCTTAATCTCATTCCACCCCCTGCCATGGGCAGGGACACCTTCCACTAGCCCAGGTTGCTCCAAGCCCTGCCCAACCTGGCCTCAAACCTGGCCATAATCCAACCTGGTTTATGGGTTTCACTTCCCCCTCCCGAATTCCTCTTCCTCATGCTGTCCCCAGGATGGATGGCAGCACACTGCTCCTTTGCTGGGGCTGCACAGAGATTTTTTAGTATTCTCTTGAGAGATCCCCAGCCTACACTGCTCAGCCTCGTGCAGCTGTGGCTGCAGCACAGACCTGAGCACAGACCTGGGAGCGGCACATCTGCGGGGCTGCACCAGCAGTGGCCTCAGCGTGCTCAGAGGCAGCTCCGTGGGGCTGGCCTGCTTTGGGGAAGTGATGCTGTCCCACATGGCCCAGTGCAGTGTTGGGGCAGAGCTGGCTCTGGGCTGGCTGCAGGATCCTCCGTCCTGCCAGGGTGGGCTGTGCTGATGGCAGTGCCACGCTGTGCTCGGGGCCCACCAGGCGTGTTAACTGCTCTCTACGCAGAAAACATTCTCCCCAAATCAGCCCCGTGGTTTGCTCCTGTGTTTTGTTTCAGGAGGCTATGATGGGCTGAACATCCTGAATTCTGTCGAGAGATATGACCCCCACACTGGACACTGGACAAATGTCACTCCAATGGCCACCAAGCGCTCAGGTAAGAGCCCACAGTGCCTTGAAGTCAGTGTGTTTCCTGCTGCACTGAGGGAGCAGTCACTGCTGGTGTGTTCTGCTGCCCTGGAGGGTGCTCTGGCCTCCATGGGTGGTTTGGCTTTGAGAAGGGATGATTTTACAGCACACTGGCTTGAATTCCCAAGAGAAATACTAATTTTCACATGCCTGCTGTCTCCATCCCACGCCAAGGTGTGTATAGAGGAATGTAGTGGTGGGGGTTTAGGTTACAGGGAGGGAGAGGAAATGCTGTGTGACTTCCGAAACTGGGAACAGTGCTTGGCATGGAAAAGAGCTCACAAGGCACAAACTGACCATAGTACTGGGTCAATGCTTGTCAGCTGCACGGGACATGGTGACGGCAGGCGTGCCCTGCCAGGCTGCTCCTTCACCTGAGCCCTGCTCCAGGGCAGCAGGAGCACAGAGAGCAGCACTGCCAGAGCAGTGTCACCCTGCAATGGGGTTCCACAAATGGTGCAGTCAGACATTATTATCCCCCACCAACTCTTCACTTGTCTCTCTGCCTGGAGTTCTATCCAAGCTTTAAGTGGGAAGTTGTATCTAGGACAAGAACACAGTTTAAATCCTGCTTTTGGAGTATCTTTCTGTTTAGGCTCTCCTTCATTTCTCAGACGAGTTGCCATGGGGCTCCTGTAGCTCTTGTGTGCCCAGGTGTGTTGATCTCCTGCTCTTGCTGTGTGCCTCAGGCCTCCTGCCCTGAGCTCCAGGCCATGCTGATGAGCTGCCCTGGCCCTGCCTGTGTGTGCGTGGGCAGGTTGCTCAGGGCCTTCACACCTGTGTGGCTCCCAGTGCTTAGAGTTACATTCTTAGACCCTGTTGCACATCCCTTTTGAAGTTACTTTTTCTCTGCTTCTTTCAATAACTGCCCCTCACAGTCAGCCTGGGCAGCACTGCTCCATGTGATTCCTGTGCAGTGTTCCTGGTTAGGGCCAAGTGCTGGCTACTCAATAAAACTGGGCTCTGTTCCAAAAACATTTCAGCTTTCTTGTGCCTGCAGTGGCATTCACCAAAACCCCGATCTTTAAATATTTATTCCTGTGACAGGGATATTCCTGTTAAGTGTGGGTTTGTCTACCAAGAATGGATTTGATTTAGGAGTTGGGCACTTTCCACATCCAGGAAGACCCTACATATAAAAAAACAGGATAAATCTGCAAGTTTTTCCAAGTCAGAGGCACCATGTGAGACCAATCCACAAATCTCTAGGAAGCTTGAGGGTCAGATGAGTCTGCTTTGAGCACCAGAGAAGATTGACTTTGGACAAGACCAAAAGCAGAGTTCAAGGGAAAAGCCTTCCACAACAGGCATTTCCCAGGTCTGAGCTCCCCACAGGAGCTGGGGGCTTTAGTAGCAGTGCCTTGGCTGCAGCATGAGCTCCTTGGTGCCACAAGCAAGCAGCAACATGGTGAGACTCCTGACCCCAGCACTGGCTCAGCTGGTGTCTTCCTTGCAACTGTGACCTGGAGTACCAAGATCTGAAACATGGGTGTGCCCAAGGGCCTTTTTTTGCCCAAGTTTTTTGCTGCCACTCTGGTACTAACACCCCTAACTAGTCATAGCTTAGGTACTTGCAGCCTTCATCCTGGTGTCAGTTAAGTCTGTCCTGGTGACCTTGGGCCCTGTAGGACTTCTTTGGCCTCCAAAGAAGACTTATCCACATGCAGGTCTTTGAATTCCAGGACCAGGACTAAAAGTAATCTTGGCGTTATTCACAGAGATCATTTCCTCCTTGTTTCTTTCCACCTCCTAGGACAGATTCTGGAGGGAGGCTACCCCTCAGCGACCTTGGCCATATTGCATTGCTGGACCTGATTTCCCTGATTAGGCCTTGGTTTGGTCTCTTCAGCCAAAGCTCCTGGAGAGCCCACTGGGCCAGCCTGGCCATTCCCAGCTGTTCGGGTGCTCTCAGCAAGGACAGAGAGGGAAAGCGAGGATGCGTTCAGTGGAACAGAAAGTCTCATACCCTGTTTGTAAAGAAACAGATCCATGCCCTACAAGTGCAGGGTAGCTGGCTCGTTTCCTTCAGGGTATTCATTAGTGTAGTAGTTCATGTTGGTGGTGACAGCCTGACAGGGCTGACTGTGTCCCCAGGTGCAGGAGCCCCCAAGGCCACCAAGTGCATGGTAGTGTCACAGTGTCCTCCAGTGCTGTACCTGAGGGGGCTGCCAAGGAGGAGCCAAGGCTGGCAGGGGATTATTTGCTGCTGGTTTCATAAATTCCCAGTTGGACCAGCATATTATTGTCTGCTGCACTGTGAGAACAGCTGTTCAGGCAGATGCTCCAGCCACCTCTGCCTCTGCAACAGTGTAGAAACCAGTTCTCATTTCCCTGTCTTCCAGAGAAGTAATGTCAGGGAAATCCCTCCTCCAGCTCTGTTATGGAGCAGTGTACAGCTACTCTCCAGGCTACAGCCAGGAGCTGGGTGACACCAGGGAGTCAGAAACACCAGAGGAGCTTGTCTCTGTACTGACAGTCCCTGCCAGCTGCCTGCCAGCAGAGCAGGCCTGGTGCTGCTCTGCTCTCCCACCTGTGGTCAGGTGTCAGCCCAGGTAAACGTCTCGTGCTGCTGTGCTGCCTGGGCCCCCCATGGCACAGAGTCAGCAGTGTTTAGCGGAGTGACGTTTTCATGTATCATATTGGAGACAACAACAACAGAAGCCGCAGTTACCAGCTCTTAAAAAATGTCCTGTGAAGAGGGAGGAACTGACCTGTTCAGCCTTGTACCAGCGAGCCCCGTGCTGCCGGTGTCACTCGTGGGTGTGACTGTGCCACCTTCTCTCCACAGGGGCTGGTGTGGCTCTGCTCAATGACCACATTTACGTGGTGGGTGGGTTCGATGGCACGGCGCACCTCTCCTCGGTGGAAGCCTACAACATCCGCACCGACTCCTGGACCACGGTGACAAGCATGACCACGCCCCGCTGCTACGTGGGGGCCACGGTGCTGCGGGGCCGGCTCTACGCCATCGCCGGGTAAGCCCACGGGGTCCTGCAGCCCTGGGTGCTGAACAAGTGACCTGAGGGGACACAGCTGCTGCCCCTTCCACGGGGCCTCTCCTCTATGAGAGGAGACACCCACAGGGTCACCGTGCCCAACCAAAACGGGCAGCACAAAGGTCCAGGGCCCAGGCAGGCAGGAGAGAGGCAGCAGACAGCAATGGCAGCTTGATGCAGGGGTTATAATTTGGGCTATTCCTGCTGTTTGCAGCTGCCCAGCCTCCCAGGAAGAGCTCTGAATGCCTCAGCCCCTTCCTCCAGCACCGTCCTTCATTTGTAACTTTCTGTCCCGGCAGATACGATGGCAACTCACTGCTGAGCAGCATCGAGTGCTACGATCCCATCATTGACAGCTGGGAAGTGGTCACCTCCCTGGGGATGCAGCGCTGCGACGCGGGAGTCTGCGTCCTGCGGGAGAAGTGATCAGGAGGGAGCTCACAAAGAAAAACATTCTAAAAAGTCTCAGCTGGAGGAAGAGTCCCAAATGATTTGCAGTGACTGTTCTTGAGAGTTGTGGATGCTGTGGGAATAGGCACCAGAACAGCAGCTTTCTGTGCTGCTTGTGACTAGAGCATGTGCATAACTGTGTGATCTCAGCAGTCATTTGAAATCAGGGGCTCTGTGGGAAGCTGGAGGAAGGGGGTGAATGGGTCAGGAGAAGCTGCACTCTCTGCTGTTCCTGTGGCTCAGTCTGTGGGCAGAGCAGAGTTGCCCCAGCCTGGTCTCAGCCAGCCTGGTGACCCCTCCCAAGGACATGTACATACCACTGGGTCACCTCTTCAGCCACCGCAGGACCCCGCGGGTCCTCAGGTCGCTCTCAGCCATGTGGATGTGTGAGGGTGAATCCAGCTGCTCTTATGTTCCAGCTTCAAATCATCGTGTACATACTGAATGTTCAAACGTGCTCCTTGAGCGCGCGTGGGTGCAGAGCCGGGTTGGGTGAGCGTGTGTGAGGGGGGCCTGCACTGTCACTGCGTCTGCAGGGTCCTCGCAGGGCTGCACACAAACGGAGTCGCAGGTTAAAGCTGTCAACTACTGAGACAGAGCCTGAGGCCACAGGGGCAGAGGGCAGGGGAGGAGCTCGTTGCCGCCACAGAAGCGTCTGCAGCGTTCCTGCTCTTGATCAGGTGCTCAGCAGGGTTCATCACATCGTGTGTCCTCAAAAAGCTTGACAGCTCCAGCTGCAAACGATGTGTGGCACCAGGAGCTTGGCTGTGCTGCGGCCGTGCCTGTGCCCCACCCTGTGAGGAGGTCACCTGAGCTGAGGCCAGGAGAGTAGGGACACAGTGGCTGCTGCCCACCAAGGTCCTGCTGGTGAGTCACTGGGGTTTGTCCCCAGACAGACCTGGCAGGGGGACCCAAGGCAGCCTTTCACTCAAGTTCTTTGTGTTGGTTTTCCTTTTATCTAGGGTTTTTCTGCTTCCAGGGCTGTTCCGGAGTGACATCCAGGATTCCGTTTTGCCCTTTGTTCTCAGCTGTTTATTCCCCTGTCTCATAACTCCACATCCCATGACACTTGCTATCCCTGGCCTGCCCCACGAGCTCAGGTGAGGCTCCATCAGTGGCTCACACCAGCTCACGGAGCACTCCCTGCTCAGCATGTCCTGCCTCGCTGCATTCCTGGGAGCATGGGCTCCCCTCTGCCATCAGCTCAGCCCCACAGTGCCTGGGCTCCATGTAGTGCTGCTCGTTGAGCTTCCTGCTGACTCCTTGCTTGGGGACAGGGTGGGATCAGGGACATGGTAGCATGACCTAATTATGCACTTTCAGCCAATGCTCTGACCTTCTGCATTTGTTTCTATCACAGAAGTGTTCTGTGGTTTTGTTTCCTATGTTTATTTTTTAATGAAAGTATAAAGAATAAAATATTTCCTGAGCCAGTGGGAGTTTAGCGTGTGTTCTCTACCTTCCAGATGTTTGTCAAACTGCTGTATCAAGGGTTTGCACAAACCCTGTGTTGGACCAGGCAGCCACCCTCAGGTGTCTCTGCCCTGCAGCTTCAGCCCAGTAGTGAAAAACAGCTGCTCCAGCTGTGAGATCTCTGGCACAGAGACCAGCAGGGAATTTGTTGCAAGGTCTGTTGGAGAAGAGCATGGCAGCAGAGAGGAGGAAAAGACTCTGATTACAGTCAACAGCAATAATGAATCATCAGGGGCTGAACATGAGCCCAGGTGTGCCCAGGTGGCTGAGAAGGCCAATGACACCTGGCTTGTACCAGCCATGGTGTGACCAGCAGGACCGGTAACCATCCCTCACTGCCGAGGCCACACCTCCAATCCTGGGGGCAGTCTTGGTACCCTCACAAGAAGAAGGTCATGGAGGGGCTGGAGCATGTCCAGAGAATGGCAACAGAGCTGGGGAAGAGTCTGGAGCACAAGGAGCAACTGAGGGAGCTGTGGGGGCTCAGCCTGGAGCAAAGGAGGCTCAGGGGGACCTTGTGGCTCTGCACAAGTCCCTGACAGGAGGGGGCAGCCGGGGGGGGGTCGGGCTCTGCTCCCAGGGAGCAGGGACAGGAGGAGAGGGAACGGCCTCAGGCTGGGCCAGGGGAGGCTCAGGTTGGATATTGGGGAAAAATTTCTTCCCTGAAGGGGTGGTCAGGCCCTGGCACAGCTGCCCAGGGCAATGGTGGAGTCGCCATCCATGGAAGTGTTCAAAATATGTGTGGATGTGGCACCAGGGAACATGGGTTAGTGGTGAACATGGCAGTGCTGGGGGAACGGTTGGACTCAATGATCTTAAAGGTCTTTCCCAAATTAAACCATTCCATAATTCTAATACTGTTACAGTAGAGCTGCAGTTGCAAAACAATTACAGCTCCTTTGTCCACCATGGGCATGTGGGATGGATGGAGCCCAGCATTAATTCATCTGCCCATATGCAAAACACAGATTCTGCTGATTTCAGTGCAAACTGCAGCATCCTGCCCCAGCAGCCTTTGATGGCTCCAAATCCTCTCCCCACTACCTGGTCCTCCCATAAACAGCTCACCACTCACTCCAGATGTTCAATAGCTTCTCCTGACACCTGTCCCCCAAACTGCTCCATCAGTCTTCAGCCAGCGAGAAATAGGGAAGCAAACAAGGGGACAGGCCCCATTTGGGGAGTGCAGTACTCACAAGGAAGCACTCACTGGTCCCATACATGGATCTGTCCCTGTATGTGTGCCCCTCTGACACACATATGTGATACCTGTGCCCCTCTGACACCTGCAGGGTGACAGGCAATGCAGGGGGAGTTTCCAGGCTCTGATACTGACCCTGGAGCTGTCAGTAGCTCCTCTCCCTTCCCTGACCTGCCCTGCTCTCCTGCAAAGGGCTCAGGGGATTCAGCTCCAAAAGTGACGTGTCCAGTGTGTGGTTGGGCAGAAACTCAGCAGCTGGGCAGACTGAAGCAGCAGCATCAGAACTGGGTCACAGCAGGATGTGACCCCATGAGAGCGGCCAGCAGACCCATCCCTGCCTTTCCAGGGCAGGATGTACTGAAGGGCTTGAAGAGGAACTCGTGTTTCCAGGGAGGTAACGCACAAGACAAACCTTCAAAATGCTCCGTGGAGGTGAGAAAATGTACAGGCTCCTGCTGAAAGCAAAACAAAGGGACAAAATGTTCTACTTGGGAAGAAGCTGGTATTGATTCTCCCCAGCCAGCAAAAGTGAAGCTTTGCTTCATGAATAATCCAGCAGAAAATCCTAAAGGGCAGAATTAAGAGTGAGTTTCCAACAGAGACAGTCCCCACCCAAGACTTAAGAATTGGCCAAAGATCCTATTAGTAGGTTTTTATTTACTCCTTGAATTGTTCACAAGGACTGCAACAATGAGAGACACCACTCCAGCCACCAGCCCTGACCAACCAGCCCAGCCCAGCCCAGCAGCAGCCTTGGGCCACGAGCTGGAGACATCAGTGTTGTGTTGTGCCACTCGGGGTTTATGGGCTCGTCAGAAGGGCCCCATCTCACGTTAAGGTGACGAGGTGAGAGCGGAGGCAGCACTGGCAGCTGTGGACTTGCATCCTGCACGAGCCTCCCTGGGGCAGGCAGAGGGCTCACCCTCCTCTCCCCCCATCTGGCTGGGATCTCGCTCCTCACAGGCTGGGTTACCACCAAACGAGGATGTGCACACTTGGTACAACCAGGCAGAGGCCCTACAGATGTGTCATTTCATGTCAGACTGGGAGGGAAAGGCCTCCCCCGCTGAGCCTCCTGCAAAGCAAATGCATGGGCAGGAGCAGAGCTTTCCTGGCTGGTCTGGGGGCAGGAGTGACCCATGGGGAGGCTCTGAAGCTCTGGAGAGAGAGAAGTGACGCTGAAGTGGACTGTCCCTGCTCAGGTGCCTCTGGGGCAGCCAGAGTCAGCTCCCGGGGCAGGGATGGATTTGGACTCCCAGGAATGTTCCGGGGTGTTTTTCTAAAAGTGGTGTTGACACCTACATGAGCAGGAAAGAACTCACAGAATCCAAGAACAATCGCAGCTGGGAAGGGCAGTCTGGAGGTCTGTAACCCTGCCTGGAGGAGACCCAGTTTGGATCAGGTTCCACTGAGTCCAGAGTATCTCCAAGCACGGGGATTCTGTGACTCCCTGAGCCCCTGGACAGGTGGCTCTGGCTGTGGGACAGAACTGAATCCTGTCACCTTCCTGTGGCTGGTTTGTGCCTGGCTCTGGGCAGTGGGTGCCCCAGGACCACGCTCAGCGGGTGCTGCTGAGCTCCACACCTCCCTCATGCACCGCTCCCCTCTCACATACACATACATCCTCTCCCCCACATACACCCAGACAGAGCTCAGGAGCTCCAGTGCCCCGAACACTGCCCCTGCCTTGGAAACACCTGCACAGCTCACAGGACAGTGGGGTGATGTCTCCCAGCTACACTCACACCCCAGCTCGTGTCAGGACTGCCCAGGGCTGCAGCCTGAGGTGAGCAGCTGGATTGCTGATGAAATCCTGTACCTTTACTTAGCACCTCGAGTATCGGTTCCCATTTCTGGCTTCTCCTGAGAGTTCTTGGCAGCAGACAGTCGGGAGACAGTGAGGCAGCAGGAGGATGTGGCATATTTACACCAAATCAGGGCTCTTCTGGGATCTGGCTTACCCTCTAAAGTGGCTCAATCAAAAGGCCTCTTTCAGTCTTTTCCACACTGACAGAGGGCTGGCAGTGGCAGCCCAGACCCGCACACCGCCACAGCGGCTCAAAGATGCTCAGTGAGGAGCAGCAGAGGCACCTGGGCCAGGACCTTGTCCCCAGCACTGCTGCCTGTGAGCACCGGTGCTGCCTCCTGCTTTGCCCAGGCTCTGTGGGGTCAGGCTGATCTCTGCTTTCCTCTCCTGGAAAACACATTGCTCCCAGTGTCAGCCCCTTGCCCCTTTCAGTGCACTCTGTCCTCCCCATTTTGAGCGGGCTCTCTCTGTACCAAGCAGCCAAGCAGCTGCTGTGTTAGAGTAGCCCAGGCACTCCCAAATGCTAATGCAACCACCAGATGGAAAAGATGTGCTGCAGCTTCAAAGAATCCCAGGATGGGTCAGGTTGGAAGGGACCCCAGTGGCTCATCTGGTCCCACCTCCCTGCTCAGGCAAGGCCATCCCAGAGCACATGGCTGCATCCAGACGGTTCTGGAATATCTCCACTGATGGAGACTTTGAAGGGAGATATTTCCCTTTGTCCAGTGTCAACTGAGCTCCTTCTCCAACCGCTGTGATGAATTCAAGCATCTCCAAGCTCCCATGCCTGGGATGTGACTGTCCCTGATGGTCCCTGTGGGCAGGCCCACGACAGACAGACTGCACCGCCAACTCCTGCCAGTCCGGGATCATTGGGGAAACAGCAAATCCGGACAGGTTTGGGTGGGAAGGACCTTAAAGCTCATCTCATCCCCCCTGCCATGGCAGGGACACCTTCCCCTGTCCCAGATTGCTCCAAGCCCTGTCCAGCCTGGCCTTGGACACTTCCAGGGATCCAGGGGCAGCCACAGCTGCTCTGGGCAACCTGTGCCAGGCCCCAGCACGACCCCAGGGCAGGATTCCCACCCGGATTCCCACCCGGATTCCCACCCGGACGCTCCCGGGGATGCGGAGCAGGGCGGGGCCCCGCCAATGACGTCACCGCTGGGGGCGGGGTTATTACAATGACGTATGTGCATCGCTCCGTGTGACGTCACGACGCAGGCCCCGCCCCTCGCCATGGCGGCGCCCTGCGCGGAGATGGAACCGGCGGCGCCTCCTCCCTCCCCTCCTCCTCCTCCTCCCGCCGCCGCCGCGCCGGGCTCGGCCGGGCTCGTGTGCGCGCAGGGCCGCAACCTGCGGGCGGTGCTGTGCCAGCGCTGCGGCTCCCGGGTGCTGCTGCCCGGCGCCGCCACCTTCGCCCGCCGTGAGGTACCGGGGGGTTCGGGGGGGGCGGGCGGTGCCGGCCGGCGGTGACGGCCCCGTGGTGACGGCCCCGTGTCTCCGCAGCTCCTCCTGCCCGCCATGAGGAAGAAGGCGGCGGCGGCGGCGGCGGCGGGAGGCGGCGGGGACGTGCTGCGGGAGCACTGGCTGGTGCGCGACATGTTCTCCTTCGAGAACGTGGGATTCACCCGCGACGTGGGCAACGTCAAGTTCCTGGTGTGCGCCGACTGCGAGGCGGGGCCCATCGGCTGGCACTGCCTCGACGACAAGGACAGCTTCTACGTGGCGCTGGAGCGCGTGGCCCACGAGTGACGCCGGCCTCGGGCCGGGAGCTGGGCCCAGCCGCCGGGAGCCCCGACAGCCCCGCGGCCGGGCAGCCCTGCGGACTGACACGGGGGACTGACCGCAGCTGGTCACCCCAGAGCCCGACTGACCACGCCCTGCCTGCCCCATGGCCCGGTGCCCCTTGGCCTGGCTGGCCACAGCTTGCCTGCCCCCCAGTGTGACTGACCCACAGCCCGGCTGGTCACCCCACATCCCAGATCCACAGGCTGACCAGCGTCAGGAATTGCAGCCCTGGCACAGCCAGCTTCTCAGCTGCACCCACATGGGAAGAGTGGTGGTGGTGGGAGGGTCCCCTGTACCCTGCAGGGACAGCTCACCCTGACGGTTTTGTCCCGGAGCCTGATCTGCCCCAGTGTGGCTGCTGCACCTCCCTGGTGGCTGCTGTTGCTCCAAGGGGCTGAGGTGTCTCTCAGGCTGATGGCCCTGTGACACCGTGGAAATGGGGGCACTGGAACGGGGCAGCAGGAGCACAGGACTGCTGCACTGAGTCATCGTGGCAGCTGAAACTGTCTGACCTGCAGCCAGAGCAGTTCTGGGGTTTAAGGCTGAATCTTCTGTTGATTTTCAGAAGGACTGTTCGCTGCCCCAAGCTCTAACACTTACGTTCTCCAAAACCTCATCCCACCCGACAGCTGTACTCTGTGAGAGTTGTGGCACCTGAAGTGAGTGCAAGGCGTTCCAACTAACGTTTGCAGTTCTATTAACTGAGTACTTGGAAACAAAAGACAGGTAGAATGTGCAGACAGCACAGGCTGATAGAGCAGCAAATAAATAAATGTGCCAGACCACAGAGTTTTCAGGCAGCAAGAGTGCAGAGATTCCAGCCTGGAAAGGATCTGAATCATTGGACAGGTAGTGCTGAAGCATGTCAGAACAGCCGTATGTGTGTGTGTTAAACAGTGATGTCAGGAAGGAATTTCTCTTCTGTAAAAGCTGGTGGTAAGAGTAACCTGGGATATTGTGACCAGTTTTGTTTTCAGCCTTTTAAAAGCTGGGCACAAAGCTAATTAAAAATGGAAGGAGGCTGCAGCAGCCGTGGTTCTCACTGCATTTATCACTACTGGTAGTTGTTGCAAACCCTTGTATGAGTGGCAGAGCAGCTCTCCAGGGATGCTCTGGGGTCCCTGGTGCTGTGCCTCCCTGTGGGACATATCACTGTCCTCTGCTCATAAGCACTTGGCTACTAACCCAGCTGTGAAGGCATAGCTGTCACTGTGCTGGGGTGATAGACTTGTTTGTGCCACCAAACTCCAGGTGGGTTGTGGGTGTGCTGCCCCAAGGCTGTGGGAATGACCTTTCCCTTGCTCCCTTAATGAAACAGTTTTGCTGGCAGGGCTCTGCACAGCAGGCACAGCCTCAGATGAGTCTCCCGGAAGAGGCATCCTGACAGCAGGAGGGGCAGAAACAAGTCCCTTCTTCCTGCAGTGCTTGAGCACCTGCACTTGTAAGATTTGGAGACTCTGCCTTTATGTGGAAGATCCAAGGTGTTGGCTGTTCTGGGGCTGCTCTGTCAGGAACCTCTGCTGTGGGCAGTCAGGATTTATCAGGGGAGGGAGAGAGGCAGAACTGTGGTCTGGGGGCTGAGGGTCTCACTGGAGCAGGAGGCAAATCCTGTGCTGTGTCCTTGCTACCTGTGTCAGATGGACATTTGTCATGGAAACTGCTTCTTCCCTCCTGCCCTTCCTGTCTCTTAGCCCTAAGCCCAGGGACTGCACAGGTTCATCGAGGAGATGTACCTCGAAGGACAAGAGAGCTTCACTTGGGTTCTGCACAGGCATGGCAAAATGGTGGGATCACAGAACTAATTTCACACTTTCATTTGGGTTGTTGTCTATCAGGAAATGTGTTCTGACCTGTAATACCCCAGTGATAGTCCATGTTGCCTAAATATGCCGTGCTGCACAAGCTTCATTTGGAAGGTGCCACTGTGCAGAACAGACTGTGGAAATCAGCTCGGCTAACACTGAGTAAATGACCTCCAAAAAATGGTACATGTGGATTCCTGAGTAGAGGGTGGCACTGGGACGGAGCTGGGGGATGGTGGCAGCTTTCCCCGTCAGTAGAACACCCCTGGAGAGATGGGAGAGCTCGGGTCAAAGGCCTTCATGTCAGAATGGCAGCAACTGAGATCCACCTCAGTGCTGGGAGTGCTGGGAGCTCCTGCTGCGCTTCGGTGGGAGAGGGGAGGTGAATCCTCCTTGGATCCAGGTGTGCTTTCTGCTGACTCAATAGGATCACATAGACTTGAAATGCTAAGAAGAAATGAACAGTCTGATGGGAATTCTTGGGAAGAAGCTTTTGTACCATGAGATCTTGGGGGTCTTTCAGCCTCACGTAGGGTCTTGGGTTCCGGCAGCTTGGAAAGGCCATGAGAAACACCCCTGCAGTGCAGGTGGCACGGGCAGAGACCGGGGCAGGTGAAGGGACAGCTGTGCAGTCCAGCTCCCACTTAGCACCTGGTCTAATTCATGTTCCCAGAGGTCACTGAGAATTTCAGGGGGGTGGGCAGGAAATGAGGAAAAGGCAGCATCATTGTGGAATTTGAGCTCAGGCAGCTCCACTGTGCTGTTAATGGAGCATTGGGGGAGGAATGTCCCAGTCAGCAGATGTGGTCTGGGGGAAGAGCAGCTGCTGCTCCACCCAACACATCACCAGGCTTGGGATCTGCTGAAGCTGCACCGTTCCTGTGTCAATGAGAGCTAATAAAAATTCACATAGACTCACAAATCTTTTCACTGCTTTTTATCCAGCATGTTGAAAAACTTTTCGAGTTGCTTGCAGTAACTCCTAGAAAATAACAATAGACAACCCTCAGGCATGGGAAGCCTTACTTAGACAGGACCTGGGAAAGCTCATCTTGCAGCCCATCTTTCTCTGTCAACACCAAGACAGTGCAGAAACCCTTATTTCCACGTGTAGGTCACTTCAATTTGAAAATGGATACTTCTATTTAATGTCTGCATAAATTTGACTCTTAAGACCATCCTCTGTTGAGATGTAGCAGTGCCTCAAGAAGGAAGAGTAACAAACCTGTGTCCCTTGCTCCAGCCAATCCCTCCAGCAAGGTGCAGGGGGCCAAATAATAATTTTGTCTTAGTTGCTTGCCGGTGTGGATTTAAGGTATGCCTGGTCTGTATGGGTCAGGTGTTTATATACCTGTCTTGGTTTGAAAGACACGTGTCTGCTAAGGAAGGCAGAAGCCTCCCTTGGAATGGCAGATGCGACCCCCCCTTCCCTCTGAGTTATTATAATTTTGAAATCAAGGGGCTTTTAGGCAAAGATGTGGGAAATAGGAATAACAGCTCTTTACTATTATATATATATATATAACCAGTCAAACACACAGCAATAACTCTGGCAGTAACAGCAATCACAAACCCAGTGCCAGCCTTCTCAGCTGTCAGGCCCTTTCCCCTCGGGTGCAGTTCCGCTCGCAGCCGGCAGGGGCGCTGGCGGCTCCCGGTGAGCAGGGCAGGTGCGATGGTTCCCCCGCGGCTGCAGGGGGCGCTCCGGAGCGAGCTCGGGGAGCACGCGGCTCTGGTGCCCTGGGATCCCGGGAAGGGATGGAACAAAGGCTTCACAAACCCCTGGGCAGCTGATCCCGGGCTCTCAGGAACAGCAGGCTGGAATGGCAGGGACGAACGCAAATCCCGGGTGGCAGGCGAGATGTATCCAAACGGGAAACCCCCCTGGAGGTCGGGCAGGCAGGTCGAGCACGGCTACAACGCAGCGAAGGCTCGGGGCAGCAGCGGGGCAGGGCGGCCACAGCCCGGCTCCAAGCGGGGCAGGGAAGGCGGACTGTGGGATCCCGGGGCTTCTCCAGCAGAAGGAAAAGCGGCCGAAGAAAGCAGCCTCCCTCTCTGTCCGAATGCCGAGACCGACTGCCCTCACACCCAGGTGAAACAAAAAGAGCAGCCAGATCTTTTGTTTTTCTTAAATACCCGGCCATTTGTTCCCCTAGCAACATGTATGGGGGGGGGAGGGGGGGGAAATTCCTTTAACAGAAAAAAAAAAAACCACAGGAAAGCTCCTAAAACCCCAACAATACCATAAATGTGCTTAGGATGGTTAAAAGCAGACCTTGCTCCACTCTGGCTCTGGCACTGGGACGGGTTCAGAGCCCAGAGCCGTGGTCTGGGCTTGGCTGACATTGGCACCTCATGTAGGTTCACCTCTCTGCTCCCATTCCCACCCAAACCTCTCACTCGAGCAACTGCTGAACCCTCTGCATGTTCAATTTGGTAACTTAGGCTAAAGCTTCTTTTCTTGGCTGCTGGGTTGACACACGGGAGTTTGAGTGCTGCAGCCTGTGAGATGCTCCGGAGGCAATGGCTGGATGAAGGCCTTCCCTCCTCTTTGGTAGCCACAGGCTGTGAGATCAGCTGAGCTGTCCTGGGGAACTGCCACAAGTCGTGCCTTGCGTAGATGTCACAATCACAATCTTCCTTCCCTAAATTAATTCCATTGCACTCAATCAGGTAAGTGGTGTGTGGAGCAGGGACTGGCATTCAAGGCTCCCTCTTTCCCCAGCTCTGCAGGTCAGCAAAAGGCCTTGGTGCCTGGGCCTGCCAAGACCTGAGGTCTCTCCTTGATTCCTCACCCCTAACCGAGGGAATCTTCAGCAGAGCAGTGATAACCATGTGGACTTTGAAGGAGCATCTTGGAGAACTTTGCTGTTTGCGTCCTTGCTGTGTCCTAGGGCTCTCCCATCCAGCTAGTCCTCACAGAGGAACCCAGGAGGGAGGAAAGTGGGATCACTGCAACACCTGCACAGTGTGTCTATGGGACCTGCTGCCTGCAGGTGTGGAGGAGAATGGCTCAGCAGAGTTCAGAGAAGAGCTGTGGTTGATGAAAGCAGGGCCAGCTTGGCCAGGAGAGGTGGTTGTGGTGTTCCCTGTCCTGCACAGTTCACCTTGCTGCGTTCCCTAAACCTCTGTGTGCCCCATCAGCACAGGCAGTTCTGCAGGGGGGGTGTTTGGAGGAACAGGGATTTCTGAAATGATTTATGAATTTCCCTGAAGGTCATTTTACATATCTGACATTACACTCCCTGGCAGGGACATAAGTAGGAGGAAAGGAAACAGTTGAGATGAAATAGCTTCAGGGTTCTTGGACAACTGGTACAGGGAAAGCGTCCCTGCCTCCCACAGAGTCAGGTTAATACAGGCCAAACTCCGGAATCAAAGAAACACTAAACCACCAAGTATTTTGCCAAAAACCCACCAAGTATTTTGAAGCCGCTTGGGGACACAAAAGGAAATCACAGCAGATGAGTGGAACTGGCCATAAAAGTGCAGAGAGAACATGAGGGTTTTTATCAAAGCCAGCTTTGTTCTCTTTCAACCAACACTTTTATGCATTTCAGCATGAATACTTGAGTGCTGAGTTGTGAGGCAGCCAGCTCCCTACGGTGCAGCTTTGGTACGAACACAGCTGGGCCTCCTGGTGCCGGTGAGGGGAGAGAAGGGGGAGATGGCAGCCCAGCAATCCAGGTGAGAGTTACTGACCTGTGGGGCTGGATGGGGGAGAGAAGCCAGTTTTCGCAGGAGTGTGCTTTGGAGTGAGTACCCCAGCACCTGAAAATGACCCGACCTTACTCAAAGAGAAAATCAAGTGCTTGGCTCCCCCCTTTGTGCAATCCCTGAGGAAGAGTGAGCAGGTTCCTGGGTTGCTGAGGTAACACTTCCATCCTCTGAGAGGGGGAGGCAGCTCTGGAAAAAGTGTTTCTTGCATCCTTCCTAAAGCTGAACTGAGCGTGGCACAGTCCGTCCCAGCGGTTGCTGCAGCTTGGCTTTTGAAGCACTGCACATCCAGCTCTGGGAGAGCTGCAGGGGTGGGAGCACCTGGGGGAGGATCTGTCTCTTGAGCATCCCAGCGCCATTTCTTGGGGGCCTAAGACATGAACTAGTGAGATATGGCTTCTGCCTGGAAAAAGGCACTTGCCCTTCCTTCCTTGGCACGGTTCTCAGCCGTGTGGGCTGAGCTGGACGGGACAGCCCCGGGCAGGTTTGGAACCCAGAAATGCAGCTGGACCTGGCAGTGGGGCATGTGCTGCCACAGCAGCCAGGCAGCCAGAGCCGTGTGTTTCCAGGAGCCCCGGCTGTGTGGCAGGACAGGGCAGAGCTGCAGGCGGGGTCTGTCCTTCCCAAGTCTTTCAGGGTGATTTGTGTGTCGATGGGATCCGCGTGTCCCTGGGGCGAGAGGCTGCGCTGGGAGGATTCCCCCGTGGATTTGTTTGTCCCCGCCTCTCCTCGCTGAGGAAGCAGCAGGGAGTGTGTGTATGCTCAGCTGGGCTTCTGCTCCCCCTTTCATGTTCCTTATCTTCCAGGAGGCTCTGAATTCCCTGGGGGAAGGCAGGCAGTTGCTGTAATCGCTGTGCGTGCAGAGGCAGAGCGCTCCCGTCTGCTTGCTGCCGGGAGTCCCCTGTGCCATTGTTCCAACCCAGCTGGAAGAGATGCCCGAGAGCAAGAGAAAATGAGCAAAGCCGTGTCAGCACAGGTATCGTTCCCGTCCTCAAGCAGCTGGCTCTGCACGCTGCCTGGAATGCTGTGAACAGCAGGCTCTTTCCGTGGCAAACATCCAGACCACAGCTCGTTGCAGAATCGCCGGTTAATTTGGAATATCTGGCAGTGGAACATGAGGATGTGGCTTCAAGGACTTGTTGCCTCGTGCTTTCCTGTTCTCTTGGAGGACTTGGTTCTCTCTGCCAGGCCGTGGCAGGTCCAAGGGGCCAGCACCAAAAAGGGCCAGGTCTCAGCAAATAGAGCCCAACTGCCAAAGAGAAAGGATGCTTGGAGAAAGGAGCAGCTTCAGGCTCCAGAGGGAGGGAGGGAGGGAGGGATCTCCCTTGATAAGGAATACCGAAGTGTGAGGGCTGTAGCTACACATCAGCAGCAACCTGGGATTGTGTGCCCTCATCAGCTCAAGCCCTGCTGCAGCCACAGGTGTCCCAGTCTGGCTCTGGTGCCAATGCTCCACAGGCCCTCATGATGCCAGCACTGTTCAGGGGAACCTGGTTCCATCCCTTCCCTCAAGGCCCCTGCTAGGATATGGGGATTTCTGTTGAAAACCCAGTATGCCGGCACCAAAAGGGAATGTCTTGTGTGTGCTGGATGGTACCTGAGGCACAGCTCCTGATTTTGGGAGAGGTGATGCCACAGTGCCCAGTGCTGCACATACTCAGGGCAGCACAGCATAAAGTGCAGTTTACTGGGACCCTCTGGCTCACTCCTTGGCACCCCCTCCTTGCCTTTGCAGACAGTTTGTGCTGCTGATCCAGCTAAACTGATCTGAAATTGGTCTTGACACAGAGGTCAGTGAAAAGAGGTTGTCGCCATGTGCAGCTGCACCACAAGGCCAGTGCAGTGCAGAGCTGAGTGCGCTGGTTGTGGTGCAGTGCACCTGCAAAGCACCTGTGCCTTGTCCATGCATCCCTCTGCAGGTCACTGGACCACCAGCTCTCCAGCCAGCTCAGTGCCTGCAGTGCTTCAGCTCCTCAGGGCTAGTGGGGACACGAATGCTCGGCTCTGTCCTGGTGCCCTGCTCTAATCCATCAGTGTCACCATGAATTCCCAGAGGGTCTCGAATCTGACACAGTCCACTGAGGGGTTTCTGTTCCTACCTGCTTTATTGGTCAGCAATCCACTGGATTCTCAGTACAGCCACCCTGTGTGCACTTTGGGATGCAAGAACCAACTCAGATCTGTGACACTTCCCCCAGCCTGTGCTGCCTGACCATCACAGATGGATATAGCCATGCCAGTGGAGTCTGGACTGTGGATGTGTCATGATTTAACCCCAGTTGGCAGCTAAGCACCAACACAGCCCCTTGTTTCTCCCCCACACTGTGATGGGGGGAGAAGTGGAAGGGTGAAAGTGAGAAAACTGGTGGGTTGACATGAAGACAGTTAAATAATGAAAAAGAATTTTTTAAAATGTAAGGGGAAAAAACCAACAAAGAGGAAAATAGAAACCAAGAAAAATAAGTGATGCAAGAAAGAAATTGCTCATCACCAACTGCATGGTGTCACATGGTCTGGAATATCCCTGTGGTCAGTGAGGGACAGCTGCCCTGGCTGTGTCCCCCCAGCTCCTTGTGCACCCCCAGCCCAACACTGGTGGGTCAGGGTGAAGGGCAGGACAGCTCCTAACTCAGCAGGAGCTAAATCATCCCTGTGGGGTCAGTGCTGTTTTCAGCACAGATCCCAAAGGGCACCACAAGGTGCTGTGGAGAGCTGTAACTCTGCCCCAGCCCAAGTCTGTACAAGATGTGAACTGTTTGCCACACTCACTCACTGCACCACCAGCTGACAGGTTTCATGGCCAGAAAGACCACATGGCAGGGTCGGTAGAGATGGGAATGTCCAAACACTGGGAATAGGAATGAGTTGGTACCTGGTGCTGCTGCCTGACCAGCAGGGAGGGGAAACTGCACAGCAAGAGAGATCTGGCTTAATGAGTGATTTTGGTTACCCATACAAAAAGAATCACAAAATGGTTTGAGTTGGAAGAGACGTCAAAGCTCATCCAGCTCCACCCCTGCCATGGGCAGGGACACCCTCCACTAGACCAGGTTGCTCCAAGCCCCATCCAACCTGGACACTTCCAAGGCCTTGGACACTTCCAAGGATGGGGCAGCCACAGCTTCCCTGGGCAACCTGTGCCAGGGCCTCCCCACCCCCACAGGGAAGAATTTCTCCCCAGTATCCCACCCATCCCCATCCTCTGGCAGTGGGAAGCCATTCCCCCTTGTGCTGGTACTCCAGGTCCTTGTCCAAAGTCCCTCTCCAGCTCTCCCGGAGCCCCTTTAGGCACTGGAAGGGGCTCTAAGGTCTCCCCAAAGCCTTCTCTTCTCCAGGTGAGCACCTCCCAACAAAACCCAGTTAGTTGCCCTAAAAGAGAGGCCAATTCCTGCAGCAGGGCAAGACAAGATATGTTTTCAGTATCTAAACCAAAAGTTAGTGTGGAGAAGACAAAAGTTGTAGGCTAGGGAGAGTTTACTCTCAGGTAACAGACTGAACCTGGGCCAAGCAGTTTAACCAATACAGACAGTACAGGTACCAAAGTCTGGCTTTGCTTGAGATGGGGGCAGTGTCCAGCACAGACACAGCACCCTGACAAAGAGAGGCCACGGCCCAATCGGTGTCATTCATGAGGGCTTTGAATTCTAAAGTAACAAGAAGTGTACTTGATAGAGAAGCTGTTTCAGCTTTGACAAATGGCAGGTGGAGGTTTGGTACCGCAGAGCAGCAGGAAAAGGCAGGAAGGCACCACTGAAAGAGTCTAGGCTGAAGCAGTGTTTAAAGTGAGCAGGGATGGGAGCTGCCCCTGCAATGTGGGCTTGCAGAGAACAAAAAAATAGGGCAGGTAGTGAAGTCCATGCTTGCAGGAGCAGGATTAAAACAGTTGGATGAACAAATAATCTAAGATTTAAAAGCAGAGAATGTATTTAAGGCCATTAAACCAGGCTCTTATTTAAGGATTATCTCCAAGAAGCCAGGCTAATAGCATGGTGAGGTTACAAAGTCAAGTGATCAAGGGAGAGAATGCTGATGTTAAACTTGCTCATGAAATGTTAATCTGTGTGCAGACACTGCTGCAAGTGCTCCGACTGTCACGGAAGGAACCTCACAAAACAAAAACAGAGCCCAGCCCTTTGGGGTTCCACTCTGGCAACTCAGGCACATCCTGCCACTTAATAGGACACTCCCTGCGGGGGCAGGATCAGGTATAAACAGGTTTAATAATATAATTAGAGATACGCCTGCTGTACACATTCAGGGTTCTGGAGGCCTTCCCTTGTACAAACCACTCTGGCTATGCCTTCTGCACTTATAATTCCCATATTTAAGGATTCCCAGCCCATCTGGATCAAGACTGTTTAGAACAGGAATTAATTCAGTGCTGTCTAGCTGAATAATTTTCAGCTCTAAATGAAAGCTATATCTTGGCAGCCAGCAAACATTCCCAAAACCCTCATGAAGAATCTGTGTCCTCCCATCAAGGTTTGGCTTGACGTCAGTGGATTAAGCATTCTCCCCAGATTGTTGCTCTGTTTGTTGCAATGCAGCACTTGAGATGAAATGTGCAGGTCTGTGTGATGAGATACAAGGTTGTCGTGGTTTAGGAATGATATTCCCCAATTCAGTGTCTCCACCAAGAATCCCCCAAACCAGATGCCTCTCACTGCCCCCCTTCCCCTCCACTTTTCTGCTCTGGGGATGGGATTGAGAACAGGAGGCACAAAAGGTGCAAATCATGTGTTGAGATAAGAACAATTTACTGGAAACAGCAATGAGGTAAGGAAACAACCAGTAATAGCAAGAATACTAATAACAAAGAAATTATGTACATGGAAAACCACAACAATACCCACCAGCTCTTCCTGACCACACCACGCTTTCCCCCACGGAAGGGAATGTCATTCTCCTCCAGGGAGAGTCCCTCACTTCCACCTCCCCACCCTGGCAGTGAAGTGCTTGGTATAGAATAACAACCTGGACCCACCCACACGGCTCCAGGCTCTGCCCCTCATGGCTGCTGGGAAAAAAATTCACCGTGTCCTGGCTGAAAGCAGGACAAATGTGCAGGTCTGTGCGAGGAGATGAACATCCCGCTCTGCAGCCAAAGCCCAGCGATGTGCACTGGGCTGTTGCTACTCTCTTGGGCATCCCAGGTGTCCCGGAGCACCTCCTCCTGCACATCCCTCTCCTTCCCAGGGCCCTGCCCACACCACCCTGAGGCACGCCAGGGTTTGCCTCCTTTTCTGGGCAGGGCTTGTGGATCTTCAGCTTGCCCAGGAAAAAGAAATGGGCTGAATACCCCATCTTGCTCCAGGGTGATCTTCTTTTCCCTGGATATGGGGCAGGAAGAGAGCTACAGTGGCTTCTGATTTTAACCCAGTCTAGTGAAGAGAGTGTTCCATTCTGGGTGTCTTCCATTATTTCCATGATGCATTTAGATTATACCAATACATTGCAGCAGGAAAGGGCAGCGTGCTGGCTGCTCCTGCAGCTGCAGACTAGTGACAATGCAGCCCATGACAGGCAGACCTGAATGGCCAGATGAGCCTGTCTGGATAGAACGTGACTACAGTCAGGGCTAAACCAACAAAAATCTCAGCACACAGCACAAAAAGTACTGGTTTTCCTCATTCTTGCTAGCTCAGCTTTATGCAACAGTCTTCTTTACCTGCCATACCCTTCACAAGCTACAAGAAAAAAACCAGAACATCCCTGCTTCTCTTCCCATTGCACCTCTCCCAAAGTCTAATGACAGTTCTGATGCAGGAACCTTGTCCCTCCCCAGCCTCTGCAGAGCTGACAGTGCATTTTGCAACAGCCAAAGGTCAGGGCTTTGCAGTGGGAGCCCCTGTAATAGTCCACAGCCCTGGGCTGGGTGTCAGATCTGTCAGCTGGAGGAGAAGGGTTAGACCAGATCTGATGATCCCCAGTGAACTGCACCCAGTGCCCCAAAGGAAGATCAAACCTAAACCAAAATACATGATGGTCCCTGTCGAGACAAATTGGAACTCCTTGACAACACCAAAACCCACCTGTTCCTGCAGCAATACAGGACCTCAGATCCAAAAGGAGATTCTGTTGCTTTCCTGGCCCCTGGCAAGGCATTGAGCTACCGGTGGGGAATGGGGCAGGAGCAAACAGACACGGAAAAACCCATCGCCAGATCATAGGTCAGGATAGAAAGTTTAGAAAATACAGGCTAGTGGTTCAGGAATCCTCTATCACAGGGATCACTGAAAGTGGGGAAGAATATCCCAGGGTAGCGGTGATGTTACACAACCTCTTCAACACTTCCCAAGGTATTTGCTGTGGGCCACCACGAGTGAGCTCAGTGGTGAAAGGCTGAGCCAGGGTGACTCTTCTTGTGTAATGTGTTCTGTCCTCGGTGATTTCATCATGTGTACAGTCACCTCAGGATTAAAACACAGATATCTAAACGCAACCTCTCACCCTCTGCCACAGCACCAAAGGGGCCAGGAGACGTGACCAATGCAAAGGGGAACCCAAACCAGCACAATGGCACCAACACTCAGCCCAGCACTATCTGCTCCCATGTCAGCATGTGGCAGGTGTCTCTGGGGTCTCTCCTCAGGATCAGCACGGACCTGGGCCCTTGTTTGCCGCAGCCCCATGTCGTGCACAGGTCAGGGGATCAGTCCCTGTTTGGGAGGCACCAAACACCCACCTGTCCCTCAGGAGAGCCCTGAGCTGCCAAATCAATCTCAGCCCCCTGCACTGGGAAGGGAGGGAAGGGGCTGTGTTTGTGAATGTTCAACCGTGTCACACCATCCCTCCCTCTGACACTCAGCCCTGGCCCTGACCCCAGCCATGGGAGTTTCTGGTACTGTTTCATCTGACCTGACCAAGAGGAAACCTGGGTGCTCATTCTGGGAGAAGGGATGAGGAAGGAGTGGAAGCAAAGGATGGAGTACCTGTCTGTACCTGTGTCTGTAGCTAAGGAAGATTTTTGATGGCAAATGACCCAGGGAGCCATGAACAGGTGGCTGTAAAGGTTGCAGCTGGCACAGCCCTGTCCTGCTGCCATGGGACTGAGGATCTGTCCCTGCTCACCTGGGTTATGCAGTGAAATCCATGCTGAGGAACTAGCTGCTGAAGGAGTGTGCTCCTTCCTGCTCTTGGAGCATGACACATCCCTTCACCAGCTCCCAGCTGATGTCCAAGACCAGCTGCAGGTCCTGCCATCTAGAATTTAAAATAATTAATGAAATCAAATATATTAGAGACAGAAAGAGTCTTTCAGACACAGAATAAAACCTGTCGCTGAGGAGCAGGGACCCCACACTGCTGAGGTACCCCCAGATCCAGCCTGGGATGGGCTGGTGTAAGGCTGGAGGTCATGGGGTATGGCTTAAACCAGAGCAGGAAAACTCACAAACTCACTGCCAGCCCCCCTCCCCATCTGCCATGTTCCTGTGTAGGAATTGTCCAGACAGGCATCTGGGCTGGGTTTTCTGGCCACCATAAAGGAGGCATTTGCAAGGCAGTGTCTCTCTTCCTGCTGATACAGTCAGAGGGGCCCTACACTTGTGGAAGGAACCAGATGTAAAAGCAGGGTGAGTACACAGGAGTGAAGATGGATGTGTGGAACAGAATGGATTTGCACTTGGAGAGGAGGAGATGAACCTGAGCACGGAACCAATGCAGTCGTGGTGAAGCATTTTCCCCTGAGTGGTGCAGTTTGATGGTTTCACTCTCACCATACACATGCCCTCAGCAATCCTCACACCCAGATGAGTGTCCTGTGGGCTGGGGATGAGGAGGAGCCGGTATCTCAGTCAGTACCTGGCCAAAATCCAGGCAGCAAACTACCCTTGTCCGTCTGAAGGCTGGGAAATGTGTGTGGAAATCCCAGGTCATCCCAGGCAGTTATAGCAGGCAGGCACAGGGTTAAGGCTGTCACGTTTTTGGGAATTCACTAATAGAAGTGAATGTACACACATTATTTGTCCAGTTCTTCTGAGAAAGAACAGAAAGCAAGAGCTACAGAGTTGTACATTCAAAGAAGTTTCATCCAAGCTGCTGGAGAAGCCCCAGGCCCTCAGTGCAGCCACAGAGACTGTACCACAGATACACGGCTAGTCCAGCATTTTTGGAAGGTATCATATTCACTGAACACATGGGTTGCAGCCCAAGTCTGTGCCTGGGGCCATGATAGCATTACCAGGCACAGGGAAATCCTGGGGAAACAAAAAACTTCCGCTGCTCGCAGAACTGGTCTCCAGCAGGAAAAAATAATGTGCTCAAGAAACCCCTGACAGCCCCTTGGGCTTGACATGACTGTTTAGTCAGACTAAATGAAAAGCATTTCAGGCCCCAAGAAATGGGTTTTGGTGTGCAGCAGCACCAGCTTCTGTAGGACTGGGGCACTTCTTGCAGCAGCTCTTGGAGGGCACACTGCGGGAAACTGAGGCACACTCAGCTCCGAGTGCCAAATGTGTGCTATCGCTGCCTTGATGTCCTTTTCACAGAATCACAGAATCATTGAGGTTGCAAAAGACCTCAAAGATCATCAAGTCCTACCTGTGACCAATCTCCACCTTGTCAACCAGCTCAGAGAACTGAGTGCCACATCCAGTCCTTCCTTGGAGACCTCCAGGGATGGGGACTCCAAACCCCCCTGGGAAGCCCATCCCAGTGTTTAACCACCCTTTCAGAGAGGAAAATTCTTCCTGATGTCCAATCTGAACCTGCCCTTGATGCCACATGGGACACCCGGTACAGCCTGGGGAGTGGGGCTGAGGCAGTGCCAGCACAGGTTGCAGGTGCCCAAGTCAGAGCAGGTGATGAATACAGGAATTAAGCATGTCAAAACCTCAGCTGAAGCTGGACCAGGGCACCCTTTAACATCACAGCCCAGCCTAATCTCTGATTTTGTTTGTCAGCTAAGCTGAAAAGAATGCTCACTGCACTCAGAGTGATACCATCTGAATTTTCTGCTTTGGCAAGGGGTCTGACCCCTTGTTGTTGTGGTGCTGCAACGTTTCTAAAGGAGAATAAAACCCCCCAGAGTGTGTGACTCTGTACCACTGGCAATCCAACTCTGCCCCACTGCTCAACTGCACTGGCAGAGTTGAAGGACAGCTGGAGCAGTGTGAGTGTTATTTCAGGTCAGAGCATTTGAAAAGCATAAATCAAATCTTTAAAGTCTTATAAGTAGTTTAAAAATAATGATTTTTATTTTTTAAACCACCGTGCACTTATTTTCCATACATTGTACAGTTCAGGTTAAACTTTGCTCATAAGCTGAAGATTTCCTTAGTAATTTGGAACAGCAGAACCAAATGTATTGCTTTGAATGAACAGATGAAATTCTCACAGATGTACCTGGTGTCTAAAATGGGAGGCTTTGAAAAGGAAAAAAAAGAGAACACTGAAATATTTGTAATACAATAGCAACACACAGAAGAATTAAATCCAATTTGAGCTATTTTCTCCTTTAACCTACAGGAAAAGTATTCCCAAATCTGGGTTTGCAAAGGTCCCATTACCACATGGTACTGGTATTTTGTTTCCAACTGAGAAAAGCACAACAGATGACAAAAAGAAAAACATAAAGAACATTCAACTGGTTTTTTTCTTAAATAAAAAAGGAGGAAAGAAACTAAAATTATGTAACTATTTTTCTCTTTCATCTTCCAATAGCTCATGACCACTGCAGGTGGGATCCCTCCTATCTGATCACGAACATCTACAGCTGCAGAGGTTTTCAGGAGCAGAGAGTGACGGGACTAGGCAGGGGATGATTTTAAACTAAAAAAGGAGAGATTTACACTAGATGTTGGGAAGAAATTCTGCCCTGTGAGGGTGCTGAGGTGTGGTGGCCAGTGAACATACATTACAAGGGACAGAGAGTTTTCAGTAAGACAAGTCCCTAGTACCACAAGAACCACTTCATGTTAGGGTGGCCGGAAGGGCTTCTCCCAGGATGCACGTTCTGTTCTGTTAATCTATCCCAGTTTGAATTCCCCAGTTGGCTGCTGGCCTCTAACCCTCATCCCTCCCCCAGGGTTCCCCATTGGTCCCCATTCCCTGGTCCTGCCTTTTCCCTGCCCCCAGATAAAACGGTGAGCTTTGGGATCATGTTCGTATTTGCCTCTGCAACTTCCAACAGTGTAGCAGCAATAAATGCTCCTGACAGAACGCACACAAATGCCCTGCTTGACTCTTTGCTACCAACTATAACACTGAACCCACCCGTGCTTCTATGGGGGCACGTGGGACCCCACGGAGCCGGGCAGGGATGGTATTACTGAGGCCCTGGCACAGGATGCCCAAGAAGCTGTGGCTGCCCCATCCCTGGAAGTGTCCAAGGCCAGATTGGATGGGGCTTGGAGTAGTCTGGGCTACTGGAAGGTGTCCCTGCCCATGGCAGGGGGTGGAATGAGATGAGTTTTAAGGTCCCTTCCAACCCAAGCCATTCCATGGTTCTATGGTGTCAGTTCTTCCTGTCTCAAACAACCAGGACTATCCCAGTCTTCTTTACCAAACAGCTTCACTAAGGAGATGGTCAGAGCTAAAGGCACTTTGCAGCCAAAGTCATGCCTCAGTGAAGTTAGGCAGAGCAATAAGAATAAAACAAAAGAGAGAAAAGAACAGAAAGAGAAGCTCTTTCAAGTCTCTTGGAGCACAGGTCGAGGGGTTATTAGAAGTTTAATATTGATTGGATCCTTCAAATATATACCAGCTTGAAGGCTCTAAGCAAAGAGTTTGGGCTTGCTGAGGATTAAAACATGAAAGAGAAGACTTCTCTTTTAAAAAACCATTGCACAGCTGTATGTTTTCCCTTGTTGTCCATCACCCAGCTAGCTCACAGGTACTCATATGTGTGATCACTCTGGTGTGAGGATGGCCAAATTGCCTAAACACAGACAGTTTAGTGCTCTCTTATAGCCCACCTGTTTTTCAGTCATGCATTGCACTTGCCGCTGTTCTTTGGAAAAACAATTATATCAGTGTTGTTTGTGGGGTTTTCCCCTTCTTCCATCTCTGCCTTCCTCTCGTGACCCTCTGATTATTGCGTTCCAGAGTGCTTTTGCCCTTCTTTTCTTTCAGGTACACCCACACAGGTTTCTTCCCACGCCTTGGGCTCAAATTACCACAACGGGGTTGATAAGAGCAGGAGCAGCATCCTCAGCAGGTGTCAGTTCCCTGCCCTGGAGATCAGTCGGAGTGAGGGGGTTCATCCCTTCCCTCCATTACAGATCTAGCCTGACACAATTCTGCCACATTCCTGTTACAAGTACCACCTTTACCCAGGCTACTTGCGGGGCTGGAGATCTATGCAGGAAGAGGAAAAATTACCTACTGTGTTACTGCTTAAAATTGTTTCACGTCCCTCTCCTGCTGCAACAACTCAGCTCAGCACAGGAAGAAGGAATTTCCTGAAACCGATGCTGGTGCTGAGCCCCTGAAGGATGGATGGAACTCCAGGTATCAAACATCAGGCCTGCACACAGCAGCTGCTTTTACCCAGGGAGTGAGTTTGGCAATCTCAGGAATATTTCTGTTAATATAACCTTTAGGACATACCACAGGGTGTTTATGCTTCCCACCTAATACCCAGCTTAAACCGTAGCATTTAAACACCAGATCTAGTGATTTCAGTAGAATCTACATGGCTCTCCAGATCTGGCCCTTTAGCTCTGAGTCCTTTCCATTGCGTGACTCTTCATCCCAGTGGCGCTTGGCACAGGCACTGCTGTCCCTGGTGACTGCAGTGGAGCTGCCTCCAGCGTCCCGGGAGAGGGGTTTGTCCACATCCCACTCTTTCAGCGCAGAGACAGCGCCCAGAGCCTGCCTGGAGGACCGGGGCCTCTGGGTGCCCACCAGGCAGATCCGGGGCTCTCCGGGTTTCTCCTGGCAGCTCCCGGGGTGCCCATGCCTTGGTCCCGGCTTTGCCCGGGTGTTTCACTGGTGGCTTTCCCCGGGCTCAGTGCGCGTGGCCGGGCCAGGGAGAGCTCTCGCCCAGGACACCCGCGGGTGGGAGGCCACGAGCGGCCCCCCGGCCCTCAGGGCTCCTTCCCAGGGCAGCAGCCGCTGGCTCTGGGCTCCCCAGGCTGAGCTCGGAGCCCTTAGCCAACACCCGGGAGGTGGACACTACTGACCCCTCTCCCCTTCAGCCGCCGGCCCTGGACACAGTGACCCCAGCCCGGGACAGAACGATCCCAACCCGGACACAGCGATCCCGGCCCGGGACAGAGCGGCCCCGGCCCGGGACAGAACGATCCCGGCCCGGAACAGAGCGATCCCAGCCCGGACACAGCGACCCCAACCCGGGACAGAGCGATCCCAGCCCGGACACAGCGACCCCGGCCCGGGACAGAGCGACCCCAGCCCGGGACAAGGCGGCCCCGGCACGGACAGAGCGATCCCGGCCCGGGACAGAGCGACCCCGGCTCGGGACAGAGCGACCTCGGCCCGGGACAGAGCGGCCCCGGCCCGGACACAGACCGGCCCCAGTCCGAAGCGGAGCCTGAGGAGGGAGGAGCCGGCCTTCGTTGGCGGGAAGATCAAACCCCGCCCCCTCCCCGCCCCTTGTTACGAATCAACCAATAGTTGGTGCAGGACGGTGACAGACATTTCTACCATCCAATGGCGCACAGCCGAGCGCACGCCACGCCAATGAGCACAGTGCAGGGGGCCGAGAGCCACGCCCCTCACTTTATATAAGGAGAGCCCGGGCAGGGCTTCTGCTGTTGCGGTGCTGCCCAGACACGTTGCGCGTCTGTCCCGGCGCTCCCGAAACATGGTGAGCGGGGCGAGGGCCCGGCGCGGCGGGGGTAGCCCGGCGCCGCTCCGCGCGCTGCAGAGGGGAGGGGGGCACGGGATGGGCGGGGGGACGGCCCCGCCGGGCCGTGGTGGGCGGTGGGTCCCGCTGCCCCGAGCCGTGTCTCGTCCCGCGCGCTGTCGCTCCCGCCGTCTCATCCCAAAATGGTGGCGGCCTCGTCGAGAACATGGCGGCCCACGGGACCCTCAGCCCCGGCCGGCTCGGGGGCTGCAGCTCCGCCCCGGCACCGTCAGCTCTCGGGGCCGCCCGTCCCTGCGGGCCGCGGGGCCTCCTGCCCGCACAGCGCGGGAGCGCGGCCTGGGTCCCGCTGCGAATAAACACGGGGCACCTCCGCGCGGTGTGCGCGACCCGCAGGGCCGGGGGGAGGAGCCCGTCCCACCGCCCTGGGTGTTGCCGAGGTGCTGCTCGCTGCCGCTCCCCCGGTCCTGCCCCGGGGCCGGCCGTGGTGTGAGGGGGTGGGAGCGCCGGGGTTGGGTTGATGGAAGGAATTCCTGAAGGACTTGGTGAGACTGGCTGGCGAGAATGACCTGGTAAATTGAGTCACCTTGAAAGGCGTGACAGGGGCTGGGATGTCCCACAGGACAGGGTTCAGGTGCTGAGCTGGGCAGCACAACTGGAGTCCGGGATGTGTGTGCAGCTCTTCCCCATGAAGGTGTCGGCTTCCTACATCTCTGAAAAGAGATTGTCAGAAGGTTACATGGATTTACAAATGTAGCAAGACTGCTACTGTAGGCTTGTGAATGTGTGGGAAATACTTGTTGAGTTGTAAATAATTGTAAGTCACAGTATAGGTGGGATGTGTTGATGTGCTCTTACCCTTCCCTGGGGGGCTGTTTATTGTCACAGTTTTCAAATAAGGGTATGAATACAGCCCCTGGTCTCTGCGAAGGATACAGGTTCCCTGAAGTGCCACCCCAGGGAAACAACGTTCATCCATATGGTGTGCTGATGAGTTTGCTCTGAGCTGGCACAGCCATTCTCAGGAAGCTTGCCTTTCCATCAGCCTCATGCAGGTGCAGCTGGACTTTGAGCACCGTGCTGGGGAGTGCAGAGGACCGAGAGCCTGATCCAGCAGTGCCATGGAGGAGCTGGGGGGATTCAGCCCAGCAATGAGTCTGCAGCTGCTGGAATGGCAGTGACAGGATATGCCAGTGCCCTTCAGCTGGAGCATATCCTGTAGGGAAAGGAGACAGAGGCTGGGCTGGAGAAATTCTGCCTGAAACTTTCTATGCTTGCGAATAATGTGTATAAGTGTGGGGAAAGCATTTAGTGTTAGTTAAGTAAATAACAGGATTCTGTCGTGGGTTGAATACAGCATTTACCAGCACTGTTTGTATACATTTAATCCTTTTTCTGAAGCTCTCATCAGTGATGTGTGAAGGCCCCGAGCTATAATGAGTGTGAGAGTTCTCTTGCCTGTCATTCCAACTTGGAGCTGATGCTTTCAGAACAAAATCTGAGCGTTGTTCTTTAGTATTCTTGGTGCCGTGAAAAGGCCATGCAGTGCAAAATGGGCAGAGAATCTGTTAGTGTCTGGCAAAGATTTGTGTTTCATTAAATAGCTACATACTACTTAAAAGTCCTTAATAAAGTTGTAGGAAAGCAGTTGAAAGAATTCTCAAAGCAGGACTAACAGTAGCACCAGGCCAGGCTTTGTGACTGACCTTTCCAAGTTTTGAAAACCTGCAAGGATGGAGATCCCCTCCCATGTCTTGTGACCTGTTCCAGGGCCACACTGTTGCACTGAGGAGGCTTTTCCCAACACAAACCTGAGCCTTGCAGCAACCTCTGAGAATCCAACCTGGACCCACCTGCAGAGCAGAGGGAAGCCTTCTGTGCTGGCCGTGTGTCTCCTTTTGTTCCCTGGCACATGGTTTGCCCTACTGAGGATAAGAGAGCCCTGTGAGGTATTCAGGCTGGTTTCTGTGGGAACCTCCAGGATCTTTGCAGCAGAGCTGCCTCTCAGTTACTGCTGTTTGTGCTGGTGCAGCGAGTCACTGCCCTGTGTGTAGAACTTTGTATTTTGTCAAAGTAAACGTGCCATGGTTTAATGTGGCACCTGTAGCATCTGGTCTGTGGCTGTGTTGCCAAGTTGTACATTCAGAGTTGGAAGGGACCCACTGATGCCATGAAGATTTTTTGCCTTTTCTTTTATACCCCTGTTATACCTTTTTACAACTTCTGTACTCTCAGTGCTTTTTCCCTACATTCTTGGACTTGTTTGTCAAGCTGAGAGACTCAACATTTTAGATGCTTCGTAGCTAGGGATCAGTGTGCCCCAGACCCCAAGGTCCTCTCCAGAACACATTCTGCAAACTAAGATAGAACCATCCAGGGGAAGGTTCCTTGGGGAGTGGGCCTCACTTGAGCCTCTCACTGGGGAATCTTTGATAGATCTGCTAATTAGTAACACCTAGAATGTTATACCAGATCTTTTGGGGGTGCATTGCAGTGTGCATTGAGGTGCATTTGACCTGGATGTGTGCACCTAAGGATCCTTAAAATAAATACCAAGCTAAAATTCCTTTTTCCCCTTCTAACAGTGCATGACTCCTGATTTTAAGACCAGGAAAAAGCATCACCACAAGGGCCATTGAGTCCAGCTCCTGGCCCTGCACAGGACACCCCCAAGAATCCCACTCTTTGCTTGAGAATGTTGAGTTCTGTCAGCCCTGGAGTTGTGACCACTGCCCTGGGGAGCCTGTTCCATTGTCTGATCACCCTCTGGGGGAAGGATGTTTTTCTCATACCCAGGCAAACCTCCCCTGACACAGCTTCCCTTGGGCCCTGTCACTGGCCACCAAAGAGCTCTCTGCCTCCTCTCATGAGGAAGCTACAGACCATGCTCAAATCTCCCCTCTTCTGGTTAAACAAGCCAATAGCCTCAGCTGCTCCTCATACCCTTCCTCTTTACACCTTCCATCTCTCTGGTGTAGTGTAGTCCTTACACACCCTTTCAATAACCTTCCCCAGCTACTTAGAAGTTTCTCTAGCAAGGCTTAGGTCATTAGTAGGACCTCAGTCAGGTGAGGATCCAGGCTAATGTGGTGGTCTGTGTTGTTCTCCTCTCCCTGTAGGAAAATTTCAGGCTGTCCTGCTCTCTTGAAGGGATGCTCCCTGAGTCATTGCTATGGTCTGGCCTCTGTGGCACTGCAGCCAGTTCTTCTGTCACTTTTACGCTGTGCAGGTTGGCTGTGTGTTCTCTGCTGTGGCAGTACTGTACAGGCTCAGTGCTTTAGCCTGGACAGCAATGGTGTAATGGCTTTAGAGAGGAGAAGTGTGGCAACAGCTCTGAGTAAGGCTGCTTGCAGAGAAGATGTGGACTGGACATCTGAATATACAGCTTGGATGGATGGGAGCTTAAAAATCATTCGGGTGTACAATGCTGCGCTTGAGAACAGGTGAATTTTTCTTTTTTACAAACACAGATTTTAATTTCAGGGGGTTCCAAATGAATTTGAAGAGACTGTGCTCCTGCTTTCCTGCATTGATTATGGATGTGGACTAGGCAGTTCCTGGTCATGGAATCACAGAATGGTTTGTGTTGGAAGGGATGTTAAAGACTGTCTGGTTTCATCTCTTCCACTAGAGCAGGTGGCTTCAAGCCCTGTCCAACCTGGTCTGAGACACTTCTGGGGATGGGGCAGCCACAGTTTCTCTGGGCAAACTGTGCCAGGGCCTCACCACCCTCCCAGGGAAGAATTTCATCCTAATGTCTAATCTAACCCTATCCTCTATCTTAAGGCTGTTTCCATTTGTCCAGAGTCCCTCTCCAACTCTCTTGGAGCCCCTTTAGGCCCTGGAAGGGGTTCTACGTTCTCCCCAGAGCCTTTTCTTCTCCAGGTGAACACCCCCAGCTCTCCCAGCCTGGCTCCAGGGCAGAGGGGCTCCAGAGCCCTCGGAGCAGCTCCGTGGCCTCCCCTGGACTCGCTGCAGCAGCTCCAGGTCCTTCCCGTGCTGGAACCCAGGGCTGGAGGCAGCTCTGCAGGTGGGGGCTCAGCTGAGCGGGGCACAGGGGCAGAATCCCCCCCTGCCCTGCTGCCCACGCTGGGGGCTCAGCCCAGCACACGGGGGGGTTCTGGGCTGCCAGAGCACGTGGCCGGGGCACGCTGAGCTTCTCATCCACCAGCACCCCCACGTCCTTCTCTCCAGGGCTGCTCTCTGTCCGTTCTCTGCCTGGCCTGTACTAGTGCCTGAAAGTACTCCTGCTTATCCTGAAATTCCAGGGGACTAAATGTCCCATCCAGTCATAGGGTCTGAACATAGTTTTGGGTAACAGTCACATTAAACTGCACTGTGTGTAGGCTCTTCTAGAATGTGCTTTACTGACACTCAAAACTAGATGTGGAATATAAAATGCCACAGATGGACCAGGAGTTTGGAGATGTTTCTATTGTGGTTTGGCTTTTACCATTCAAAGTCCTATGTTGGAATATGAAAGAAACTGAGTTTATGCTCTGGACATCAAAAGGAACTTGGGAATCCATAAATGGGTAGGAACAGATAATTTTGCTGCCATGAACTATTTTGTACATAGTTTTCATGAGGTAGATTTGTCTGGTGTTGAGTTCAGTACTTTGTGTGCAGTGGTGTGGTTTGAAGCCTGATAGGTCTGTATTTGTGGAGGGATATGAAGGGGTTTGTTAGGCAAGGCCTTTCCTACAGAATGGCAAAGTTTCCTCAAGGGATCAGGAGAACATTTTTTTGGTTTTGTGTACATTAAATTAAGTGCTCCTGGATCTTGGGAGGATTTTGCTACCGCTCGTGGCTGTGCTCCTGGAGCCAGGATCTGGGTGATGCTGTTCTGGACACTTAGGCCAGTGACAGGCATGATCATCAGCTTTTCTAAATATTTAGTGTTTGGTATGAAGAGAGGAATTGGCTGAAAAATTTGAAAGAGTTGATCAGACTCTTCCTGTCTGATTGAAGAACAGTAAAGAGGAATGAGCTTGTAAAAATGATAATGTCCAAAAGGGTTTTTCTGGGTGGAGCTGCTGATGTCTCAAAGGGACTTTTGTGTTCTGTTGTATTTTGTGCCAAATGCCCCAACACCAAGACAACAAGGCCAATGTTTCAATGGCTTTGCGGGCTGGCAGTCCTGGCTGGGTGTGCTGAGCGTTTGCTAAACAAGGGCAGTGCTGTTTGTGCTGAGTGATGCGTTTCTGTCCCGCAGCGCGAGTGCATCTCTGTCCACGTGGGGCAGGCGGGCGTGCAGATCGGCAATGCCTGCTGGGAGCTGTACTGCCTGGAGCACGGCATCCAGCCCGACGGGCAGATGCCCAGCGACAAGACCATCGGCGGCGGGGACGACTCCTTCAACACCTTCTTCAGCGAGACGGGCGCAGGGAAGCACGTCCCGCGGGCTGTGTTTGTGGACCTTGAACCTGCGGTCATAGGTAATCGTGGCCTGTGTGCCTGTTCCACACTGTGCAACATTGGCACGGTTTTTGGCTAAGGGATCCGTTCCTCTAGTCCTGAGAAATGCTTTGGGGCTTTGAATTTTTACTGCATAAAGCTTGCCTACACCTTGCTAGTGATGAAAAATACTTGGCTATGTTCATTGAGACTGGCAAATGTGCACTGTGGAGCTTTCAAGAATTTCAGTATTGCCTTCTGTCAGGCTGTGGAGTTAAATGGGTCTCATGAACATGCTTCATGCTTTTGCTATGCAAGGAGCAGTTACAGCCCCTTGGAACAGTATGGCATAATGTGTGCTGCAGTCAGTAGAACCTCTTTAGGAGACACAGTATGTATCATTAGGAAGATTCCTTATTGTACATGGGAATGGTTCCTGTGGTTTCTCAGAGCAATCTGTGTAAGCTGAACAGTGCTTGCAAAAATGAGTCCCATTAGCTGGCCTAAATTCAGGGACTTCTGAACATGTACTTCAACTTCCTGTTGCCTTACCTTTGAGAAACAATCCTCTCCTGAAAATGAGTTCTGTTCCAAGCTTTGGCAACACTGGCTTTTGGTGTTCTGATCCCATGCATCAGCCACTGACCAGTCCTCCATCCTGGGGCACTCGATGCACTATCAGCTCAACGTGAGCTTCCAGTTTCACAAGACCCTCATCCCTTGTGTCAGGAATCCTGGTTTTCCTGTCACCAGTGTGTGCCAGAAGTAATTCTTCTGGGGCTGGTTTTTGGCTGTCTTGCCTCAGTTAGTGATTTGGGGCTCTTACAGCAGAGGTCTGTGTTGCCTGTGCTCATGCAGTTGCTGTGTTTTATCTTTCTGCAATACAAAGTTGGGGAAATGTGTAAATGTGCTCAGGCTACTCCTCTGTACCCAAACCATGGCTCTCCTGTAACTTCTGTTCAGTGTAACGCACCAGACCCCTTTTTGTGGCTAACACAGCAGAATGAACCTCTCAGGGGGGCAGAAGGCTGTGGGGCTGCTCAAGGGTGGGAGTGCTGGGCTATAACTTTGAAATGAGCCCAGGCACCCTTGGCCATACATTAATATTCCCAGGAGCTGTTGCAGGTCTGGCTTTGTGCTTTTTTGAGCCCTGTGGCTGTTGCCTCCTCTGCTGCTGGCCAGGTGGTGGCTCTGAGCAACCAGGAACGGCTGAGAAGTGAGATGAGGGAGAACAGGTGGCAAAACAGGGCAGAGGAGATGGTGAGTCTTGGAACAAATGCTGAAAAGTAGTGAGTGTTCCAGTGCTTATTAGTGATGCAGGTGTAGCGTGGGGAGATGGGCAAGGTTGGGAATACTCAAAGTTAGGGCTTTTTGTTAGAGGTTACATCACGTGCCTTTCTGGGAGATAGCTGCCCTTCGTTACTCCTGCCTGGCTAATGTGAAAATTACTGCTCCAGTTTCCTGGGCAGGGCTAGCATGAGTCTCTCCATTCATGCAGCAAGTCCCTATGCACTGAATTTATGAAAAACCCATCTTTGTGCATGCAGCAGCTCTGCAGCTGCCACATGTGTGCACCAGAGATTTCTGTCCTTCCAGATCAGTGCTGGTCTTGCAGAAAGCAGCAGGATGATGGATATGCACCACCTCTGTGAACGTGGTGGTAAAATACCATCAAACTTTCCACCACAAAATAGGGCAGTGACATCTGGGAATTCAACACAAGTGTCTTTAACAGTCTACCCCAGCTAGACTTGAAAGGACAGTATGTCTGGGCAAGCTTGGTCTAGCTCTGCCCTCAACTAAGTCCTTTGTTCCAGGCACACTTTCATAGTCCAGTGACCAATCCTCTGAACTCGACAAGTTTTGTTACTTCCTGAGGACCATCCTGGCTCATGCTACCCCTGTCTGCATAGGATAAAGAACCATTTTATTTTGGTTCTATGTTTTTCCCTTATTACCTATATTTGTCCCTTGTAATGTGGCATGGTATTGCAGGAAGTCTTAGACACATAGGTATTTGAGATGGTAAACTTTTCCAAATTGTTTTTATTTTGATGCAGTCTTAGAAGTACTTTAGAATACTGGATTGCAGACTGCAGTGGGAGCTGCTCAGCCTAAACTGGTTTGAATAGTAACTATATTTTTGCATCTTAAATTTTACTTATCTTTGTCTTGCTTGTTCTATTTCAGATTAATGAATACATGCAAACAGGCAACTTCAGCTGTAGCTAATAAAGCTCTCTGCTGTCCACCTCATTTAAATTAAAGGATGCAATACTGCAGTAGCACACAACTCAAGAGTGCCTTGAGCTAAACCAGAGACAAAGCTCTTCTGAGTGTCTTTGTACCTTTCTGGTAGGACAGAGCTTTAGCCTGCTGGGTGTAAGTGCATATTTATGGGAACTAGTGGCTCTAAATCAATCTCCAAATGTGTAACTGCTGGGGGATGCTGGATGCTGTGTGTGCATCTGCACAGTTGCTTTAACACAGCTGTGTGTGCTGCAGCTTACAGCTCAGGCTTTAGATAATTGAAGAACTCTCCAAGAGCATCTCCTGTTCCTTTTGAACCCTCCTCTACCTTTGGCAAAAAATACAGTGAAGAGGAAGGGACGTGCAATCAGTGTTGGCTCTGCCTGCCCGCAGAAGCAATACAGCAGCATCCTGGAGGGATTGGGAAGTAAATGGGAAAAGCAGGATTTCAGCTGCTGAGCTGCAAAATGGGCCTTAAGCTGTCTAAACTGGAAGAATGGTTCTGCTGCTATAGTCCAGTTTTAAATTGCTCTGACAGGTCAAAATTCTAAACTTTAGTGTAAAGTAGAACTGTTTCCTAAGCAGTAGCTTAATTTTTCTTAGTTATTCAGCATTTAGGCTGTAGGAAGTATGCAAATCATCATACCTACCACTACTGATAGGTAGTTGCTTTTTATCTCTAAGGGTTTAAGTACGTTACTCTGGACACCCTCAGAAGTTTGGAAAAGCTGGTCTATATAGAAAATTAACTTACAAATACTTATGTATTATAATATATATCTTGTCTCTCCCCAGATGAAGTTAGGAATGGGACATACCGGCAGCTCTTTCATCCTGAGCAACTGATATCTGGTAAAGAAGATGCTGCAAATAACTATGCTCGAGGTCACTACACAGTTGGGAAAGAGATAATCGATCTGGTTTTAGAGCGTATCAGGAAGCTGGTAAGACTTCACTGAAGGCTCTGAAACATCTGTTTTACAGGATTTGGAAATTAGGTTATCAAATGCATAGCCCTATAAACTGTGCTTTAATGTCTTTGTGGTAGGAGAATCTATGGCCTTAGTCTGCATCTGGTTTTATTCTTAGCCAGCTGAGAATGGCTGGATTATTCCTGTCAAATATGGCTTTCAAGTGCTGATGAGGCGCCTAAAACTTCATCTATAGTTTCATGTTCAGAAAGCCAGAACTGAGAATTATGATTTGCATAGTTCCTGCTGGAGAAGGATTGGTCTCTGGCTGTGGCTCTTTCAAGGAAGTTTAACTAGGAGTGCTTTCTTCTGTGGTTTAGACTACTGTTTGCATTTCCTGCTATTATGATTTCTGGATTAATTTTATGGTAATAACAGAAGAAAAGGAATAAATCTCAGTAAGTTGGAATGTTTCAGCCTCCCCAGTACTTTGATCATGTGGCAGACTTATGAAGGTGGCTTAGGAAGTTCAGGTTCACTATTTAGGGCTGCTAAGCATGTCCATTGCCCAATTTGTGTCACAAAGGTGGGAATTCTCATTGCACAAAACCCAGGGCATACCTCTGGTGCTTTGATATGGAATGCTAAGTGAGTCTCAGTGAAAAGTTCACCTTTTGCAGATCACAACTGGAATTATTCTCAACACTTGATTGCCACAATCTCTAATTAAAGCAAAGATAAGTTTGCAGCAGGCTGTACTTTGACCTGAAAAACAGTCACAATTTCTTTGTACAAGCTGTTGGAAGTCCCTGTTAATCCTGGGAACTGAACTGAGCATCATGTGGCACCTCTTTGTGAGGACAGGGCTGTCTAGTCTTGTCTTCTGAGAAGAGTGAATGAGACTGGCACTGTAATAGCCTGTGACAGCTCACTTCACTGAGCAGAGATGCACACTTGGCACTCGTACAGGATTAGAACAGTAGCTCTGGGATGGGGGATTGCTCCATTTTTGTGCAGAGAATGCCAAGTAAGTGTAAGGGATAGATAGTGTGTAGGTCTTGGAATATTCCTGCTTTTCTTGTTCATTGTTAATGGCCTCAGCTGAGAATTGGGGATAGAGGGAGTTTTAAGCTAGCAATTTGAAGTCATCACCATCCAATATGTAGGGGGTTTAAACCAGCCAAGAACACTGTTTTTCATGGGGCACCTCCTTGACTCTTGGTGCATAAATTCCTTATTTCTGAAGCTTAAACAGTTGGTATGTGTCAGAATTCAGAGCTGTCTTTCTTGAGCTTGATTGGGGATTCTTAATGTACACAATGTCTTGAACACCTGTATTTTCTCTTTCAGTCAGATCAGTGCACTGGCTTGCAGGGCTTCCTGATTTTCCACAGCTTTGGGGGAGGCACTGGATCTGGTTTCACCTCTCTGCTGATGGAGCGCCTCTCAGTTGACTATGGGAAAAAATCCAAGCTGGAATTTGCCATCTACCCTGCGCCTCAGGTCTCGACAGCTGTTGTGGAGCCCTACAACTCCATCCTGACCACCCACACCACGCTGGAGCACTCTGACTGTGCCTTCATGGTTGACAATGAGGCCATTTATGACATTTGCCGTAGGAACCTGGACATTGAACGCCCCACCTACACCAACCTCAATCGCCTCATTGGTCAGATAGTATCTTCCATTACTGCTTCCCTCAGGTTCGATGGTGCCTTAAACGTGGATCTTACTGAATTCCAGACTAACCTGGTGCCTTACCCTCGTATCCACTTCCCGCTGGTGACGTACTCCCCGATTATTTCGGCAGAGAAGGCCTACCATGAGCAGCTCTCTGTGTCTGAGATCACCAACGCCTGCTTCGAGCCCTCCAACCAGATGGTGAAGTGTGACCCGCGGCACGGCAAGTACATGGCGTGCTGCATGCTGTACCGCGGGGACGTGGTGCCCAAGGACGTCAACGCCGCCATCGCTGCCATCAAGACCAAGCGTAGCATCCAGTTTGTGGACTGGTGTCCTACTGGATTTAAGGCAAGTCTCAGTTCCAACATGATTTCCTAGACTTCTCATTCACTGTCCTGGGCTCATGGAGTGTATTTGCTCATTGAGCTGTTCTGTAGGTACCTGGTTTTTATTCTGAGATGTGGAGATTTAGGCTCTCATGTAGAGCTGTTTTGTGAGTGACACATTTTAATCAACTCCTGTTGTCTGACTTTGATTATTGCCATTGTCAAACACCACAAAGAAACTCATGGTCTCTTCCGCCTCTCCTGTAGGTTGGCATCAATTACCAGCCTCCCACAGTGGTTCCTGGGGGCGACCTGGCCAAAGTCCAGCGGGCAGTCTGCATGCTGAGCAATACCACGGCCATTGCTGAGGCCTGGGCTCGCCTGGACCACAAGTTTGACCTGATGTATGCCAAACGTGCCTTTGTTCACTGGTATGTTGGAGAAGGGATGGAGGAGGGGGAGTTCTCGGAGGCTCGGGAAGATTTGGCTGCACTTGAGAAAGATTATGAAGAAGTGGGCACAGACTCAATGGATGGAGAAGATGAAGGTGAAGAATATTAAATCCAGCGGTGAATTGCAAGTCTTTGCCATTTTACTGCCTCTTTAGTAGCAATGTAAATCATGTCAACTGATTGGAATAAACTTCTTTAATCAAGAACTTTGGTAGTGTCCAAACACTATGTACACTCATTAACTATATGCAGTCAGCAGTCCAAGAGATGGAATTCCAGTCTGAAGAAGGTAGCTAAATAAAATAACCATGCTATAGTTGTCAGTTCTTGTCCTTAAGGCATTGCTATTTGAAGAGCTATTAGTGCCCAGAACATGAGACTAGATTGAGCTAGAGCTTTTTCTGGAAGGTGTTAGAGTGTTTTCTGGAAGGTGTTTCTGGAAGCTATATTTTTTCCAAGACACTAAAGCTGGTGTCACAAGAGGCAAAAGGAACTAGTTACTGTGTTACCCATAGAAGATGCAAGACCTTCAAAACCGCAGGCTGTTTGGGTTAGTTTTCTCCTATTCTTAGATGTAGTGAGGGGGCCAGTAACTTGAGATGCAGTAACCTGGATGGGGAGGGGATGCCCAGGAAGGGTGTGCTGTAGCATGATGAACCTGCCACTGTAGCAGGAACCTCAGCAGTGGTTGCCCTTGTGTTGCTGTGCCCTTCCACAGAAAGAACTGGAGTCCCTGTCTGCAGCTCTCTAGAGTCAGACTTTGCCAGATGCTGTCTGGAGAAAAATCTCTGAGTTAACTGGCCACAGTTAAACACCTTCATTTTCCCTAAAAGTAAGTCTTTTGCAGAAGTGGTTATTCTATGGGTTCAGATATAAACACTGCCATTCTGTGTAAGCTGATGGAACAGGAGAGGATTTGGCTAATCAGGTTTATCTTCAGATGTGAAGAGCCTCTGTCTGAAACCTTCTGCATGGACTGAGTGGGGGCCTGGACACACAGTGAACCACAAACCAAATAACTTCACTGTTGCAGAGCTGGATGACTGAGGAATCTCCCCCACAATAATGCCAAAGTTGGAATAGTTACATCTTAAGATGATGATTGAGTACTGAATGTGATTACAGGATACCAAAGTCTGACTCCAATATGAGATTTGGGCTAGAGAAGTCTCCCCATTCGATTTCAAACTTATTCATATTCCTTCTGATTTAATAGCAGAGTGTGATTCAGGTCAAGCCTTGACACCTGTTAGCTGCAGATGTGCACACCTGCTTGGCAGGAGTCTCAGCTGGAGTATGCGAGATTCCTGACCTCCCTTCTGCGTGGAAGCTTCAGTGCTCAGGTAATGCTGCAGTATCTGACATCCCATCACAAAGTGGAGCCCTCTTTCTGGTCCCAGTTGGCTGGACTTGTTCTAGGTGGGGGTATCACCTGTAATGTAGAGTAACAGGCTGCTGCTGTTGATGGAAGGTCCCAGAACAACTTGGTCTGTGAGAGCTGACCAGGAATTGCTTTGGCTCCTCTTGTCCTGGGTCACTCTGTGTTTTTTCAGCCATCGTGTTGAGTCAATCTGATTTGAAATTCCTGGAGCTGGAAGTTACCAATTTTACAAAGATGGGGAAGAACAGTCTTAGTGCTTTATCACTTCGATGGCTGTCTCAGACAGCCTACTGTTGTGCAGGATGTGTGGCAATCACACCTCCTGCCATTCAGCACAGCTAAGTGTGGCCAGTGTTTCAGTGAGTTTCTCATTTGTTTTTCCTTGTGGTTTTATGTTCCAGGGTAGACATAACTGTCAAGAGTTTGAAGTCCTGTTGATTAACATATTTTCCTGCTTACTGGTTGATTAAGCAAATGTGTTTGGTAGGACCCAGGGACAGACACATTCCTTCCATGTTGAACAACTCAATATTGGCAAGCATTCAGGTTTTAATGGGATGGCAGTGCCCGGAGAGGAATGTGCAAAGGGCTGTTTGATGCCATGCAGGTGTATGGTTTTTACCTTGAAGATCCTGTATTGCCAGCAGATCATGGAGGGTGCTCTGTGCCACAAGTGCAGCACCATTATTTCCTTTGGAAGTTAATTTTGTTGGGGTTGTGGGTTTCTGAACTGGCCTTCAGTGGGATCTTCAGTGATTTGGCTCTTCTGTGAGGAATTTGGTTTCATTGAGACCTGACCTACTCTGCCTCCTGCAAATAGTGTCTGGTTTTTACTGCATTGGTGGATTACCTGTATTTAGGCCACTTTCTCTGTGGTGGGAATTGGCTCATGATGTGTCTGTTTTATCCAGGCGTGTACAGTGATGAGGCTGTGCAGGGCACAGTGCTCAGCAGCCATGTAAAAGCCTCGTGCATATGGAATGCTGAGCTCTGAAAACCTGGGAATCTCATTCCATGTAGGCATTAGATGAGAAGCATTATGCTTTTAATTTTTAAAAGTAACATGTAATGCTACTTAGAGAAGATGTAATCTGCAACATGACTGGTGGAAGGTTTCACAAGAGATACTCTGTCACCTGGTAGCCAAGGGACTGATGCTGAAAACACATTTTCAGCCTACATCATACTTGAAACTTCATTATATTAGTATTAAGAAACCCTGTCGCTTTAGCTAGTGGGCAGCTGCTCTCAGTGTAGGCATGTGCTTGCTGAGCTAAGATAAGATAGGGTTTTTCTCAGATATGAAGCCAAGATAATTACAGCAGGAAAATCCTGCTGAAACTGCTCTTGCTTCAGTGAGCTGCAGAAATCCTTAAACATGTTCTAATTACTGACTGTATGGTTGAAGTAACAAATGTGTGGTTCATCCGTTTTCTGAAATGTAGAGGAGATCTTGCACTGAATTAAAATTTGAGTGTAAGAGTGTGAACCTCTGAAACTTGCAGAGGTTGATGTTAGCTGTCACTTTAAGGAAATTGCTTGCTTTGCACTCTGAAGGCTTTTCTCTAGTTCTGTGCTTTAAATGTTGTTTCCTTTGATAAGAAATGTCCATACTTGTGCTTTGCACGGTCATGTGCCTGTTTGCACTGGCAGAAGTGCAGGTGTTACCTAGTGGTAACTAAATATATCTTTACCTGTGTGGTGACACAGCTTTCTCCAGTACTGAGATTGGCAATTAATAGCTCTCACCTGACAGAACAACTTGTGTGAGTCATGGGGTGGAGGAGGAGGAGGAAATGAGTTGGAGCCATGGCGGTCACTGTGAACTTTGTTATAAATTCTGGTGTTATCTGTAAGATCTGTTCTAGGATGGTTCTGGTGCTGTTCCAGGAGAATGCAGTGCAGCAGAATCTGATTTCCACCCACTCTGCCCTCTGAAAAAGCAATCTGAATCCCCTTTAATGTGCTAATATCTATATTATGTATATAATTATGTACATTTCTAATTTCTATAGTAAGCATGCCACAGTGTAATTGTACGATAAAAATCTCGTTTAGGGCAGCAGAGGTAACATAAGCCCACATGCCTCTACCTCCTTCCTACAGATAAACTGATCTCAAGTAATATCAGAACTTTTGTGCCTCAGATACTTAAAGTTCTGTCAAATAGGTAACCTTCACCCATTCACCCATTCCATTACTTTGTGCCCACTTACAGGATCGTGTTAGCACAATTTTTGGTTGTTTTGTCCCAGGCCTTCAGCCTCGATAGGCCTGCTGGCATCCCTGTTGGCATCCTGCTCCCACTCTGGCAAATTCCCCAAGACAAGCCAGGCTGGCATCATTCTGTACTGACTCTCTGCTTTGCAGTCTAATCCCTGTGAACATTTGAACAGCAGAGAGCTTGAGAGCTGCAGCACAGTGCTGCTGATGTGCTGCCCTGTGCCCATTGCCTCTGGGCTTCAGGGCCTCTATTCTGCCAGATAAACCTGTCTGCCTCTGCACCAGGCCATGGTTTCCTGTGTGTGGGAGATGCTTCACAGAAACAAAGCTGTAGTGGTCACTATTTATAGTGCAGAGCTGTTTCAGTGCCATGGGGTGGTTTTTTCACTGGCCTTGCTGAAGTTTTGTAGCAACTGCAGATTCCAAATATTTTGCAGGTTTTTGTCAATCACAGAATGGTTTAGGTTGGAAGGGTCCTTAAAGCTCATCCCATTCCACCCCGTGCCATGGGCAGGGACACCTTCCACTAGACCAGGTTGCTCCAAGCCCCATCCAACCTGGTCTTGAACACTTCAGGGATGGGGCAGCTACAGCTTCTGTGGACAAACCTGTGCCAGGGCCTCACTACCCTCACTGTAGTACCTTTGAAGTCGTATTTCTTTTATAACTCTTAAAAGTTTAGGAAGAAAAACCAGTTTGGTACTAAATGTGGAGATGCCATATCCTGTATAGGAGCTGTGAGCTACTATGGCTGGGAAAACAGAGAGTCTTCTGTCAGGAAAAAGATACTGAATTAGGTGACTCCTGATCTTGCCTGTTTTGTCATGTTTATAAGGAATTACTTCAAATAAAAAAGCATTTTCTTTTGAACTCCGAAAACAAGGACTGGGCTTATAAGTAAATTCAGCAGTGAAGAGCTGAAGAACAATTTTCCATCATATTGCAGGACTCCCTGGAAGGGCTGTAGGGGTTTCTCTGTGTGCTGGAGAGGTGATAATGATTAATCCCTTTGCTCTATCTGGGTTTGAACTAGAAGGAGGACTAACAACATAACTTCCAGGCTGTGCAGAGACTTTGATCTACAGATTTCTCCTAAAAGTCAGGCAAGTAGATTAAAGATGTGGAGTCTCAACTGGCTGTTAATGGGGAGAGGAATGAGAGCATGATGAAGTGGGAAAAATTACATTGCTCTGAAGGTTTTGTAGGTGTTGGCTGACAAGATGCTGAGAAATACCAGGACACTAAATAAAAAGGGCAAGAGTCACATGAGGAGTGGTGCTGTCTGTAGAGCTTTTCAGTGAATTGAGTCTGTTAAACCCTGGTCTCCATCTTTCTGCTGCCATGTTCCTTGGCTTTCTGCAGACCCTCCTTTGCATGGCCAGCTTCATGTGATATAAAACATGTTATTTAAAGGTATTCTTAGATCTTGAGATACTACCCTGTTTTCTCAGCCTTCCAGCTGTCTTTAAGGAGCGTGTTTCCTGCTTTTTCTGCAGCATTACTTTGGTTTCCCTGGTCTGTGTCAAGAGCTTGTAGTACTTGGGCACAAAAAGTTAAATTCTTTCCAAATGTTTACTAGAAAATAATAGCCAAAAATACTAAGTTTGAGGATCCAGAAAACATTCCAGAAACATTTAGGAATTACTTTTTTCTAATGCTGAATAGTTAATTAGAAATTCAGAGAGACTTGGGAAGTCTTAAGTGAATTACTCTTTATGAGAAAGAAAGGAGGTGGATCTGAGTCCCTTTAAAATGAAGTCTTGCAGCCCATGGATGTGCTCATCTTGGCTTTAAGAACTATTCCAGGCTTCTGTGTGACACGAGTAAGTGTATGAGTGGTGTCTCAATTTTGGCCCAATATGTGCAGCTGTGATTTTGATACATCAGCCGCAAAGCTGAGGGAGGAACAAGGGCTTAAGCCTTTCTTTGGGGGGTTTCAAAAAGTGGGAAGCAAATCCTGATCACAGGCAAAGAATATTGACATTCACTTTTTAAGATTGGGACTGGAGATCAGATGTTAAGGGAGAAGTTGAAAAAAATGTTCCAGATGACTTGGCAGGTTTGTGTCCATGTGGATCCAATCAGGGCTCCAGAAAGGCTGCCCCAAATATGTTGCATTAGGGATTTCTCCCCCTTCAGCTCTGCTCCCCTTGGGAGGTGATGGGGGATGTTGAGCTGCCATCATGCTGTGCTGAGGGCCTGTTTGTGGCTTCCTCACGAGCTGCAGTTCTTTTATCTCTAAATAGTTCAGGATTGAAATGGTGAGATGCTCTTGCTGGGCTCTATCTGCAGACTTATCTCTGCTCCTTACACACCAGCTCTGCTGCTGGGGCACTTCATCAGCCAGATCAGGGAGGGAGATACTTGGGCAGTCTGGAACTGTCCCAAACTGCCTTTTGTTTGGCGGGTGAGATTGACTTTTCCAAGCACTGAATCTGTTAGACTTACCTGTAGCCTGAGCTAGGTGTGCTGGTGGGATCCTTTTGCAGTATCAAGGGGATTAGGAGAAAGAAGATAAAGAGGAGAAGTGGGCTTTTTCTGTCCATTCTCAAGTTAAAAAACTCAGAAAACTGACTTAATTCTAAGTGCCTGTTGTTGTCAAGTCCAGAACTTGCATTTGACTTCAGAAGGCTTAAATTGGGACAAATTTTTCCATCTAAAATGGCTCAAACGTAATGAGACTTGGCTCAGAAGCAGCTGAGGGAGCTGGGAAAGGGGCTCAGCCTGGAGCAAAGGAGGCTCAGGGGGGACCTTGTGGCTCTGCACAGCTCCCTGACAGGAGGGGGCAGCTGGGGGGAGTTGGGCTCTGCTGCCAGGGAACAGGGACAGGACAAGGGGAAACGGCCTCAAGTTGTACTGGGGAGATTTAAATTAAATATTAGGGAAAATTTCTTCCCAAACAGCTGATCAGGCCCTGGCACAGCCACCCAGGGCAGTGGTGGAGTCACCATCCCTGGAAATGTTCAGAAAACATGTGGATGTGGCACTTGGGAACATGGTTTAGTGGTGACCATGGCAGTGCTGGGGAAATGGTTGGACTCTGATTTTCCAGTCTCAATGTTTCTGTCATTCTTATCCTGCAGTTTTCATCTGTCCTTTGGGTGACTTGTAGTCTCCAAGACAAGAACCCCTGAGGTTACTGGCTGTCAGTGTTTCAGAGGTGGCTGCTGTAAGGGACTTGTTGCAGTGCTTCAAATTAGGGAGTAATTTCAAGCAATGTTCTTCAAGAAGGCTTCAAAGACCTTCAGCATCTTCGTGTTACTTTTCCCTTTCTTAGAGCTCTATGGCTGCAACTGTCAAATGCATTTCTTGCTCTTACCTCACCACCACTTGCAAAAGCTGCACTTCAGTTGTTCTGCTGAGAGTGGGGATCTCTGTGGCTTTTCAGTTATTTCCAAACCCTGTTGTGGAACTTGCTTTGGGTGGCTGCTGCTGGTGTGCAGTGTTCTCAAGAGATTATGATGTCCTACGTTGAGCCTGGTGCTGCCTTCCAGCAGTTCTGGAGTTGATTCTGTGAGATTCTGCACAGGTTGCCACAGCAGTGCCCTATGCTGAGTTACTTTTTTTTATATCTGAATATATTATATATACACACACATATATATCTGTATTTTATATCTTACCTGCTGGCTATCACTGTCCCTGTTGTCTCACCCATGCAATCATGTTTTCACTCCTACATTGCCCTTGGCACTGAGCTTTGTGTTAAATTGGAAGAAAATAAAATCCCTTCTGGCAAGAAGGGCCCAGTTTTCTTTTGCTCCCCTGAACTCAGTGTAGGACCAGCTGGGTGCTGGAGCAGGGAACTGTGGGGTACCAGGGCTCAGCTACAGCTGCTGTGGAACCACAGGCTCCACTGTTCCCTGCTGACTGGGACAGAATGGTGTCTGCCTTTTTTCTTCACAAGTTCCATGGTGTGTTTATGTGGAAGGCAGAGCCTGTGCATGCATTGAAGTGTCCCAGTCACGTCTCAGTACATTATAGAACAGTTTCTGCTGTTCTCCACAAATGCTTTTGAATCTGGTGTTAATGCCTTGCAGTGAACATATGGCACCCAGAGATGGGGGTTCCTATTCCCTAACTTCCCTTATCATTCCAGCAAAAGTTACTGGCACTTCTATGCAGAGTACTCCTGTTTCTTGTTTTACTTGTTGCTGTGTTTAGTGTTTATCTTCCTCTCTGTGTTTTCAAATTCTGTGCTTGTTTCTTTGCTTGTTCACTGCTGTTGCAGATCCTAACAGAGTGTTTTGGTTCCAGCTTTGTCTATTGGAGCATATGTGCACTGGCTTTGTTACTGTCACTGCCTGCAAGTACTTAATGTCTGGTAAGTGTCTGCATGTGTTGGATCTGCCTGATGGGGCTGAGGGGGGCAGCTTCACCCCGTATTGGTTTAGACTTGGTTTACTTTGGACTGGATGTGTTAAGCATTCATACCTGACTAGTGCAGACACTCCTCTGAAGCACCTGTGTGCTGATACGCCCTGGTTTTTGCTAATTGTAGGTGCTGGCAGATCAAGAGCAATCCTTACTGTTGTACTTGGGGTCACTAAAGGCTTTTCTTGTTCAATCTTGTACTTCCTTGCGAAAGATGCTCTAATATCTGTCGGAGACTTTGAATCTTTTACAATGTCTTCCTCAGATGTGTGTGGTTCCAGGTAGGAAGACAGTAAGCCAAGTCTCCTTTGTGAAACTCCCTCAGAACTCTGCATTTGGAGGCCTGATTTTCTGACTGTAGAGCTCCTCAATTCTTTCCATTGCCAGGTTGTGTAATGCCACCCTTTCCCCTTTGAATGCCTGCTGGCTCCCCAGCTGGTTTTCAACCTGTGTGCCATCTCCCAGATTCAGTATCAGTCTGTCTTGGTACAATTCATGTGGGTTCTTGCCATGTTTGCTTTGCTGACATTGTTACCTTTGTCATCAGCATTGACTGAAATGTCTTCTCTGCCTTAATTCATGTAGCTCTTGCACATTCACCGTTGTACTCAAGTGATCTGCAACTATTTCTGCACCTTTAAATCCCTTTTAGGAGCAGTTTTTCCATGGCTCTTCATCAGTGAATGAGTGGTTTAAAACCCCGGTTTTAACTTGGGTTTTAACAGACAACTCCTTGTCTGTCTGTTCAACCTTGGACTGTAAATTTTTTGTGTATTTTAAGTGATCCACAGGTGCTTAGATGGCTTTGTGAGTACTTGCTGTTTGAAACCTGGCTGGTAGCTTGGTGAGAGAGTTTGAGAATGTAAATCCCTCTGGAATGTGGGTGCTGGTACCCAGGCACAAGGATCCCTGAATCCTGTGCCATTGCCCAAGCTAATGAAGTCTCCTCACTGCCTTGGTAATGTCACCCCTGGTGTGTCTGAAAGCGAGTCCTGGAGCATGTCTGGGTAACCGAGGGGGATTTCAGCTGTAGCAGAGACAGGAAGCCTGACTAGGAACAAGGTTTGCTAATTAAACACTTTCTGCAGAACCAGCTTCTCTCCTTGCCTAGGCCTGGGGGTGTCACGGCATCGTGGGAGGGGCAGGGGTTTATTTGAGGTGGCACAATGCAGTGGCACACAGTGACAGAGGGCTGTGCAGGGCTGGCACAGGACACAGTCTGCTGAGTTGCGGGGGGGGTTCCTGCTGCTTCTGCTTGTCCTTTGCAGAAACCACAGCTGAGTTCAGATCCTCCTGGGGGACCAGTCATGATGGTACTTTGTTTTACTGCAGCCAAGGGGTTGGGACAGAGAAGCTGCATTTTCACATCTCAGTTAGTGTTTTTTCTAAGAAAAAAGATACAGGCTTTGTGGTTTTATGCATTGTGGCAAATTGCATTTCCCAGGTTGCTCTGTTGTTGTCAGGGCTTCACTTTCTCAAGCATTGAGGCCTGGGGCTGAGCAAGTTACCCCAGGCTCCCTGTACAGTCAGTGCAGAGCAGCAAGGCGGGGGTTGGGTGAGGTTACTCTGACCTATTTTAGGCACCTGCCTTAAGATAATGAACTTCAAAGCCTCACCCTCACTGACTGTCAGTGCTACACACTGGTGACAAGTCCCTTGTCAGCCTCCACACCATGAGAATCCCACCTGCTGCATGTCCTGCCTGGAAGCAGGTTGTGTCCCACACTGCTGTCACTTGCATGCTGAAGCACAGGAAGGTACAACCCAAATGAGTGTGAGTCAGCCACTGCCCGAGAGCAAGGTGAGGCGTGTGAAACAGCACCTCAGCTCTGCCTTTCCAGCACTTCCAACAGCTGTGGTTTGCTTATCCTTGTTCTTAGGGTAGTCTGGGCAAGGATTTGGAGTAAGGCTTTACTCAGCTTTAATAGCAGCTAATGATAGGGTAAGGCACTAACAGAATTTTATTAATAAAAGTAATGCTGAAGGTAGTTGCATAACTGCAGAGGAGCTTCCATATTGGCTCCACATGCTCACCAGCTGTTCTTACCTGGCTGTTGACAGTCCCCACTGGAGCTGTGTGCAGCTGGGGGACTTCCGTCCTCGGCCACTTGGTTCCAGCCCACAGCCAAGGCTCAGGTTTCCTGCCTGCCCCCTCCGCAGGCCCCTCAGCAGGGTTTCCTGTACTGACATCTCCAGCCTGCGGAGTTAAGACCTGCTGGGGCTCTTTGGCTCCCCCGGAGTGTAGAAGGGATCACAGGGAGGAGGGGATCAGCCAGGGTGGAGAGGGGCAGGGGCATGGAGGGGCAGCTTCTGGAGGAAAGGCAGAGATGTACTAGGGCATCTCTAGATTGAAACCAATGGTTCTCTTGTAGCAAAAGTTGCCACCTAATTCCCAATCCGAATGCTGCTGCTGAGCCTCACCCAGGGTACAGTGCGAGACAGGCAGTCTGACCTGGCATCAGAGCAAGATCCAGTGCAGTGTCTGAGCTGGGAGCTATGCTATAAATGTCCAGAGCCTGGTGTATTCAGAATACTCCATAATTTTGACCAGGATCCCAAGATCGCAGTGCCTTGTCACTAATAGCCCTGTTTCTCAAGGACTGACATGCATCACGATCTCTGGGAGCAGCTGGAAAATGTAAACCCCTTCTCTAGCCTTGATTATGACACTTGGACTGTGTTGCAGGTTTGTACAGGCTGCTGGTTTGCCCAGGAAAACTAGTTTGGTTTGATCTGTCACAGATCCTGCTTACTAAATCTGTTTGTTCCCAGGAACCTATTTTCTCAAAGAGCAGGGAAGCTCAGCACATCTCTCCCAGCCCTGTGCTCCTCTAAACATGTAGAACTTTAATTAGGCCAAACTGCTGATGAAATGAGGGCTTTGGCTTCAGTGGAGTTTCAACTCCATGTTGTGTGGTGCTGATTGTCCCTGGACACGGTAGTGCACCTCCTGGGCAGGATTTCCTTCAGCTCGGTTCTGCGTTATTCTGGAGTGGAGCTTGTGGAATGCTACCATATTTCCCCGAGTATTGTTCATTGTGGAGCCTCTGGGAGCTGTTTGCTTGGCTTTTTCTAGTGTCCCAAGAGCAGATATCTTCTGTCTACTCAGAAGTCCAGGGTATGGTGTTTCCTAAAGCTGCTCTTCTCAGTGTTCCTGTTGTGCCAGGCCGATGGCACCAGTGCTCGGTGGGTGCTGGAACAAGTGGCTGCAGTAGAAGCTCTTGCTGTGACACAGAACTAAACCAAACAGACCCAGACTGGGATGGAAAGGTGTTGGGTCAAGGGACTGGTAGCCAGCCTTTGTCTGAAGAGGAGGGCTGGTCTGGGATGGCAGGGGCAGGTACATAGAAGGGGGAAGGATTAACCTGCTCCTTACTCTGCTCTCATGAGACCCCACAGGCAGAGTTGCATCCAGCGCTGGGGTCCTCAGCACAGGAAGGATGTGATGCTGCTGGAGTGAGTCCAGAGGAGGCTGTGAAGCTGATCAGAGGCATGGAGCACCTCTCCTATGAGGAAAGGCTGAGAAAATTGGGATTGTTCAGTGTGGGGAAGAGAAGCTTTAGGGTGACCTAATTGTAGCCTTCCAGTACCTGAAGGGAGCCTACAGGAAAGATGAAGAAGAGAGTATTTACAAGGGAATGGCTTCACACTGCCAGAGGGCAGGGTTAGATGGAATATTGGGAAGGAATTCCTCCCTGTGAGGGTGGGGAGGTCCTGGCTCAGAGCAGCTGTGGCTGCCCCATCTCTGAAAAGTATCCAAGGCCAGGCTGGACAGGGCTTGGAGCAACCTGGGGTAGTGGAAGGTGTCCCTACCCATGGCAGAGGGTGGAAAAAGACGAGCTTTGAAGTCCCTCCCAACCCAAACCAGTCTGGGATTCTGTGATCTTCTTTGCAGTGTCTGAGTCAGATACATAAATGCAAACAAGTCAATATACACTGTGTGAACAAGGTGCTCCAGGCAGGTGCTGGCTGGTGCAGGAGAATGAAGGGGAGGTTTGTACTAGCAGGAAAGTTCACAGTATGGTGCCCATCCAAGAAAACACAAAAGATTTGCTAAATATTCCTCCAGGCTGATGGGACTCCTGCAGGCAAACGGTGTGTGAGGAGAGCTGCGCTGCAGCGGCATCTGAAGGGACAGTTGGATGTGAATGGTTCAGGACAGATGCTCTATTTGGAGCTCCCAGCTGGGTGAGGATGGAGGAGTTGCCAAGAATGAATCCCTGATGTGGTGAAGAATGCTTGGCTTCAGTTGGAAGCCTTGGCACTCCTCACCTTGGGCCAACCCCTTTGCATGGCCTTTGCACTGTGTTTTGGACTCCTGTTCCCTTTTTCCTCACTGTCCCCACAAGCCCTGCAGCTGCTCCCGGGTTAACACTGAGCTCCAGCAAATGGGGGAATTCTGCTCACAGGGCACAAATAGAACAGGCTTGGAGAAAGCTTATCTAATAAAAGGTGTTAATTAATGGCAGTCAACTGAACCATGAAGAAGGAATGTCTGCACTCTCATTCCAACTGAGGGAAATCTGCTCTCCTTCCTGCAGTTTGTGCCTCTAACACTTGGGGAATTGGGTTTCTAAGCCAGACAGTGCTGTGCCACACTAATCCCCTGAACAGAACAAACACTGCAGATTTCACAGCAGAGGGAAGATACAGAGAAGGCAGCATGCAAAGCTTCACATTTGTGGTGATGAAGTGCTTTCATTAGCAGGTAGCAAGGTTAGCGGGAAAGACAAGTAAGATGCCTGATGGGGTACACAGACCCTCTAGGGCTTCCTGCTTACCTTAAATCTCCATCTTATCCAGCCCTGAGCCACCTTGCCCTCCCTTCAAGGCACCTGTTTTCTATCCCTGGGTCCTCCCTTGATCTCCCTGCTCTGCTCATCTTCAGATCTTTGTAGCAAGTGTTTTTTCTCCTCCATCAGAACTACCTAAGTAAAACACCTGTGTCTGAGTGTTTTTTCATCAAGGTCCCATGGGAGGCCTTTAGATGTGACAGAAGTAGCAGAAACAGTCCTGCTGAATGTGGTCCTTCAGTTCTTGATGAAAGGAGTCCTCAGGGGAACCATTGCAAAAATGGATTTATTTGTGGAACACCATAATCCACTGTTGTTCAAACATCCCTGCCACTCAGAGACACTCAGACCCAAAGTTTCAAGGGTAGTGTTCTCCTCCCTGCCAGAGCCCGTCCAGTTTGGGATGTGCTGCAGCCCAGCTGTTGGAAGGTGAACCAGCTGCTTTCTCTCCAGATGGTGATATTTGGTGATTTGGACTGTAGGGTCTCTTGGTGTAAATGGAAGGACAAACAGATAATGGTGTATTTTACATCTATGGTTGAAGTTCCCTGTCTAAACTTGATCTTGCTTTTGTACAAGGAAGGGGGTACTGTGACTTATGTCAGATGTAGGTCAAATTCAGGGAACGAAAGGGCAGGAGCCTCTTGCAAACTGGAGACACTCCTGCTGGCTGAGGGCCCTCCGGGGCTCCCAGAAGCTCAGCCTGCCTGATCTCCTGAAGCCCCATCATCCCTGCCAGGGTGACACTGGCAGAGCTCAGCTGTGCTGCCTTGGGCCATGTGCTGACTCAGAGCTTGGCCTGGCACCGGCCCTGGCCCAGCACAGCCCCTGAGCCCAGGCTGTGATGGAGAGCAGCCTGTGCTGCCAGGCTCGGAGCTGGTGCCTTGTTGTGTGCCCTTGGCAGCCTTCTCTGAGCTGTGGCTGACAGCCCCCGGGGTGTGGGTCCTGCTCCTCTGCATCCACCCAGGGAGGCTCCAGCGGGGACGGCTCAGAGCGGAGGATCTTTCCCTTTGACACTGCCTGCACAAATGCTTTACAAAAGCTGTGCCTGCTTTCTTTTTTTTCCTCCATTTTTGGGAAGAATTAGGTATGTCTTAAACTGGCCCTGAGGACTTTGCACAAATTTTTGATTTACTGTAATTGTGAGCAGCAGCTTGGAGAGCTGACAGCTTCCTCCTCATCCCCTCTCCTGGGGAAGGTGTTCCTGTGCAGTGGGAGCAGCTGCGTGACATGGAGCTGAGCCCATGAGCGTTCCTGTTGTGGCAATGTGCAGTGGGGTAAGCTGCTGCCAGCTCTGGAACTGGGTGTTTTACTTCTCTAGACACTGCAGTTAAAGTGGACGCTTTTCTGAGTTTTAGTGGAAATTTGAAGCCAGTACGTGAAGTTTTACAAAAAATGACGCCCTGAGCATTGTGTGCACATCTTAAAAGTTGCAATCGTTTGTTTCATTGTCGGATGTGACAGCGCTCAGGTTGGCTCCGCTCTGGACCGGTGACTTGGAAATACCGAGGGCGACTTTGTGCCTTCAAGGGCCGTGGGAGCCGCGGCTCCGGCAGTGTGGGGGTCCCTCCCGGGGGTCCCTCCGGGCCCGGGGGTGGTGCCGGGGCGGGGGGCCGGTCCGTGGGCGGGAGCGGGGCCGCCCCCCCGCGCACGTGCGCTACGTGCGGCGCCTGCTGCGGCGGGGCCGCCCCTCCCCCGCCCGGCACCGCCTCCCAGCGCCGGTACTGGGGACGGGACCGCCCAGTGTGGGACCCCCGGCGGGGGGGCCCCGGTAACCGCTGGCGTGTGAGGGGGAGCACCTCGCCGCGCTCCCTCAGGAACAGGACCGCTCCTTACCCCCGCGCTGCCCGGGGCCGGCGGCCAGGACAATGGCCCGGCTCCCCCCGAACAAAGGGGCCGGGCCGGGGCCGCGGGGGCTCCGCGGCCGGGGCAGACAATGCGGCCGCGCGGAGGCGGACGGCCCCGCCCCGCGCGTGACGCGTCCCGGGCGCAGCCAATGGCGGTGCGCGGAGAGGCTCTTTAAAAAAAGAAGCGCCGGCCGTGGTCCGCTGTCAGCTGTGCGGATCCCTCCGCGCATGTAAACACAGCGCCGGCGGCCCCGGGGGGCGGGACGGGACGGGCCCCGGGGCGCGGGGGGCACGGCGGGCGGGGAGCGCGGCTCAGGGGCCTCCCCGAACCAGCGGTGCTGGGGGGAGCGGCCGCAGCGCGCACAAGGCGAGGGGCAGCGCACAAAGGCGGCGGGAGCGGGGGGGGCGCGGAGCTGCGGCCCGGCGGGGCGGGGGGCACCGGGAGGGACCCCCAGCGGCCGCGGTGAGCGACGCTCTCGGGGCCTCGCTCTCCGCCGGGGCCCGGGTAGCGGGCGTGGGATACGCGCTGCGCGGGCCAGGCCGCGCTCCGGAGGATCCGCCGCTGGCTCTTTCCCCCCCGCCCCCAACGGGCCCTCCCCGGTCCGGCCCCGGCGCCCCCGCACAAAGGCGCGGGCGGGGCGGGGCAGCCGCGCCCCCTCCCCTGCCCGGGCCGGGCGGACTCTTTTCCCAGCCCCGGCCCCCCCGCGGACGCGCACGGAGCGCGGCGGCTCCGGAGATTGTTCGGAGAGCGGTGCGGAGCGGCCGCCCCGGCCGGGCCATGGCCGAGTTCCTGCCCCCGCCCGAGTGCCCCGTCTTCGAGCCCAGCTGGGAGGAGTTCGCCGACCCCTTCGCCTTCATCCACAAGATCCGGCCCATCGCCGAGCAGACCGGCATCTGCAAGGTGCGGCCGCCGCCGGTGAGTGCCCGCATGGCGCCGCCGGGAGCGGCCTTTGTGTGGGGCCCGGCCCGGCCCCCCCCCGGCCCGCGGCCGCGCAGGTGACCCCGGGCAGGCGGGGCCGCCCCCGCCGCCGCTCTGAAGTTTCACCGGGCCGGGGTTGAGGGGACCGAAGGGACCGACCGCTCCCCCCGCGAACTGGCTCCCAAGTGTCGGAGCGCCCGGTGGGGGAGTCGCCGGAGCGGCAGTGGAGGGAGCGGGGGCGGGGGGCAGCTGCCCCGGCCGGGCCCGGCCTCTCCCCGGCTCCCGGGGTTGGCCGGGGCCTCGCGCCCGGAGCGGCCCCGCCGAGCCCCGGAGGAGGTGCCGGGGTGCTGCCCTCCATGTTGGCATTGTGGCGGTGTGGGGCCGGGGGGACCCGCTCCCCGCCGCCCCCGGCCCCGCCGCGGCCTCCCCGGCCTCGGCGCGCTTTTAGCACAGGGAACTGTTTCTCAAGTTGGACAAGACCAAACTCCGCAGCCGTGAGTTTGGCTGGTGGCTCTGCGAGCTGAAGCCTAGACAGACATGGCCACCATTTTAGAATGCAATCCACTGTGGGAAGAAGTAGTAAGCCTTCATCTTCATCATCATCATCTCGACCGATGATGTAGTAAGCTCAAAATTAGGGTATGAATTCTGATTTCCTTTTGTTGGTCCACTCAATTTACTGAGAAATGTTGTGATGGTCTTAGAACCATAGTTTGTATAGTCAGAATTGTTAGTTTGTTTAAAGGTATGAACACCCGCACTGGTGAGGAGAGGGGCTTCTCAAAGTAAAAATCTAATTAAACAATGTGTGAATCATCTTTATTTTGAGTGAATTGCTCTTCCCTAAGTGGAGCGTGGTGCGAGTCTGGGGTGGTGCAGCCGGGTAAGGCAGTTAACATGACGGCAACAACCAGAATGTTAAACAGGCACTGAGTTTACATCTCCCTCCAGCAAGGGGGAAAACTGACAGAACAGTTCTGCAAGCTGAAGTTTTGCGAGGGAGACTTTGACTTCAAAGAAATAATGTTCAGAAACACACACTCCTCACTTCGGTGTTTTGGTTGTTGCTGGGACTCCTGTTGGTGTCCATCCTTTTCCTTCTGAATTAAAATAGTAGTAACTTGCTGAGGTAGTGTCTGAGGTGGCAGAAATGTTTGTAGCAGAGTGAATAATGTGAATCTTGCTGGAGAGGAAGGAAGGTGTTTCAGCTCTCAGGAGGAAGAATCCCGGATTGCTCTGTGAAGACCGCTCTTGGATTTGTGTCCTGGTAGAACGTGCCAGTGCTTCTTTTCATGCAGGGCAGCCGGATGCTCAGAGTTAAGGGGCTAAGATGTTTTTTGTTACAGAGTCACCATTGAAGTTCTGTAGTATTTTTGAGAAGATCTTTTGGGGTTTTAAGTTGCCAACAGTGTTTCAGCAACTGTGACCAGAACTGCTTTTTTTGATTGGTTGGATGTTTTGGTGGGTTTTTGTTTGTTTGGGTTTTTCTGTTTTTGAGGGGGGTGTCTTTTTATTTGTTTTAGAAGCATCTCATCTAAAAAAATCTCATCTGTGTTTCTTGGCTGCTTGTTTAAAAAGCCAAAACCTTATCAGAAAGCTGCTCGTAGGATTTTATCTGTTGGAGATCATAAATCAACAGCCCTCAAAAAAGGACTGAATTACTTACTGCAACTGCATTTTCAGCTGCTCTCGTCTTTGCTTCCTGAAGGGGCAGGTATTGCACCAGATATTACACCAGGTGGTGTGCCTGCCTGGCCGTGTGATCAGCTCTTTGAGCGTATTTAGAAGCAGGATGAAAATAGTTGGAGCTGCTGAGGGCTGAGCATGGGTAGTTCTTGGAGCCTGGCTTTGGGCAAGCTGAGCTCCCATGGCTTTATCTGCCCTGGATAATGCCTGGGATGACTTGTGAAGTGCGTGGTTGGTTCAGCGGCCTGGAGCATAGAGGGAGCTCTTCCAAAGCGACCAGAAAAGCCTTTAAGTTGACGTAGTTCCTGGCCTTCCTCCTGTGATCAGGAGCCGCAGTGAATATTCAGTTATTGTTCTTTTTGGTGTAATCGAGGGGTCTGTAATACCGTGAGCTAAAGACTGTACTGCTGTTTGTACAACAGTGTGTGTGTTCCAACTGGATGCCTTGTTTGGTGATGGCTGAGGTTTGGAATCTTCCTGCATCTGAGGGAATCTCTGGCCGGCGTGTGCAGTCTGGTTACGTGCCGGGAAGCAGGTAGGCAGCACCATGAGCTGTCAGGATCTGTGCCGAGAGAGGAATTGAAAATTTGATGGTTGGGCTGGCGTTATTTTAGCTTAAACTGCTGTGCAGTTATCAGCAGATGAATTTGTGTTTCTGTATCTGAGCTGCAACATGGCAAAACGTTGTGCGAGACTGATGGTGCCCAGCTGTAGCTTCCCCACTTGCTCATGGACAAGCCCTTACTCTGGAGCTGGCTTTGATGCTCCAGTACTGGAGCATGCACAGGAGAGCTCCTTGGGCTCCAAAGGACCGGCCGCAGGGCTTTCTCCAGTCCCTTTCTGCTGGCATTAGCTGGGCACCAGGTGGGCCCAGAGAAAACCACGTCTGCGGTGGCTTCTTGTGTGGCAGCTTTGGAGGATGATGACCTGTTTAGTGAGAGGGTATTGAGGTAGTTGGTGTACAGAAGACATCTGGGTGGAAGACAGAGGATTCTGGGTGATCACTGCATGTTCACAAGATGGAAGAATGTCCAGGAATATAACAGGAGGTGCAATTTCTGCATGGCAGTTTCCAGTTGAACACTCAAAAGGAGTTCTCTTCCTCTTCATTCCAGTTCAGTTTGTTCCAGCCATCACCAGTGACTGAGTTTTGCTCTTATTTGGGGATTCTGAGATGCTGCAGTGACTGGTGGAGGGTGCAGCAATAACCAGCTCACTGGCACTGTTCTCTGTGGCTTTTTGTCAGCAGCATGGAGCATGAGCAGAGGGCCCCACTGGCAGCAAAGTGCTCGGATGGTGGTTGTTCCTGGCAGTTAATGAGCTGCATAAAATAGAGATTTAAATTTGGGTCTGTTGCAGATCTGGGGGGAAGGGGCAGCTGGATGTAGGAGAGTGGGTGAGGTACAACTTGTTCGCAGTCCATCATGAGCCATTTTTTAGTTAGAATTTCTTCTATGAACCAAAAATACCTTTTATTAGGATTTCTTTATTTAAACAATATCTGGTCATTTGGAATAAACTAAGTTTACTCCAAAACTTGGCATGTCAAGTGAAGGCCTTACATTCTAGAAGCCTGTGATAGCTCTGCAAATCACTGGGGGCATTTAGGGGGTCAGATGAAGTATTGCTTGAGAATGGAGTTGTTCTTCAAAATAGGTAGTTAATAGTAATTAATGGAAGTAAACAGTCTAACAAATGTGAAGCTTAGCCTCAAGAATTAATGGTAACATGTGGAGCAGGAGAGGTATCAAACGCTCCAAGCCTTTCCTGAAGATGGATTCTTGCTTCACTTCGTTGCATCGTTGCTTTGCTGCTGTGAAGAAATAATAAATAATGATTATTTAAGCCTTACTTACCATATAAATCCATTTCAAAATACACAGCATTGTACAATGTACTAGAACATCATAACTTTCCTAAGGCCAAGCATGAAAATTGAGAACATCCAGGCTAAATTTCATTGTTCTAAATAACATGAATATGGAGAAGTACTGTTAAGGCTTCCAAGTCACTTAAACCAAACACTTAAAGATTAGAAAGTCTGGATTAGCAGAGCTGGAATTTTGAAGGAATTGACCCTGGAGTTACTGAAATTATTGACTGTCAGTTTTCAGGATATCCTGGAATACTGGTGAACTTGAGAACAGGGAGAATTAATTTCCTTATTGGTTTGAGTTCTTTATTGGGTGCAAGAGTTGACCCCCTCTAGCTCCAGAGCGGAAGAACGACTGGAATAGTCCTGGATAGGAACTCGGAAGGCGATAGTATGGAATACAATTGTATGAACACTGGTGTGATCAAATTAGTTTTATTTTTTTCCATGAGACCATGCGTTTGGTTGTCCTTGTCTGAGATCTAGAAGTTAAGTGTGTTCAGTATTCTAATTATAGAAACTATTATTGTGCAAAATTAATACACCAATTCACAAATTAGTTCAACTATTAATGAGTGTTTGTAATGAAGGATCCCTTTCTAATGGTGTCTCACAACCTCAAGCCAAGGGTATGTAATTTTCATTACACGTCTAGAAGAACAAAAGCCATGATTCCAAATGGAGTTATGGTGGTGGCTTGTTGCTTTAGAGGGATCCCAGTTGCCCAATAAACAATGGATATTATGAAACAGTAATCGTTTAAGTAGGACTCAATGAGAGGGTTTACCTTTGGAACAAAGGATCATGGAGCGTCTTAGAGGAGGAAGGAGTCTAGAAAAATAACTGTGGACCTTGGTGGAAAGCAGTGTAATGGTGGAATGGGAGCTCTGGATAAGCCAGTGAATGCAGCTCTGGAGTTTCTCGGTGATAAATAGGGGGATTTTACCTCTGTGGCAGCACGAGAGTAGAAAATTCTGTATTCAGGATCCCACACTCACTGCAGGATTTAAAAAAGATTTGACAACTGGAGAGGGTACAGAGAAGCATCATAAAAGTTCTGCACATGAAATAATGAAATATTTAACCTTAGCAAAGCCTGAGTGGTGAAACCTAAAGGCTTAGGGCTTGGGAGAACTGGAACTGCTCCTCCAGGGACATACTTTGAGGAACAACATTGATTTAAGTGTTGTTTAAACCTCTTAAGGTCTGTTCAGGCTTCTCATTCAGCTGGTTGCTTGATTTATTTTCATTTTTATGGAGAAAAGAAAAAACGAAAACCAATTCTGTTTTGGAGCAGCTTGACTGAGGGTTCTGGCAATCTGGTCCTGGAGCTGTAAAACAAACCACCACTAAAACAGGAATTAATGCAGAGAATTGCGATACTTTGTCTGAAACAGGAAGCTGATGGTGATGATCCTTCAGATTTGACAATACACAGAGGCTCAGTCAGTTGATTTTATCAAAGAGAAAACACAGAGGTAACTCAATTACAACACGTAAGTGAGCTTCAATGGGACAAACCAGAGGTGCTGCAGCATCTGTCAGTCCTGGTGAGCCAAGCCCGAGCCTCTGCTCCTGCTGAGCAGAAGCCAGGCTCAGGTGAGTCAGGAAACGGCATTTCTGACTGACAGAGGATCAGGTGGAAGGGGAAAGTGAAGGATGGTGGTGGATCTGCCATTTTTGGGAACTTTGGGATCAAGAATGGATGGGGTTTTGGGAGGGGAAGAGATATTTTAGTGCTGAGGTTCCTGTTCCCCTGTTGTCAATTCATGTGAAGAAAAGTAGATTAGCCACCGAAGGTCATTAGGAAATGCTGGCTTTAAATGAAGAACTTGTCACATTCATCACAGGGGTCATGTTGTGGAATTAGATAAATTCAGAGTAGGTTATTTACTGATCTCTAATTAACAATAAAATATGCAAAAGAATTATTCTAGTTTATTATTTATTTTACTAGTGGCAGTGGCCATGCACAGTGCTGCTGTGGTCACCATGGGTGGTTTCTGCTCTTCAGAAACACTGAAACTTTGGCGTGGGCTTAAAAGACAATGAGAGTTTCCTCTCCTTTCCTCAGTCTCTTTCAGTGAGTCTCTGTCTGTGCCAGTTGCATACACCCCGGGAATGTACTGGGGATTAGAGCAAAGGTCTGACCCCTGGTGTCCTGTGCCTTGAGGGGAGGTGGCAGCAGCTCTTGGGGTCTGGTACCCTCGGACACCCACAGCTGGGTCTGGCCCCAGTCGTGATGGATGCTCTGTTTCAGAGTCAGTGCTGTGAAGTGAATCAGGGATCTGGGATTTGCTGATCCCAGCACTCCATCCATCCCCAGCTGTACCTGCAGTGCTGCTGGTACAGTGGTGTTTATCTGTTCCTTGCATGCAGGTGCCTCCATGGAGAGGAGCCTGGCATCTCCTGTGTGTGAGCCCGGCTGCCTGTTGAGTTTAGAGGTTCAAACCCTGTGTGTAGTTTCTGTCCTCTCTCTGCCTTTGGGTCCCAAGAGGCAGCTGGCCCTGACGCTTGAGAATCATCTCCAGCTTACCTGAGCCTTTATTTCTGTCCATGTGTGGAGCTGGCACTGAAACACTGGGATCTAGAGAGGTGATTCCCGCTGTACACTCATCCTTGGCTGTGGTTCTTGGATGGGAAGGATCTGTGGTTGTGTCTGTTCTCGCTTGCTAGTCTGCAGTACATAACAGAGCCCAGTTTTGTCTCAAATAAGAACTACTCCACCAGGCTTCTTTTTGGAGAGTTCTGTGCATAAGGTGGGTTAGTGCACCCAGGGTCCCTTCTTGGCAAGGAGGAATTCGGGGGGGTTGATGGAAAAATCTCCTCCATTCGAAATGACCAAAGAAGGACTGTTCATCACAAACTGGGTTAGCTGATGATTGGAGTTCCTAACTAATGTTAGCCTTTAACAGGGTCACAGAGGGATTAGTTCCTGTTAGACAGGAGCTTTGTGGCTGACCCACTGCCGGGTGATAATGGGTTTGTGTGGATTCTGCCATCTGAGCTCCAAGTGTGTTTTAAATGTAGTCATAAAACCAGGAGACTGAAAGGGACCTTCTGAGTCACCGAGTGTGCTCCCCTCCTCTCGGAGGCAGCAATCATGGAACACCTTTGCCAAGGCAAGATCATAGATGTGGGAACAAAGAATGTAGGTCAGGCTCACAGGGTGGGCATCCCGGGAAGGGGGGAATTGCTGCAGTTCGCTGAATGAATGTGTTTCTCTGGCAAGAATTGCTAAGATATTCCTTTGGATCTTACTATGAGCTGCTGTCTGGCAAAATAATGAAAGGGCTGTCTCTTCTTGTGTCTGACGTGGGAGAGACTGCAAGTAAAATGCTACTTGCAGTTTTCAAAAGATGTTGAAAAAAATATAAGAGACTTCAGGAAAAAGCCGAAGGAAAAAACCCTCTTATTTGCAGGACTGGAAAGCTGGTTCTGTAAAGAGAAGGAAAAAGGTATTTGTTTATTGAAAAATGTCTTGAAACATTTCTTCCAGGAAGGATTCAGGAATAGCTGCTTTGGCAGCCAGCAGATGAGGGATTTGCTTATAAAGGACATGAGGATAAGGGAAGAAGAAAAGCTGAAGCCAACTAACTTGTAGAACAGCTTACCAGGGAGAGTGGTGATTTCTTGTTCACTTGAATTCACAGAGGTGGGGGCGGTTAAATTTTAATTAGTGAGTTTGGGTGAGGTGCAGGTTTGCCAGCTGAAATGCAATGCTCTGAAGCCTGACATCCCTGGAACAGCTCAGTTAGGAGCCGGAATATGGAAATCACAGAAATAATTCTGCTGACCATTTGTAGTTTGCATTACTGCTTGAAATACTAATGTGATCCTTAGAGTGTGCCTTCTGCACAGCTGGATTTGTCCCTCAAGTTTATAGAAGACTTTGAAATTTTGAAGTCAGTCTCATTTTTGCCTGGATTTGATGACAGGTTTATAACAAGTGCAGGCTAAGGTGGGCACAGGATTTTGTTTGTCCCTTGCAGGCTTATAACAGTCAGGGATGGACAACAGAACACAATAGAGTCACTTCAGATGAAGAGTCCTGGTGGAGTAAGAACTCCTGATTTTTTTAGGAAATTGATGTTGTCTTGCTTTCTGTGTATACTTAATCTTAGTGCTCAGCATGACTGTTGAAAGACACTTAAAACTGAACTTCTTAAACATTTTTATTCATTTTTTAAAACAGGGAAATCCAAACCAGTTCCTTTGAGGAGCTGGATGGAGAGGGAAAGTCTTATTGATTCCCAGGCATGAGCTTTAGGGAAGTGGGCCTGGAAAGTTGGGGGTGGTGACTGGTCTCTTCCCCAGCAAAGCTCCTCATGTGGCTCAGCAGCTTTGCAAATGAATCCTGCGCCACAAAGCTCCCTCTCGTGGTGCTGCTGCCTTTCCAAGGTGCATAAAGGCATTTCTGTCACACACAAATGTCTTTTCATGGGCCTGCAAGTGAGCATCGCATTTGGCTTGGTAAGTTGTGCTTCAAAATGTGTCCAAGATTTTTGTTGAGTAAATAATACACTCGTTAAAGAAGGGTTGGAAGTATCTTGTTTGGGACTTGAGGAACTTGCCATACTGTGGAATAGAGAAAGATAAATATCCTTATTGGTTATATCAACTTTGAGTAGTTTGGATGATCCAAAATAAACTTGTGACTTTAAAATGACTCAGTGACAGTCAGGATGGACTGTGTGCTATACCTGCTGTCATTTCTCCAGATGGTGGATGACTGTGGGTCTGTAACAGTGTCATCTGACACAGTTTGTGTTCAGAGGACGTGCTGTAGTATGTTTGTAAAGCCAGGAGTGGTTTTATAATAATCTAATGTGATATATTATATATGGCATTCATTTCCCTCAGCTCTGCCTGCACTTCTGCGGCCTCACCTCAAGTCCTTGGTGCAGTTTTGAGCACCACAATATAAAAAAGACATTGGAGAGCATCCTAAGGAGGGCCACGAGAATGGTGAAGGGTCTGGAGGGGAAGCCTCGTGAGGGGCAGCTGAGGTCACTTGGTTTGTTCAGTGGAGACTGAGGGGAGACCTCACTGGGGCCTTCAGCATCCTCACGAGGGGCAGCAGAGGGACAGGTACCAATCTGTTCCCTCTCATGACAAGTGACAGGACCCAAGGGAATGGCTGGAGCTGAGTTGGGAGATGTTTAGGTTGGATATCAGGAAAAGGTTCTTCCCTCAGAGGGTGGTTGGGCACTGAACAGGGAATGGGCACAGCTCCAAGCCTGTGTGAGTTCAAGAAGCGTTTGGACAACGCTCCCAGGCACAGGGTGGGATTGTTGGGGTGTCTGTGCAGGGCCAGGAATTGGACGTGATGATCCTGATGGACTCGATGGTCCCTTCCGACTCAGCCTATTCTATGGTACTTGCTTCAAAACCTCAGGAGCCAGAGTCAATCCAATGTTGCCTCTCATTAAGCCAATTTACCATCACCCAGCAGAAGCTCTTCCAATGACTTTCTCCTTGCTAAAAGTGAAACACTTTTAGGGCTGTGAAATGTTTGTTTCTGGCTGATGAACCTGTCTGCCTGATAGGCTGAAGTCACCTACTGAAAGTGCTGTTGAAGAAATGGAGCTCCCAAAGCTTATCTTTGAGAAACAGCTGACGTGCCATCAGGGCGTCTTGGTGTGTGTGTTGGTCATTCAGTCATTGGTAAACTTAAAAGCTGCGGGTGTAGGAAATGCCTGTTGTGGCAGCTTGTGTTGTCTGGTGTCGTGTTACTCTTCCAGCGCAGTAGGTGACTGGTGCTTTGCCAGAGCCAGTGTCTTTGGCCAAACAGGAAAGACTGTCCCAAAACATGCACCAGTCAGTAATAAATAGACACATGGAGATCATGGAGATAATCAGCTAATTCTGGAGCAGGATGTTTCAGGTGCCATGCTGTGGATGAGCTGTTTCTTTAAGATCATGCACATAAATTTCCTCATTTGCTTTCATAAGCAGAGGGGACTAGCCTGCTCTGTGCTGTCTGACATGGATTGGGTCTGTGTCTGCCCTAGGCGCCCTTGGAGCTGGATTTCTTTAGTCTGAGCATGAGCTGGAGCCTGTAGGAGCAGGTAGGGATCCTGTTTCTCCTGTTGTGCCCAGTGGCATGCAGGCTTTCCTCTGGGCTCTGCCCAAAGCAGCAGCCTGTGCCAGCAGACATGTGGCCTGACCAGAAGAGTCTCCTGTGCTGTCCCCTCCCTTGCTTGGCTTCTCTGACGTGCTGCCAGTGCAGTAACTGCAAGTGGTAGCCCTGAAGCGCAGCCTGGAGGGGTGACAGTTTGAGAGGTGGTGTCATTGCCTACGTGAGCTGAATTCTTGCCCCTGTTCATCTTATTGCTGGTTCTTGTCCTCTGCAGAGCCTTACTAGAGGATCTGGTTTGGGGTAATGCACAGTCCACCCAGAGACAGCCTTGGCTTACTGCTTTGCAAAGCAGTGAGGCAGCACAGCCCTCTTGGTTTCATTTACTCTCGGCCTAAGCAAAGCTCCCTACAATTCTCCCTTGGGCAGTTTAATTCAGTCCCCAGCATGTCTCAAGGGTCCTGTGTGTCATCGCCACTGTGTTCCCTCCTGGTCTCGGTGCCTGTTTCCTGTCTCCCTCTCTTTGGTACAGAGCAGACTCTGGAGTTGTGACTAATGATGTAACCAGTTGGTTCAGCTTGAGAGTCAGATTTGTCCTGTTGAAGTACAATACTTCAAATCCTGCCCAACTGTTCCCAGTTATGCTTCTCATCTTACAGCTTGAGGGCCCCAAATGATTCATCAAACAAGATATTAGAAAAGAGTGTCAGTTCTCTTCCTCAGACTTGATAGTTTCATTGCATTTGGTTTTCTGGCGTAGAAAATAGGCAGTAAAAGAAGGGTTCATGTTATTGGCTTTCTCAAGAACGTGTCATTGGGCACCAGACAGTCTTGTGGTTAGAAGCAGGAAAATAATCGAGAAATGTGTCCCACTGGTTGAGGATTGAGTGTCCTCTGGATAATTTGTCATCCTGACCCCCTACCATTGTCTAATTGCCAATTCAAATGTTAATTTCAGCCAGCCTTGTCAAGTTGTGTGCTGCAAGTGCCTTGCAGGATCAGAAAACCTTTATTACCGATTTTGAGGTCTGGATTAGTCAATGCCAGCTTGGTAACATGTATGGATTGGTGGCCCTCTTCGCTCTTCAGCTTCACCACGCTCTCAGTGACTCTTGCTCCATGTTTGTTTGTAAGATAATTGCTTTGGAAAGCATTTATTTTCTGCGCTAATTTTCACATTCTCTGTGAATCTAAGATAAAAAATATGTGCTTATGATGCTGGTCTTACTTCAGTTGTCTCAGTCCCCCAGTGTTGATCTTTTTCTTGATGCAAAGCTCTGTCTTACTCCTGTCCTACTACACTGGCAGTAGCTCACTTGTGCATTATCTTCATTCTGTAATTTGTGATAACAAGATAATTTTATATATAATAAATTCCTGTCAAGTTTAAATCAAATATAATTTGGTTTTGTGAAGTCGTGTATTGCCAAACCAAGCATGTGCAGTAAATGTCAGAGATCTAAAAGATAAAACGGCTTTATAGTTGTGTTTATAAATTACACTTCAGTTGCAGGTATTTTATCAAAGTAATAATAATCTTTTTTTAAATTGGTCATATTCCAGCTCTTCCTGAATGTTTGCAGCCAAGGAAATTGTCAGGCATTGGCACAGGTTGGCCAGGACAGTGGTGGAGTCACCATCCCTGGCAGTGTTCAGAAGATGTGTGGATGTGGCACTTGGGGACATGGGTGGTGTGGCGAACATGGTGGTGGTGGGTTAGAAGTTGGTCTTGATGATCTTAAAGGGCTTTTCCAACATCAATGATTCCATGATTCTGTGGAGGCTTACATTGCAGAACAAGTCTTCAGTTCCAAAGTGTACCTGATTTGGTGGTTCCATTACCTATTTTTGAGGCACAGTGAAGGATTCCAAGGGGTAGACAATGACACTCAACGTATCTCACCATTCCTGCTCTCTGACTTGTTCCCAGTGAGGGGATTTGGTTATCAGCACAGCCCTGGCTCCCTGACGGGTCAGAGTGCAGCTGCTGAGCCCCCACCACGCCAAGTTCCATGTGCTGGTGGGGCTGAGGAGGCTCTGGAGGCCGTGGGGGCTCTTCATGCTTCAGGCTCACCTGGCTTTTGACTACTGCAGAAATTTCCTTCCTTTTCCTGACCTTTTGATGGAACCCTTCTGTTTTCCAGGACTGGCAGCCTCCGTTCGCGTGCGATGTCGACAAGCTTCACTTCACACCGAGGATCCAGAGGCTCAATGAACTGGAGGTAAACTGGAAAGCTAAACATTACTTCTGCTCCCAAAATGTGTCAGTGTGTTTTTGGGAGGTGATGTTTGCCACAGTTGGCCGTGAGCTGACAGCACTCTGGACCTCGAACAGCAATTTCTAATTAGCACGGAAATCCATCTGTTTCAGAACCTAGTTAGAAACATTCCAGGCATAAAAATAATGTTAATGCTCATTAAAAAAGGAACTTAATTTAGGCCTTTTCCACACAGGTGCTTCTAAGTAGTTAAACTGTCCAGGGCCATAGATCTGTGTCTGTGTTTTGCACTCATACAGTGTCTTTCAAAAGGAAAAGAGATGAAACATTTGGAGTGCTTTAAAAATAGCCAGCCTTTTGGAAGAAACAATTGCAAAATCTGGATTCAGTTTGTGGAAATTTGCTGTTCACAAGCACTTTCATTCACTGCTTCAGTGAATTGACACTAAAGGGGAGTGTGAGGACTTCTGGTTGGCTCAGTGCTGGTACCATTTGGGATGATGGTGACTCTGTGCCTAATTATTCTCCTGATTCTTGGTTTCTGAAGTCCTGACGTGGTCATGAGAAGTGCTGGGGAAGGGCTCAGATGCTGGCTTAGAATGCTAAGAGGGGGATTTGTGTGACCACAGGCTGTTCAGAGCTCCCTGGAGTTTGCAGACAAGCTAACCTGTACAGACATGGCCAGTTTTTACCTTAAGAACAGAAAACGTGCTGAAAATAAAATGTGTCGAAATTTAAGTTACTGCTCTTACATAGCAGCAGTGCAGTGATCTTACTGTGGTAATTGCTGTGCAACCAGCCAGGCTTTCCCTGCCCTGACCCATTTGTGTGCTTAAAAGTGAAACAAACACAGTTGGGAGTGAGAAGGAGTAACACAAAAAAAAACCCTTTAATTTTTTTTTTTAATATTTATTTATTTTTGGTTTATTGCAAATAAACCAAATTGTAATAAACTATTGCAGTAATTAATGTAATAATGCAGCAAATCTGGACAATGCAGCTGGTTTAGGGAGTCTTTAGCAGTAATAACTTACCTTTTGGCTGTTCTCAGAAAATACTTTTCTGAGTGCAGTAAAAGGTAACAAAAGGTGACTCAAGGAAACATGCGGATACCACCAATGGTATCTGCATGGAATTTATTTTTCTCCACATGATGAGAGGGGGAAAATGCAAAATGACTCCTGCAGAGGGCAAAGCTGGGCAGGCAGCTGAGTCTGCAGTGCTGTAAATGTTGGGGTACGAAACCTACATCTGCTTTTAGCATGCAGTTCACTTGTTTGGTTGGTTGATTTCAGGCCCAAACTCGTGTAAAGCTGAATTTTCTGGACCAGATTGCAAAGTTTTGGGAGCTTCAGGGATGCACACTGAAAATTCCACATGTGGAGAGGAAGATCTTGGATTTATTTCAGCTTAACAGAGTAAGACCATTATGGAAAAACTTGTCCTGAAAAGCTGCTATGTTACTTCAATTCCTGGGATGGTATCACAGCTGGTCAGGGGAGGTTTTGGGGTATATCTAAGCTGGAAAAAGTATTCCTTTGTTTAAGCTAACATAGCTAATGGGACAGTAAGAGTAAGAATACATTATCAGGAAAAGTAAGTAATACATTATCATGGAAGTTTTCCTGTGAGCCTAGATCACCTTAAATTTACAGCTCTTCTTTAAAATTGAACTTGGGTATACTGGTCAAGAATAAGCTTAGGCTTAACTGGAGAAAGTTCCTGAACAATGACAAAAGTGAGAGAAAAAAATTTTCCATTAGAAATACGGAAGAAAAAAAATCCAATTACTTTTAGGACGAAACTTGTTAAACTTGTGGAGAATTTCATGTATACTGATAGTAAGAGATGGGATTCTCTGACCCCAAGGATATGTTCTTTCTCTTTTCTTTATGTTTAGGGCAGTTTTTATTGGGAATTTTTGAGCTTATTTTGTAGCACTTGTTCCGGTGAAAAGAACTGAGTGTCCTGTGCTAGAAAGTTGTGTTGGGATACAAAGTGACAAATTGCAGCCAAATAAGTTCTCAGAGTAGGCTGAGCGACTGTTTGCACATGGAACAGAGGTGCTGATTTATTTGTAAAGTAATCCAACAAGTTTGGAATTCCTGAATAGGTTATGTTTTATATGTTCCAGTTATTGCCTTAAAACAACTTCAATGTTGTGGGGGTTTTTTTAAATCTGTATTTTTTGTGGTTAAAATGTCAATTGGGATGTTGTCCTGCCTTTTTCCTTGAACGTGATAATTTTGCCATTAAATATGTGACTATTTTATTTTCACTTTTTAGCTAGTTGCAGAACAAGGAGGATTTGATGTAGTTTGCAAGGAGAGAAAATGGACCAAAATAGCCACGAGGATGGGCTTTGCTCCTGGCAAAGCTGTGGGCTCGCACATCCGTGCGCATTACGAGCGAATTCTCTACCCCTACAACCTGTTCCAGTCAGGAGCGAGTCTCTTGGTAAGCTGTGCTGAAACCACCTGCAGTTCACTTAAGGTAGCAGCCAGTCTGTGAGGGTTCTTTTAATTTCTGGAGTGTTTGTGAAGCTGCATTCCGTGCTTGGTGTCATGCAGGTGACTGACCAGATGCTGTGTTCAGCAGTTCAGAAAGCCATGGGCAAACTTTTCATTAGAGGTGAAGTTTTTAGCATTAGTCCTCCAGGTGACCTCTGACTCCTGCTTTGAACAGTATCTGTTGGTATTTTCTCTCTCCAGTTTACAGAAGCCTCGTGATAAGGGACATTTAGACTTCCTGCAATGATTTCTGTAATGCCAAGTACTTCTATATTCATGGAACGTTCCAGGTCCATCTCTCTGCCACAACAAGTGCTGTGGTTCTGTGTCACATGCCTAGAGTGACTGAGGGACTGTGCCAAGCCATGGCAGTGTTGTGGCACGTTCACTAAGGGGGACAGGTTGCAGAAAGCTTCCTGGCTGCTGTAGTGATGTTAACAGTGTGACTTGGGATTTTTTCCAAGCATAACTCTTCATCCTTCCTAGTCATCAATCTTTGATTTGGCCATTAAACCAAAATTCAGGGTTGAATGAGAGTGGAGGCCATATAATCTCTAATGAGGAATAGGTCTGTTCTTTTAGAGCAGCAGTCATTTATTTGGAAATCCAAAATTGGTTGCAGTTGTCAACATCCATTTTTATTTCTTTGAAATGCTCTTTCCGTGATGATCTTTCAAAGACAGGAGTGCTGACCTTTTTTAAGCAATAAATGCCCTAATCCTGTTACAGGCATATCTCCGTGTACAGAAATCAACACAGGCCTTTACACAAAGCTACTAAAATGAGGGAGGGATTTGATGTAAGTCCAGAGAGGTTAGAATTAGACTTTTTATTTAGGCAGTGACAATCACTTCTCAGTGAAGAACAGCTAAATTCTGCTGGCCCTTCAGAAAAGGGGGTCTTTTGCAAACAGGATAAGAACAAAATTGAGTTGAAGATAAAAATCTTCATGCTAAGGAAACTGCTAGATCAAAAATATTTTGGCTTCCTTCAAACATTCCTGTTAAGTAATGGAAAGCAGCACCACTTTCTAAAGGCATTTAATTGAAAACTTGGCATTTGTATTAGGTCTGAAAATTGTGATTTCTCTTTGGGGTTTTTATTGAGCTTCTGTGTTTGTTACACCTGTCTTCGCTGCCATATTTTTGAGGTACCATTGCACAGGGAAAGATCTAATTAAAAGTTGTGAAACAGTGAACGTGGTACCATAGTATCCTGGAAATGGAAATTTCACAAGAGCGTCTGTCACGCAGTTAATACTCACTTCATGGTTTGCTCAGTATTAAACCCTTTTAGAAGAGGGAAAACCTCCTTAGATGAGGACATTCTTTTTAAATGACTTTTTAAGCTCTGTCTTGCAATGGCCACGTGACATCTGTTCAAAGTGATGTGGAGGCAGTTCTAGACAAGTGATACACGTAAGGTTAACTGATTTTTTTTAGCTCCTCCCCTCCTCAGGCAGTTAAAATAGTCCCCTCCTATATGTGGTAGACACAGATTTTTGAATGACCTGAGAGAATTCACAGAAATATGTTGGGATTTAGCTCACTTTTCACTCTAATTTGATTTTTTTTTCCCCTGACAGTGTTATCTTTCAAGTGAGTTTGTTTTGCAGTATGTTTTCTGAGTATCATCTCAAATGAGATTCTTTTTGGCTTCCTTTCACATGTTCTTATTAAGTGGTGCTTACCCAGATGCTTCTTTTGTAGGTGTCCGTTACTGTGTGTCTGTTCAGTGTTTTCCTGGGAATCTAAGAACCTGAGCTGTTCTTTGGAGAAGCTGTAGCTGTTCAGTGTGACAGCTGTCAGTTAGAGATGTGCTTCCTCCTTCAATAGCCTGTTGAGAGAAGCTCTTCACACAGCTCTGATGATCATCCAGACAAGATTAGTGCTTGTGTTCACTGAGTCTTTTGATTTTTTTTTTTCTTTATTTGGTAATACTTGAAATATTTGTTGCCTTTTTTCCTGCAAAGGCCAAAAATATGAAATTATGTCGTTTCCACTAATAATAACTAATGACTGTGCCATAACTTTAATCTCATCTAGATCTGTGTATAGCATTAACTGTTTGTGTGGCTTCAATACATATTAAACTGGCTTCAGGAATTATTTTGACAGATATTCCAGCTGGAGCTATTTCTGTCTACATGCTGAAATAGTGAAACTCTCTGGAGCTGTTCAGAGGGGAATAGAGGGGAAAGCATGTTTTTATTAAAGCTCATGTTCAGTCCAACAGCAAAAATTCCTTAAACCAGCCAGTTTCTAATACCCAAAGCGGCTCTCCACAGGGGGTATTTATTTTCTTCTTATCTTGAAATTGGACTAGACAGGCCTGGGGTGTTTGTAATGGTGTAGGCCTGGAGAAGTTGCAGTGAAGCTGTTGGTACTGGTTCTTACCCCTGTACCTCTCCTTCCCAGCTGTGGTAACTGCGTGGCATCCCAGAGAGTCACACTATATGCCCAGAGGGAAAAGTGTCCCCTGCATGAACTGAGGTATCCAGAATCTTGTGTCAGTGCATCTTCTGTACTGCATTGCCCAGATGTTCCATGAGTTAAAGTGCAGCTACATTTTGGGCGGCTCGAGGTGGTTTTACTTCTGTTTGTCAGTGAATCCAGCTGACTCAGTAATTGTGGATCTGGTTTCTTTTCCAAACTAAGGCTTTAGTGGCCTTATTTCCAAAGATTTAGATGTGTGTGCCTCTGATAAAGATGTTTCAGTGCAAGACAGTTCTCTGGCACCCTTCATTGTTCCTGGAGGAAAATGAGCACCTCTGGAGTTCGGTGGTTTTTATAACCCCATGGACATGTAGTAGGGGTAAACCAGTTGTGTTCTGCAAGTATCAGGCTTGACTGATTGGCTTTTGTGTAAATTACTACTAATTTAATTACTACTAATAAACATCTAAACCTGGAGGAAATGAATTGTATCCCTTCCTCCCCCCCCATCTTTTGACATCCTGAAGGCCGTGTGGCCATTCCTGCTCTGTCCTTTGTCTGCTAAAGGAGCTACTCCTTTGTGGCCTCAGCTGATGGGTTTTAACTTGCTCTCTGCCACCACTGAGGGTTCAAGGATCATGTGTGCAACCATCTTCTTGGAATATAACGAGATCATGATCACAGTGTGTGGGATGAGCTCCTGGTGAATGGTTGATAATAGCTCAACCTCCCCAAAGCCTGGTTGGGAAGAGAGATGGCAGCTGTGCTCTTGGTTCAAGACAGTTGATCAGGTCTGTGCAGGAATAGAGGGAGTACAGAGGAATTCTCATCCTTAGAACAGTTCTAGGTGTTCTCTTGGTAGAGCTGAAATTGTGAATTAACAGCCATTCCATACCACTGCCTTTGCCTCGGGTTACAGAGGCACTGGGAAATGTTTGTGCTTAAATAGTTGGTGAAACATCATTATTTAAGAAATGTCTTCTGATGTTTTTCAAGGAACAGTGAGGGCTCCTTTTTTTGTGGGGTTTGGTGGGAGTTTTTTTGGGTTTTTTGTTTGGGGGTTTTGGGGGTGGGGGGGTTTCAGTTGGTTTTTTGGGGTTTGGTTTTCTTGTTGTTGGGGTTTCTTTGGTTTGTTTTTTTTTGTTTTGGTTTGGTTTTTTGGTTTGTTTTGTGGGGATTTTTTGTGGGGTTTTTTGTTTGTGTTTTGGTGGGTTTGTTTGGGTTTTTTTCTGGTTTTTTCTTTGTTTGTCTGGGCACTGCACTGAAGTGAGACACAATCTGTTGGTTTTCAAGGTTTTCTTACACTTCTGTTTTGGAAAAGCTGTTTGCCTTCCAGAGCTTTGTTTTCAAGGTTCATATGTCCTCTGTTATCAGAAGCAGTAGAAACTCTTTTTTTTTTCGGATAAGTTGGGTTTCACATGAGGAAATGATTCAAGGACCCAGATTTTATAGAAGTTCTTTTCTGTTCTCTCATTTTCAATCTTTTCCTGTTCATTTGCTCTTTCTGCTTGTCCATTTTCTGTTCTGAGAAATTGTTATTTTTTGCTTTCTTTCCCTGATGTTGATGTCACATCATCTTCTTTCAGCTTTGGTAGATGCCTCATCCATGGAAGGATTTAGGGCCAGGTTGGATGGGTCTCAACCTCGTGTAGTGGAAGGTGTCCCTGCCCATGGCAGGGGCTTAGAACAAGGTGATCTTTAAGCTCCCTTCCAATCCAAACCCTTCTGCCATCCTGTGATTCTTGTTCCAGCGGGAGCTTTAAGGGACCAGGCTCTCGTGAAGAGGCAGCTGCAGCTCTGGGGCTCCAGACCCAACCTTTGAGCATCAGCCAGGACTCGCTGCTTGTGTGCATGAGCTGCAAAGTTGAGTGGTACTGTGTATTTAATGCTGAAATTAAGTCAGCCATTTGCTTTCAGAGTATAAATCTAGAGTTTACAAAGTCTAGGGCTGAAGGTAGTCCGAAAGCAAACAGCAGTTCTGGAGGTTTCTTTGATCAGTGTCGTGGACTGTCTGTGGGCGGTGGTTAATGACACCCTGCTGCCCTTGACTGATACTGCTTTTTTGTTAAATGCACCATTCTCTCTGCATAGACTTCTCTTCAAAAATAACACTTTCTGCTCCTTTTCCCTCCCCCCTTCTGGCTGTCATTTATTTCTAAAAGTATGTTTGCTGTGCTGTCTATAGAGCAGCATCATCCTCACACCACTGCAGTGGTTCTCTCTGTCCTTTACTGCTCTCTCTTGCTGAGTAAATGCTTGTGATGGGAACAGAGTAACAGAACTGGGGAAATGTGGATCCAGCAATTTCATGAATTACTTCCTGGCAACATGAGATTTTTTCTTTCTGTAGGATTTGTTGTGTACTCATTAAAAACTGTTACATTTTGTCTGCTGTTACTGGGTGTTGTGTGGCTTGACAAATGGGGAATTGTCATTAATTATTCTGTTTCTTGCCAGAGGTATGCACAGTTTCCAGCAATGAAATGTGTTCATTCAGCAGCTTGAAAGAACTAAAACTGTTCTTGCATCTTTTCCCTTCTGCCCTTAATTCATGCAGCAGTTGTCCTCTCCAAAACATGGAAAGAAGGGAGCTCCTGCAGTGTCCGTATTAACAGAGCTGTATTTCAGTTAGGACAGGGATGTTTGATAGGTTGTAATTTACTTTTATATTGCTCTGTATGTTGGCATCACAGCCACTCAACGTTAGGACACTTCAGCAGTTCCAGAGTGCTGGTGACCCAGTCTGCAAAGGCCCCATCTGCCAGAATAGTTAGGCTTGGTATTACACACAGAGAAATGTTTGGTGCTCATTAACACTTAAAGGATGACTTCAGCTTTATTTAAGATCCTTTCTTATGGCTATTGTAGTCATTAAAGTGATAGGAAAAAGTGATTTTGTGCTTTGTTCAGGTAGGTAATGTTACCATTGTCATACGTGCTGTTTATTAACTCAGCACAGGAATTATTAGGGCCCTGTCTATGTTCTTTCCATGAGCCAGGAAATTGTTCAGGTTTGTATTGCAAGTGGAGGTAGAAATGAAGTAATCAAATTGTCTCTTTAGTGTTTGCAGAAGCCAGATCTGAGCAGTGACACGAAGGACAAGGAGTACAAGCCCCACGATATCCCCCAGCGGCAGTCGGTGCCGCCGTCCGAGAGCTGCCCGCCCGCCCGCCGCGCCAAGCGCCTGACGCCCGAGGTGAGCGTGCTGAGGGCACCCTGAGCACAGCACTGCGTGTGTGTGTGTGCACAGGCACAGCTGCTTCACTTTGGCAGGGGTACCTAAACATTTATAAATGCATAAATAGTGGGTAAGTATTGTCTGATGCTTTACCAAGTGTGTTACTGAGGTTCGGAGTTCTGGGAGGCTCTGCTGTGGAAGCTGTTCGTGAGTGTGGACAGTAGGGTTATGCTTTCAACATGATTGTGGATACTGTGGGGCTCTTAGATGAAAAGACAGGTGAGAGCTTCTGGAAATGAAGCAGCTTTGATCTGTTGTTCCTCAGTCAGTGAGCAGCACTTATTCTCTAAATGTGCTGGAAGGTTTCTGTTCGTCTCTCATGAGTTGAAGCCAGGTGTTAGAGCGGGGAAGATTTTGGTTTTAACATTAGCGCTGTTGTATTTAATTTTTCACTCCTGAATTCTATCAATTTGTGTTAATTTACCCATGCAATATAAGGAAGAAGTGTATACCATCAAGTCAGTGTGGTTTTGTACAATCTTACATGTCCTTAAGGAACAATATTTGTTTGGATAAGCATGAAATGTGTTGGTTATATCTCAGTATCTTCTGTGAGGACATATTTTAGGAGATCCCGTGTCTCCTTTGTTGCTGGAAAACAGTAATACTTTGGCTCCAGCCTTTCCAGTCTGATGATCATATCTCTAGAGAGTTCCTATTTCTTTTGTTTGAGCAGATGAAGAGTAGGGGAGGATATTCCCAGGAGAGGGTCTGATTAGTGGTGACATCATGAGTTAGGAAGGTCACAATTTGTTTCAGACTCTTATTAACTCCCATTGTTCTGGTCTTGGTCTTTATTAGTACGAATGGTACAGCTTAGCTGTTGCAAATTCTGCCTGTAATTATGCTTAGTTAATGAGTTGCAATTAAGGGTTTCTAAAGCCTTTCCACTCAAATACCTGGTTACAAGTGGTTTTATAATTCCGAGCAAACTTCAGTAGTTTGGGCTGAAACTTTCCATTTGAAGTGTCTGCCTGTGGTTGAAGGATACTTGTTGTCACGGGTCTCTTTAGAATTGACAGCAGGACAAATATACACTAAAATTCTGGCTGTTTCTCTGGCAGTGGTGTCAGATGGCACTGACAAAGAGGGCACATTTTTGTCATTTTGGGGGAAACCAACTGCTCATCCTTAGCCAAAAGGCAAGGCTGCCCTCTCAGCTCTTGCCCCAAGCATCACTGATGTTGTACACCTCATTTTTGTGGAAGGAAAATCCTTAATTAAGAACATAACTGGAACACACGGTGCTAAGGCTGAATTGAGCAACAGGGACTGGCTGGCTTAAGCTGTAATGTTTTAAGACAATAATTTCCCAAAGTTAGGATTTGTTAATGTGAACTTTGCTGTTCCATGTCAGTGCAGTCAGAGAAGGTTATTAAATCCATTTTATTCAACACTGAAGCTCCAAGCAGTTGGCATTTGCACTGACCTGGTTGCAAAAGAGTAACGTTTGGTTCACGTCTCAAGTTTTTGCTCTAATGAGATATAAAAGGATTTGTCTGTGTCTTAAACTGTGAATCTTAAATTCATTCTCATGTTTGCCAGTTTGATATTTCCTGCTTTTCAAAGGCTGACCATAAACATTTAAAAGAAGTGAACCACAGGGAAGTACTGTAAGTTTTTGTGGCCTGTAGGATAAGCGTTAGTTTGCAGTTGTGAGACATGCAGTTTTACCTTGCCCTTTCCCACCTGGGGAGTAAACAGTCAGGAGAAAATGTTCATAATGAGAAAGGAAAAGGACAGTGACTGTCTAGGCTGGTTTTGAAATGCAAAGGCTTTAGGTGCTTGGTGTAGAACAGTTCAGTGTGAAAGACCACAACAGTGCTGGGGAGGTGAAAGTGAGATGACTTGATGTGATAAAAGGCTCAGGCCAAACCAAGGGCTGCTCTTAGGAAGATCAGTATCAGCTAAAGCACAAAATAGAGGCACAGCTCAGAGGAGCTGAAGGTGCAGAAGTTGGGGCTCTGTCCCTGCACTTGAGGCTCAGTGCACACTGGCCCTGAGGCAGAACTGCTGCACACAGTGAACAACTTCTGTTTGTGCTTATCTTAAGCAGTGGGACCTCTGCCTGGTCTGATGGAGACATTTGGGCAAAGAGAACACGAAAAGTGATGAGGAAGTCATGTCAGCTCTGTAAAAATCCAAATCAAACAACCAACACCTACAAAAACCCCCAGACTGAATAAACAGTTCCCACCCTATGGAGTACTTGGCGCTGTATCCAGTCCTGCCTTAGACCTGGGCCACACATCCCATTTTTTGGGCTTCAGAGGGTGGCTGAGAGTGACTGACTTGTTGTATGACCTCATTTCCTTAAAAAATACAGTGTTGGAGAATCCTCTCGTAACACTGAGGGATTTGAGAATTGTTCTCCCATTATCTCAAAACTTCAGGGAAGAAATGTAAGAATTAAATGGAAGAGCATTATTCTGTGTTGAAAGTTTCACGATGTACCAACAAAGGTCCCTGCTTTGGAGACTGGAGCATGTTCTGCTCTTCAAGAGTACAAGAAAATCTGTGAAAGCACCGAGTTCCTTTTCTTTGCTTCTTAATGGGTCCCACTGAAAGCAAACCCAAATCCTGGTATCATTATTGGCATGGATATTTTGTAGGATTTGCTTTCAAATCTTCCATGTTGTTCCCTGCGTTATTTCTCTCTGAACTGCTTGTAAATAATTGAAGACAAATATATCAGAACTCCAGGTGCCTGTTTAGATGTAGTGGTTTGTAAGTATCAAATGGTTCTGAGTTTAATTGAAGTCCTCAGAGTTTCTCTCTGACTGTCACCTGGGCTCTGCCTTTTTCCTGGAACAAGGCAGGATGCAAGTCTCAAGTCCTTGTGGTACCTCAGTGAGGTGTTTGTGTCTCACACCAGGGAATCATGAAATGGTTTGCATTGGAAGGGGCCTTAGAAGCTGTTTAGTCAGGACTCCCATGGCCAGCCTTTCCCATGGCCAGCCTTTCCCACAGCCAGCTCGAGATTCCAAACTCATCACTCTGTGCTTGGGCAAGCAGCTGGCAGTGAGCATCTCCCCAAACACAAGTGGCAAACCAGAGTCCTCCAGCTAAGGTTGTTACTGAGCTAAGGATGGTTTTTTTTTCCTTTTTAAAGGCAACCAATGTTAAAACTGAGACTGACCCTCCAGAAGCCAGAACCCACAATCTGAGACGCAGAATGGGCTGTGCCCCTCCAAAGAGTGATGGTGGTGAGTGAAACACGGCGTGAATGCAGCTTCTGTTACTTTGTACAAACACGTTTTAAAACCAGAGTTAAAATCAGCAGTTGGAACTATTGGAAGTATTTTATAAAAGAACCCAACTTTGTGTTAATTTTAAAATTGGGTTTTGTGGTAAAAAGTTCTTGTATGGGTTTGAAATATTTTTTGGGTTTTTTTTCTTGTAAGTAGTTGAGTTTTCTTGAAGAAGATATTTTCAGTTGAAAAAAACTTATAATTTTTCAAACTTGGGTGTCTCTTCTGGAGCAATCGGAAATGAGATTGGAACCATGTTTTTGTTTGGTATTTTAGTCCATGAGCTTTAAATAGAAGAAACTCTTTTAAGAGTGTATCAGATATCAGACACTTTTAGGAAAGAATTTTGATTTGAAATCAGGAAATTAAACTCATGAAAGCAAAAGATAGTATGTTTTGAGCTTAATGATAAAATCCCCATAATATGATTAAATTGCTGTTATCAACAGTCCTGAGTTTGTTCTCTCCTTAAGAAGTAATTATTTGAGACTGAGAAACAATACTTAATGCCATCAGATGGAAGAATAAGCTTGTTGATAAATAATTTAGCCAAATAAATACAGGAGCAATTTACAACTACTTAATAATTCAAATTACCTGAGCAATCTGTCAGTCCCATTTGTTCATTCAAAATCTTTTTTTCAATAATTTGTTTAGATTATGGTGATTTGGAGTTTGATTCTTTTTTCTTCAAGGAGTCTCTAAGTACTAACCTCCCTCCCCCAAGAGCAGAAGGAAGAAGCTCTTTGTCGACATTTTTTAACATCACATGGAAACAAAACCTTAGCTTATGAAGCTGCTCATAATTTAATTAAAATTAATTGAAACGGCATATAAAATAGTAAAAAACTGTGGGCTGTGATAGCCAGTGCTGGCTCGTGGTGGTGTGCTGGGATTTTTGGATAACACTGGCTTCTGGAGGCATTGCAGGAGTTCAAGCCTTGCCTTATGCTGACTGAAACAAGTGTTGGGGGGATAAAAATTCAGCAAATGCCTTGGTAGGATGCAGTCTAACAAGCAATAAATAAATGGACAAGGAATAATAAATAACAAGGAATACTAAGCATTGAAACATTTTGTAATATTTTCTTTCTTTTTTTTCTGTTGCCCAGAGAAGGAAATACGCAGTGTGGTGAAACTCCCTGAGAAGAAAGAACTTTCTGGGGAGCCAGAGAAGGACAAATCCAAAGTCAGATCTAAAAAACCCACCAATGCTGTGAGTACCCCCTGCCTTCCTGCAGCTGCATGTTTTGCAGGCGTTTCTGGGTTTCTCTGGGCTGTGTAGTAAAACCTTCTGTCACTTCGTCACATGGAGGACTCTTGTCTTCTTCCTGGAGCCTCGGGGCTGAAGCACAGCAGTGTTTGTGCCTGCTGCAGTGTCAACACTGCCAAAGCTTCATGCTTTACAGACTAGAAATGACAGGAGGGTTAAGTTTCATTAACTAAAGTAACTTGTTTTCTGTCTCCAAGATACAGTCTCAAAATAAGCATTTTGAATGCATAGTCCAGTGGAAGTGGTTCTTGTGTGACCTGATGCCTCTCCACTGCTCCTTAACCCCAGGGGAGCTCCGTGCAGGCTGTGGCACATGGCACTTCCACAGACCTGCCCCTAATTCCACAATTTCAGCACTAAATTGGAAGCTTTGTTGTTCAAACGCATCTTACAAAACCAGCCCTGTTCCTGCTCCAGCTCTCCACATGCCACCAACTATCCCCCAAAACCACCCCCTGAAGGCAGTGGTACTTGTCTCACTCTTGAGAAGATAATGCTGAGGTTCTTTCTGCCCATGCCACGACTTGGGTCCCTCCTAAAGCCAAACATGTTCTCATTCAATCCACACCTGTAGCTGCTACCTGAGAAGGAGGAGTGCAAATACCAGAAGCCTGACACCCTTACCCCCCAAATGAAACAAGCTTGTGGGGAGGAGCAGGAGATGCTGCTGCTTTTTTTAACACCATAAGGCGAGAGGTTCTGCCTGTCCTCATGACTGTTCTGTGTTTGGGAAGAGCATTCCAGGCTATTGCTGGTGAGAGTTGGATGTAGGACAGGCAGCGGAGAGCCCATCCCAGGTTGGAGTGCCTGTGCCTGTTCCTTGGGGCTTGGGAGCTGCTCTACCAGAATTAAGAGCTGCCCCCCTACCCAAAGCTCTGCTCTGGTGCCTTCTCTGGGGAAAACAAGGAGCACTCCCAGCAACAGGAGCCCCTTTCTCTCCAGATTTCTGTCTTCCAATGCGATTGGTCTCGGAGGGGAATGAAACACCTGAGGCTGCACATGGGAAAAGGGTTTGTGAGCCCCCAGCAGGTGTTAGGTTATGCCTGCCAAGGCCACAGTGCTGCTGATGTGAGCTATCCTGGCACTTGGTCAAGTCTTCTGGCATTTGGGAAAAAAAATGCATGGAAGGGCTTGCAGCTCTTGTGGTCTTTTCTTAAATTACAGAGGGAGGTATTTAAACTGTTGAAAGAATATTCAGGGTGTGTTTGTCTCATTTCCATTGCAGAGCTAAGGTAAAAATAAGCTTTGGGAAGTGTCCCAGATGAGAGTTACCAAACTGCTTTCACCCTGAGTTACCTTCAGTGCTCCCATTCCCACTGTGGAATTTTGTGTTGCAGGTGGATTTGTATGTGTGTCTCCTGTGTGGCAGCGGGAACGACGAGGACCGACTCCTGCTGTGTGATGGCTGTGATGACAGTTACCACACCTTCTGTTTAATTCCACCCCTCCATGATGTTCCCAAAGGGGACTGGAGGTGTCCCCAGTGTCTGGCTCAGGTAATCTGACAAATCACTGCAGTTAGGCTTAAGGCTAATATGTATTTCGTGGTTTCTTTTAAACTGATCACAGGGATAGAAAATATAATTTTTTGTTATTTAAGGTTGTGCAAACAAGGTGATAGAGGTAAAGCTAAAATGAAGACTGGGCATGCTTCATATTGCAAAGCTGACACTTACTGTTTTGAGCCAAAAATTGGTGTGTCTTTGAAAAATATTCTGGATTTTAGCTGACACCTTTCCTCTGTACTTAAAATTGGAGTTTCACTGGGTCTTCAGTGTAGTGGTTTATGGATCTTGTCCTGCTTAGCTCTATTAGAGTAAGGAGAAATTAGGCATATTAATTCATTAATGTTTATGCAGATTTATAAATAAAAATTGTAATTTGGTGAATCAAGTAGAGTTTCTTCTTCTGACTCTGCCCTTTGGGACAATGTTTTCATTTCAGTGGTGTCCTGCCTTCTTACCCCTCAGAAGCCGTTACAGGAGCCCATTTGTGTAAATGTGAGCACAGTGTTGTGTTAACATGTTATAGAAACGATTGCCTTTTCACTTGCAGGAGTGTAACAAGCCTCAAGAAGCCTTTGGGTTTGAACAAGCAGCACGAGACTACACCCTCCGCACGTTCGGGGAAATGGCAGATGCCTTCAAGTCAGACTATTTTAACATGCCAGTACACGTATGTTCCTGCTTTATCCTGATGTTGTGTAGAGTTCACTTTGTGTGGTTAGTTAAAATAGATAACTCTGGGGAGGGAGGAAGGGAGGGACTCTGGTTTTGAATGGGATGAAATCCCAAATCAGAGGTTCTCATTTACGTCAGTGAATCCTGGTTCTTGCTGGTGTCATGGTTTCTCGCTCCACCAGCTGCTCGTGTTTTTATTTGGTTTTTTCCCACTTCAGAAGAAGTGTCTGTAGGGAAGAGAGCTGTGACTGTCAGCCACTCCTGAGAGAACAGGGCAGCAGCATCTCCTGGAACTACATCTCTGCTGCAGTTGTTTTTCTCTTGTTGAAACAATTTTAAAGTGGGGAAAAGCTTCAAGCTAATGGAGATTCCTCCCTGGGACAGCTTTGATGCACATGCTTATCTACTGATTCCTCAGTACATGCTCCCTTTTCTTCTCATACCTAGATGGTCCCCACTGAGCTGGTTGAAAAAGAATTCTGGAGACTTGTCAGTACCATTGAAGAGGATGTGACAGTGGAATATGGAGCTGACATTGCTTCAAAGGAGTTTGGCAGTGGCTTCCCAGTTAGAGGTGGGAAGTTTAAAGTTAGACCAGAAGAAGAGGTAGGTCTTTGAGTTCACTGTGAACGTTTTTATTGCAGTTTTACATTTAATAACTCCTTGGTTCAAAGCACAGTAATGGAATTGGGTTACAAAGTGCTTGTTTTGTGTATCTGGCAGAGTATTTGAAGAAGAGAACTACACTGGGGTTTTGAATAAATAAAACTTGTTGTGATCAGCCATTCAAAGCCACAGGTTTATTCTAGTAGTTAATAAATAACTTCCAAACCAAATAAAGGTCTCATTTTAACAAAGCAGGTCAGGGCAGGGTTGTGAAACAGGCAAAGACAATGTGGGGTTTAGTCTTTGAGTCATTAACCTGTTTCATATATTCCTCAGTTGAGGAAAGTGCTTTTCTTCTATTGCTCTTTAGCACTTTTATCTGCCTGGGTTTTTCACTTCCTGTTGTATAAACCTGTGACCATTCTGTTCAATTTTCAGGAATACCTTGATAGTGGCTGGAATTTAAACAACATGCCTGTGATGGAGCAGTCTGTGCTTGCTCACATCACTGCGGACATCTGTGGGATGAAATTGCCCTGGCTGTACGTAGGAATGTGCTTTTCCTCATTTTGTTGGCATATAGAAGACCATTGGAGCTATTCCATTAACTATCTGCATTGGTGAGTTTGAGGAATAAACCCAGTCTAGGAAACACTCTCGCTTTCCTTCCCTATTGCCCTTAATTAGTGGACTAAAAGCAGATTCACAGAGCTCAGCCGAAGTAACCATTGCTGTCCTGTTGCAGCAGGGTCAAATCTGACAGTGTAATTCCTACATTGATTTACTTTTGGACAAGAGGTCATATTTTGGAAAGAGACATCCATTCCCAGTTTTAAAAAATCCATGAGAGATGCAGCAGATACTCCATCAAATGTTTTATTATACTCAATGTAAACTAAAAACCATGCGAGTTTTCTTTTAAAAATCATCCAACTTCAGCTAACAACTCAGTTCCGGCACGTTTTGTCTGTTAGATGGATCATGCTGTCATAAATCCTCTCATCAAGCCAACACTTGTCAGCTGTAATCAGGACAGATCTTTGCCATCACTTTGATATTTTAAATAGACTGAGCTTCTTGAACTTCTCACCTTGCAACATCTTTTCTGGAGTCTGGATTATGGTTGTCACTCTTCCTGAAACCTGTCAAGCTTTTTCTCTTTCCTAGTTCATATGAGTATTCAAGCAGAATGGTAAAACCACATCTCAGCTGCTGTTCAGTGGGTCCCTTTTGGTTGTTTGTTCAGTTGCTGCTCCTTGAAACAGCAGCTGCTGCAGTGCAGCCCAAGAGCCAGTGACTTAATTCACTTGCTTTCATGGTGCTTACTGTTATGAAAACAAATGTTTGAGGGTGAGTGAAGGAGTGACAGGATTACATGGTAAAAATTATCTTTCTTGTCATGTGTTGCTGCTTTTTTTTTTTTTCCTCATTGTCTGAGTCTTCAGTCAGACTGAAAACTGTGGGTGGGAGAGGAGCTTGCAGTACAGATTTCATTTCTCTAGGAGAGTTTCCCTGTTCTTAGAATGGCTTTCTGTCCTCCATAGTGTGCCCCCAATTGCAGTATTGTCTGCAGAAGGGCAGAAAGGTGTCAGTGCATACGCGTACATGTGCACACACGTGATACATCCGGACACGTGTGAAAGTTGCTTGACTTGCTTTCCATTTATTTATCCTCCAGTGGGAAAGTCCTTGATGTCTTTACACTTGCAGATATTCTTCCTTATTTCCCTTCAATGCAGAAGTTTAAGTCTGCATTGGAGAGCAATGTGCAATTGAGGTTGAAGCTGTTCTTGGCCAGAGCAGTCTGAATAACCTGATTCTGCAGAGACAGTGCTCCAAACTCTGAAAAGACTCCAAAAGGCAGGACTGGTTCTTGGGAGAGTCCTAGGGATGGTGTGTCCATCTTCAGCGTTCCCATGGGCCTTGGAGGAGCCTATGTCCTGGTGCAGTGTTGTGAGCAGCTTATCCCAAGTGACCCAGGCTGCAGCAGCAGAGCTTTCCCAGGGTTGAAGACCATAGTCCTTCTACAGAACTCTGAGTCCTATGTTAGTTCTAGAAATGGTAAAAGGGAAAAAAACCCCAAATCTTTGCTTCTAAAGATGCTTGGAAATAAATAAGATGTCAGTCCTGAACAGAGGAAGAACGGCCATCACTGCTCCTAGCGTTTCTACGGGCAGGGATGTGGAGCAGTCAGGAGGCAGAGCAGAAAGGCCTGTGACCTCCACTGCTGCTCCCTCGGGCTGCTGGCACCTCAACACCTGCATTAGACCTGTCTGTTACTTGTTCCCCTGAGGTCCAGAGACCCCCAGTTCCAATATCCTGCTCCAAGTTTAGCACAGTTTGTATCTGTCACCCATTCCTTGGTGCTGGCACCTGTCAGGGAGCAGAACTCTTGACTAGCCCAGTCCAGACACAGGATGGTTTTTAGCTGCATCTGTGGCTGGTCTTCCTGGATTCCTAGAGTTGTTCTGGGATGATGACCAGGTCCAAGGCTGCGGAGTTGTCCCAGGGATGGTGGCCAGGTTCAAGGCTGCAAAGTCATTCAATACTCTGTAACAACAATTTGTGATACCTTGTGTGGGACTGCCCCTCCATAGTCCGTCCTGCTGGCTGCCCTCTTCCCCTGACCCAGGGACTGTGTGAGTACAGGAATGAGCTCCTAGGGATGAGGAATAGGCTTCTGGATTCACACTGCACTCTTTTCTTTTGGAATCCTCCCAATTGCTTAATGATTGATGGAAGAAAAGAACACTGTTGGGTCAGTTTTAGTCTGCCAACTCTTCAGAAGTCTTGGAATAAGGTGATCTGTCTGTTTTCCTTTCTAAATACCTTTTCTAAACTCATTCTTTATAAGGCCCTGGAGGCATTTTCATCTCAGTGCTGCACTGAGCCAGTGTCAGCTTGAAACAGTATCTGCTGGAACACATCTGCATCCCCTTAATTCTCTCAGCTGGCTTGCATCAGGTTAAGCCGGTGCAGAAAGTTCTTTGTTCCTACTCTGGATATGGATTTTTTTTTTCTCCTTGAAGTCTTGCATAATTTGGAAGTTTGATTTCTACTTCCTATGTGTTGCTTTTATGGCAGTTACGCGTAAGACAGAAAGAGCTGGCTTTGGTTGTTGGACCCAAGAGGGAGTTTGTGTTCATGGGAAAAGACAGGCAGCTTATGTTTTGAAGTTGTGCTGGAATCAGCAGAACTTCACTGAGGACTTCGTCAGACTTTTTCTCCCTCCCCCAGAATATTTGAAGTACCTGCTCAGAAGTGTAGGCAGTTAAAAACAGGTCTGGAGAAGAGGGACCTGTGTAAAATGTGAACATTCAGGAAGGTACAGAACCTTTGCATTCCTTCCTGGTGATATGCCCTTCCTTTGACATGGTGTGTTTTAAAGCAGAAGACTAAAAATGTAACTTAAAGTTTGCTTATATTTAACTTTTTTTAATAATCTTGCAGGGGGGAGCCTAAAACGTGGTATGGAGCCCCAGGGTACGCAGCTGAGCAGCTGGAGGATGTAATGAAGAAACTTGCTCCAGAGCTATTTGAGTCCCAGCCAGATCTCTTGCACCAACTTGTCACCATAATGAACCCGAACACTTTGATGGCCCACGGGGTGCCTGTATGTGTCGGACTCCTGTGCTACTCCCCCAACCCAACCCTCTTTGATTGGAACGCTACTTAAAGCTGATAATTGAAGCCACTTTTATTACAGAGGTGGTGTGGTGGTTTCCATGTGTGTTGCATCTTCCTTATCCAGTAAAATGTGCCAGTGTGAACAGATGGGCAATGGCATTGTTGCCTTTGGAATCGACTGGCAGACTCTTCTCTGGAGATCCATCTTGGATATTTCTATTTCTGTGTCTCAGCTGGAAGGTTTAGGCTTTACCTTTGAAACAATGGCAGGAGCTCTTGTATGTCTGTTCAGTCAGACACTGTTTTTTTGGCACAGAGTTTCTGTCAAGGGCCCAAACCCCATTCTTCCTTTATTTGTCATCCACATTCTCTTATTTTTCCTGGATAAGTCCTTAGGTATTTAAAAAACATTTTTTCATCAAATTTCATCTTATTCCATACTAGATTATTCATGGGAATTATGTCCCTTTACAACTTAATTGGCTTTTGATGAGCTGGCCTTGGGACTTGAAGGAAAATCTGGAAAAAGTAGCAAAATTTGTGGTGTCTCCTATGATTTGGTAGCCTCCAAAATGGAAGGATGCAGGAAGAGACCTACCTGCTTTCATGCTGACTGTACAGCCCCAACAGTCTTAGATGAACAACAGTATGTACTTTAAGGTTCCCAATTTCTCTTCCCCTTCAGCTGCACATTGGAGAGAGCTGGATCTGTGTTGACCCTAACCCTGAGGTGTGAGGAGCACAAGGCCCAGGCAGCCAACCTAGAGCTATTCAGAGTGGGGTGTGGCTGAGTGGAACCCTTGGCTTTCTGGGGTTTTACATGGCACTTTATCAGCTGCCACTTGTAATTCTTGGGCTTATGGTTTCAAACTCTTGGAAGTCCTCACCGAAGTTACTGCGAGTTGGAAACCCGTGTTCTCCTTGAGCCGCCAGCTGTGTTTGGGTGTGAGCTGACGCTGGCCTGTCTGTCCCCCCAGGTGTACCGAACCAACCAGTGTGCTGGGGAGTTTGTGATCACCTTTCCCAGAGCTTATCACAGCGGCTTCAACCAGGGCTTCAACTTTGCTGAAGCTGTGAACTTCTGCACCGTCGATTGGGTACGTTCCAAACCAGTTTTCCCCTAAGTGAGCAGTTCCAAAGCTGTTCCTAGCTGGTGTACAGCTCTGATTTATCGCTGATGCACAAGTCTAGGCCACAGATCAGAAGGAGCCTGTTACTGGCAGCATGGTGTTTGCTGAAAGGGTTTGTCATGCACTGAACTGGGGGCTTCCTCTGGTTCAGAGGATTTGGTTTGGAATTATACATTAGGGCTGATGTAGCTTTTGCAGCACAGTCTCGTGCATGCCTGGAGTATGAGATGCACCAGTGCTACTGGAGTCTGCTCATTTTTGTGTCCCTGAGTTCCATTTCAAATCAAAAGCTGGAATGGAATTTCCTAATTTATTGCCCTGGGAATTCTCTAAGAGGTACTTCATGCAGCTGCAAACCAAATCCAACTTGGATATCTTTTCTGCTTTAGCCTCTGTGGTAAAGTCAAATGATACATGCAACACACGCTAATAACAGTTAAAGACATTGATAGTCCTCTTGTGGGGGAAAAACATAGGAATTGCATCTCACGTGAGAGCATCCTCTTGGATAGCAGAGGTACTCTCGGTTTTTAGGGAAGAACACCTTAATGAGAAGAGAGCAGAAAGTTCTCAAGTTCAAGTGGAAGGTTTACAGAGCAGTACATCATTCCCAGTAAGCTTCACTCAGCTCACTGACCCAGCAGAGATGGACACACATTACAGCTATTAGGTTAGAGTTATTGAATAAGTTCTCTGTCTTCTTTAAAATAAACATGAATGGAGGACAGTTGGTCCTAAGTTACAAGTAATTTTACCTTCACAGCAAATGACTCAGACACACAGTGCTATCTGATCTCACAAGGACTCTTTGAAGCTTCTGATATTTCAAATTACTTCTCTTGTGATTTTTTTTTTCCCCAAAAGGTCTTGGCTATTTGTAAGTGTAGCCCTATTACCGCAGGCCTGGGCCCCTAGGGTACATCACCGTGTCCCGCAGCCATAGGGAGGAGGAGGAGAGAAGATCCAGCAGGCAGGAATTGTGCAGCAAAATTGATTTATTTAATTATTTTACAAACTCTATTTTATAGACTTTTTTTTCATAGTCTAATTGGACAAAGGATCAGCCACCCCTTGGGGGTGATTGGCTAAAATCCTAAAACATCCATTGTCAAAATATTTTTCTACTGTACCATAAACAAGACTTCTCAAGGTTGCAGGTGTTTGGTTGTTTACATAACTCTGCTACCTCTTCTGTGAGAGAGAAAAGTCTCTCACGGACTCAGAAAATAGCAAGAAAATCCTTTCTAGCAGCATTTTTGTATCCACAAAGCCCAACTAAAAAGGTTGCTAGATGTAAAAAACATTACTTGGGAGATGACTAATCTTGCAAGAAAGTTTTCTGCACTTGACTGTGCTCACGTGTCAGTTGGTTTAGTTTGGTTTTCCCCCTTCCATGAGTTTCACACTGGACCCAACACAACCTCATTGTACCCTGAGCATCACTGTCTGCCTGGCCTTAAAATAGAGCTGAGTGACCTGCCCAGCTCAGGCTGCTCTGCCTGCAGCCATTTAGGGATGTCAGTGGTCCCTGAGCCAGCAGTTTCTCGTGCTGCAGCACAGTTCATGTCAGGGAGAAGGCCCAGGGTGCCCTGCACCTGCCTGGGATGGGGCATCCCTCGAGTGGTGGAAACAGGCCGGGTTTACGTACTTGTCCCGATGCTTTCTTGGCCTCACTGCATTTTTATCTTGGATCTTCTGAGCCCACTGTGGTTTAGTGATTTAGTAGCCCTTAATTACAACCTCTACAAGAGAGGGCACCTCCCCCAGCTACCCAGCTCACACCCACAGAGTCCACTGGGAAAGAGCCATGAGCATCCCTGTTGTGCACAACTCGGGATCTTGATTTCTCTAGTTTTACACTCCAAAGTATGAATATTGTCGCTAGAAGGATTTGTCTTAGCCTTTCCTTGGGGCAGTTTTTGGTTAGTAGCACGCAGAGTTAGTACCTTGTTGTCGTTGCCCAAGTGCACCCCCTGATGCTGTGTCTGCCCCGCAGCTGCCCCTGGGCCGGCAGTGCGTGGAGCATTACCGGCTGCTCAACCGCTACTGCGTCTTCTCCCACGACGAGATGATCTGTAAAATGGCTTCCAAAGCAGATGTCCTGGACGTTGTGGTGGCATCTACAGTCCAGAAAGACATGGCTATTATGATTGAAGAGGAGAAGAGGTTACGTGAGAAGGTTGATAAACTGGTGAGTTGTAGGAAATAATGGTTTGGGTGGGAAGGGACTTTAAAGGTCAACTTATTTCATCCCCTGCCATGGGCAGGGACACTTTCCACTAGACCAGGTTGTTCCCAGCCCTATCCAACCTGGCCTTGAACATTTTGAGAGATGGAATTCATTACAATGAATGAAGTAACAGTTGAAACAGTGATATGAGAACATGCTGGTTTTTGTACCAGGGTGTCAGAGGCTTAGAGGTACATAGTCCCTTCCTAAGTTGTGGATTTCAGAGGACTACCGGGGTAAAGAATCATTGATCATGCACCTTATTTTAGTACCTGCCCTTTAATGTTGTTCAGAATGTCACTTTTAAGGTAATATTTGTACTTTCAGTAATATTGCCAGAAAAGCTGATTTTTCATTAACCAAGATTTCTGTCTACCTGGCTTTAATATCTTATATCTAAACTTCATTGTTCTTTCGATAAATTTACCTTCTGATGTTCTAGCTTGGAATAACCACCTCTTTGTAACAGTCACTTCTTCATTAGGCTTTGGTGTAACACTCTTGCAGGGAGTGACTGACTCAGAGAGGGTGACGTTTGAGCTGTTCCCTGATGATGAGCGACAGTGCCTGAAGTGTAAAACCACCTGCTTCATGTCAGCAGTTTATTGTCCCTGCAAACCTGGGTTGTTGGTGTGCTTGTACCATGTCGAGGACCTCTGCTCCTGTCCCACCTACAAATACAAACTGGGGTAAGCTTGAGGTAGTAACTAACACCATGATCTGGAGATAGTATTGTCTGTGCAGATACTGTGGTTTGGTAATCTCTGCTGCCAGTGGGGCTGGTCTCTGTTTCTGTTTCAGCCCTTTGCAAATCCAGTGCCCCCACAACAATGGGACTGTTTTGTGCTCACACACAAAGCCTCTTCAGCATTCAGCTCTTCTTGCTCTAGAATGGCAAAAATTGCTGGCTAAGTTAGTTTGCATTTTTATTTATAGCAACCAGGTCATTGTCCCTTAGATCCAGTCCTTGCCAAGGAGTATTGTTTTGCTGTTTGGAGCTTTTCCTTCCCGTTGTTAACTTCCCCGTGCTGTTTAGTACGTTTTTGTCCTGTATGAATGTAGCTTGCTCTAAGACAGTTTCACAATTCCGTAATTGTCCTGCAGAAATTGCCTTTTCAAGCAATTGCAGCAATGAAACTGTCTCAAAAGGAACATGGTGTGGTTGTATGGTCTTAATTGTTTAACCCTGAGTGCACAGCAGCTTATTTCTCTGTTGTATGGACCAACACATCTTAGAAGTACAAAATGATTTGGGGCTGGAAGGGGCCTTAAAGCTCATCTCATTCCATCCATGCCATGGGCAGAGACAGGCTGTTCCAGTAGTCCAGGTTGCTCCAAGCCCCATCCAACCTGGGTCCTCATCTTGGTGCCCCTCCTTCCACCCTCCTGCTGCCCCGCAGTGTTGCTGGAGGTTTGAGGTGTGTGCTGCCCGTAGGTACCGCTACACCCTGGAGGAGCTGTACCCGATGATGAACGCGCTGAAGATGCGCGCGGAGTCCTACAACGAGTGGGCTTCCAACGTCAACGAGGCCCTGGAGGCAAAGATCAACAACAAAAAAAGTGAGTATCTTACCTGCTGCCTGTAGCACATAATTCAAAAGGGACTTTTCTTTTCAGTTTTTAGTTTCTGAACCGTAGCAACTTTTTTCTTCTGTGTCAATCAAAATAAATCATTTATCACTTCATGTTTTAAAGTAAATATTTGAGCTGTTACAGTCCCAGAAATGATGCTAAGCTGTCTCTGTGACAAGACTGTAAATCACTTTGACACAAAATATAGCTGAAGTAGAAACAGAAATACATTTAACAGGTTGTGTTTCTAAGCCTTACCATGGAAAATGCATCACAAAGGGAGACTTCTTAACTTAATATCTTTTCCAACAGGTCTCATCAGTTTTAAGGCTTTGATAGAAGAATCAGAAATGAAAAAGTTCCCAGACAACGACCTGCTGCGACACCTCCGGCTGGTGACGCAGGACGCAGACAAGTGTGCCTCAGTGGCCCAGCAGCTGTTGAATGGCAAGAGACAGACCAGGTAAGTACCACTCCATGTCTGCAGCAAAATTGGGGCATCAGAGATGGATGTCAGTAGCCACTGATGGATGCTAGTGCTCTGCAAGACTTAAAAATTAAAAGAATCTTTGTCTCCTCAGCAGAGCCATCTTTGACAGGGAGATTCGGTTTTACTACATATAATAAGTTGGACATCCTTGGTTTTCAAATCTCTTCTTCCTCTGTGTTTGACAGTTAATCTGTAAATTCATTCCAGTGTTCCCTGAAAAGGCAAAAATGGTGTGGTATGTCCAGACAAAGTAACACTCTGCAAGATACAGTCCCCTTGTCTTTGTGCTATGGGCACTGTAAATCTGCCCACAGTACAGGTGATATTGTGTTCATTACCCTCTGTGTTGTGGAAAAACAAAGTGCCTTAACTCCCTGAGCTGCTGCTTGTGGGAATGTTGTATGAGAGCTCTGAAAAAATACTTGCTCTTTACATTGAATCTTTTAGATGGGTTATTTGCTCAGGGGATTTGAGGATAGGGCAGAGTTTGGGTAACATGTTCTTTGTGAACTGCCTGCCTGGTCTCGCTGGCACTCTGCGTCTGAAATGAGTTGAAAAGAGCCAGAACAGAAGGCCAAGGCTGGTTCTCCTCATTGCACAAATCTAGTTATGCCTGTATAGATGTAAGAGCCTTTCTCTCAGGATTCATGAATTGTCATCTTCTGTTGTGTCATTCTTCACCCTTAGATCCCAGACTGGTTTGGGTTGGAAGGGACTCATCCCATTCCACCCCCTGCCATGGCCAGGGACACCTTCCACTGTCCCAAATTGCTCCAAGCCCCCTCCAACCTGGCCTTGGACACTTCCAGGGATGGGACAGCCATAACTGCTCTGGGCACCCTGTGCCGAGGCCTCCCCACCCTCACAGGGAAGAATTCCTTCCCACTGTCCCATCTAACCCTGCCCTCCTTCAGCTGAAAGCCATTGATCAGGGCACCCAGACTCACCATGGGCACACTGAGCCTTGCGGGATGGTGGTTTCTAAGAAAATGTTGGGTTTATATATGTGGAGGACAGTATTGCTCATGTCCAACAATCTTACATGTGAATTACTTCATAAAAAATTGTCATTTGTCCCATCTGGAGAATTTTCACTCATTTCTGCTTCTTTGAACAACATGGTGTTTATTGGAGCAGTTGCCTTTTGTGCTGGTAGTGATGCCTTCTCCTGGTCTTAAAATCAAGAGTCAAACACGGTTAGAAGGGGAAAAGGACATTTTACCTTGGTATTTATTTTAAGGATCCTTAGGTGAGCACGTCCAGGTCATATGCACTGAAATGCACCCCACCAAAATGCCCACCCAAAAAGATCTGGTATAACATTCTAGGTGTTACTAATTAGCAGATCTATCAAAGATTCCCCAGTGAGAGGCTCAAGTGAGGCCCACTCCCCAAGGAGCCTTCCCCTGGATGGTTCTATCTTGGTTTACAGAATGTGTTCTGGAGAGGACCTTGGGGTCTGGGGCACACTGATCCTCAGCTACGAAGCATCTAAAATGTTGAGTCTCTCAGCTTGACAAACAAGTCCAAGAATGTAGGCAAAAAGCACTGAGAGTACAGAAGTTGTAAAAAAGGTATAACAGGGGTATAAAAGAAAAGGCAAAAAATCTTCATGGCATCAGTAGAACTGCACACGTGTGGTTCCTGCATGTCAGTTGCCTCACCAGGACTCGTGTAGCTCATCACTCCTGCGTTCTTGCAGTACTTTGAAGGCTGGCTTGGAAGGACTTTGGGGGTGGAACGTTCTGCTGTCACACTTAGACGTGATTCTTGTCTTCCTTTGTGGTGATCCCTGTGTAAGTCTTTGTAGTAGGAACTTGATAAAAATTCACCTTTGCTGTCTTGCACACACAGGAGGATGAAGCCTCTGTCACAGCAACATAAAAATATTGCAACAAGGAATGAGAAATTCACAGGCATGACTTCTGCCAGATAGGGGATTTCCAGCCCAGAGACTTGAGGCACCATCATCAAAGGACTTGTCCACTTCTGATCTCCTCCTTCATTTGGTGTTGAGCCATCTCTTCTTCTGGCATCCCCAGTCTGTGTTCTCCTATCACTGGTGCTTTTCAGGTCTCCCAGTGCTGAACTAGGAGCAGCAGCCAGGCCATTCCCAGCTTCTCTGTGCCAGATGAGTCCTTCCTGCACTGAATGTGTCCCTGACTTTGTTTGACCTGGGGAGAGCTGGGAGCAATTTTTATCTTCATCTCCTTGACTAGGTGTGTTCTTTTGTGAGCATGAGAGGCTCCCAGCCTCCCTCACAGCTGGGCCTGCCAGCTCCTGCAGCATCCCAGACTGGGACAAGTAATTCACCCAGTGCTGCTGCTGTACACAGTGTCAAGGCACTGCTTGCATTGAGATTCTTATTTGCTCTAGAAGAGGTTTTAGTCCTTCTTGCACCGTTTCTCCTTGGATCTTTTTTGGCATGTTTCTGGAGAAAGTCCAGTTTCATGTCTTCATAATTTTTAAGTTTTAAAACCCATGTTAATTGATTTTTTTTTCCTTACAAGATTGAAGTGGGGGATGCTCATAACTTCTGGAGAAAGAAATAAGAGAATTATCTGCTTAAAATCTTCATACATGTTACATCACATGCAGATTCATGTGCCTGAAGCTCCCATCTGCAGGCTGATGGACAGCCTCCATCACGCCGTGTGCCAGGTGTTGGTTAGGAAGGATTGTGGATTCTTCCTAAAATTTGGTTTGTGCTTTTGGCAAACTTTCCATTATGGACTGACCATTTCGGTCTGATTCTGAGTTTGGAAGAGGCATGCAGGGGACTTCTCTACTGTGGGAAGGCCATCCCTGTCAGTCACAGCAGTCAGTGACACCGGAGGATCTCCTCCAGTACAGCAAACACAGCAGTTGGTGGGGAGAAGACCAGGGGAGATGGTAATAAATCATAGTAAATCCTGTGACTCCTGCTCACCAGCTTCTCTGCAGTACCTGAAGAGGTGCAAACAGGCTGTACATCCCTATTTCCTCTGGGTGCTGAGGGATTAAACCCTCACAGATGCTGGTTGGGAGATGTTCTGTGAACTTCTGAATGGGGCCAGAGTCCAGTGTGGCCCGCGTTCTCCTGGCAGTGGAAGGCAGCAGTGTTCCTGCCCTGTTGCCATGTTTTTCCTGTCTTTTTCCCTTCCTTCTCTGTTCCTTAGAGTCTCTGAGAATTTGTGCTTGGAGACCTTTGTGATTAATAACCCTGGATGGACATGGGTTGGGCTTCTGTCAATGGTTTTTCTTAGGCTCATGTAATTTCTGGTTTTCAAAACATCTTGTGTCAGCTTTGCCATTTAGATGTGTGTGTGTATATGTACATAAATATTTATGTATTTCAAAACTTGTGCCTTTTCTTGGAAGAGACTGTAGGGCTTCCTCAAAAACCAGTAGAACAAAGCAGACTGTAAAGAAACCTGTGTTGTACCTGAGGCTTTGAATTCATTTTATTGTTCAGCTGACTGGGGTTTGGAACTCCCAGTGAGATCCTGTGTATCCGTTAAAAATACCTATTTTTAACACGGAATGGTAAATTAAAATTTATTTTATAGTGTTCGCATTCCAGTCATGCTGGCATATCCTGCTGGGCTGTTCTCCTCTTTTGTATAAATAACGTGCTGTGGATTCAATTGGAGCCAGCATTGTAAGGGATCTTTCCTTTTCTGTTCAGGGTTCTCAGACCTCATTAATACTGGCTTGAGTTTAGAAAGCTTTTAATATTGGGCAATTTGTTAACACTTATAAGCCACTCATTTGATACAAAGCTTTTAGATAAAAATAAAAACGCTGATTTCAGTGTAGAGAGGATTTTTCAGAAGTGCCTACACAACCTGTCAATATAAAACCCATTCAGAACTGGGATTTGTTCTCTTTTGGTGTGGGCATGGGCAGAGCTGACTACAATAGCTACTGCAACATAACTGAATAGTTTATCCACAGTTGCTTTGTGTTCTGGGAAAAAAGCTTAATTTTTTTCCATAATAACCAGTGCCCTTCCAAGGCTGAGTAGTTGTTCCAGAATCCTGTTTAATATGAGTGTTTCAACAATAGCTCGTTCTGCAGTGGCAGACTGAGGTTTCCCATGTGTGTGAGCCCTGGGCTGCTTGGGTGCTTGTGAATATTCTCTTATTCCTGAAGAAGGCCTGGCTGACACGAAATCGTAAGCAGATGTCAGGGAACCAAAAAATCACAGAATGGGTTGGGTGGGAAGGGACCTTAAACGTCATCTTGTTCCACTCCCCGCAGGGACACCTTCCACTAGAGCAGGTTGCTCCAATCCCTGTCCAGCCTGGCCTCGATGTTGAGAGTTTTGGTTTTTATGTTTTTCAGTGCTAACCAAGAAAGCTGAACGGTGTCATTGCAGGTACCGCTCCGGGGGAGGGAAGTGTCAGAACCAGCTGACGGTGAACGAGCTGCGGCTGTTCGTGAGGCAGCTCTATGCCCTGCCCTGTGTCCTCAGCCAGACACCACTGCTCAAGGTAACCTGGGAAAGCCTCGGGAAGGGAGCCAGGAGCATTTACAGAGTGATGGGTTAGCACTGCATTCATCTGCCATGTCACTGTTTGCTCCAAGAATTAATACCTGGGCACTGGCAGGCTGGGCTGACTTGTGCACATGGGATGCTGAAGAAAGGAGCTCTGAGCAGCTGCTGTTCGTGGTCAGCACAGTTTTATACTGCACAGGCAAATCAAACCATTCATGTTGTATGAAGGATTGCAGGAGGAGGAGCAGGATGACCTTGGTAACTACAAGTTAAGAGTTTGGGGTCAGTTAACTGGTCTGCTCTTATGAGTAAAGCCAGGTTAATCTGAGAGCCTTCAAACTCCCCGCTGCTCTGAGGGGACAGCTCTATCGTTCTTACCACTTTCCTTCGTTAACCCAGAATCAGCTTTCTCAGTCTTGTAATTAGATCCCTCTTTGTGCTCTCAAGCCACATTCCAGGAAACCCCCCAGATAACTCCAGCCAAACCCAGCCCAGGCTGCCCAAATCCTCTCTCTATCAGAGTACCTGCTGCTGGCAGGAGTCAGGTCACTGTGGATCCCACAACCACCAGCTGTGCTGGTTCTGTGCTCCCCAGATGATCAGCCCTCAGGCAAACTGAAAGCAATTCAAAATCTTGTTTCAGAATTTGCCAAAATGTTCCATATCACACTGAGGGGCAATTAAAAAAAAAAAATCTGTGCATCTGCAATTCCTGTCTTAAAGGAGAAGGGCTTTGCATATTTGTGACACTTGAAACCAGGAGATGGCTGTGTCCAGCTCTTGAACTGTGCCTCAAGTATCCACCCAGCACTGAGACACCAGACAGTGCCATGTAAATGAGTGGGAATAAACCAGTTCAACTCAGCTTTGACTGCTGCTTTGGAAGCTTTATCAGCCCTGCAGTGTGTGGATCAGATTTGATACAGTCCTATTTACAGTTATTTGTTTATAGCACTGAAGCTGTGAAGTTTTCTTGGTGGTTGAAAAGCAGAAATTTGGAAATGCCAGACATGCAAACAGTTCCTCTCCATCTGGCATTCCTGAACAGGAAAATAACAAACACATATGGTCGGGGTGTTCCTTTGTATCATCCTCAACAAGCCTCAATTATATGTAGTTGTGCAAATTAGGCCGTTAATATAAATGACCAACATTACTGGAGATGGGTTCACAATTCAGTCTGTCTCTAAAAAATGTTTTATTCCATCCTGGGGGAGGTTGCCCACCATGGGAAACAGCCTCACTGGCAAAATGCCAAGGTGTCAGCTGTGAGGGAAGAACTTCCTGCAGGAACAGCATTTCAGGCAGCACTGGGAGTACTGGCGGGTTGCTTCGTACAGAATAATCCCAGCTTCACTGTGGGATTGCTCTGGATGACTGTGCTTTGTCCTGGGGAAAGTGCAAACAGCCCCAGAGATACCTTTTGGGGTAATGAGCTGCTGAGTGCCTGGAGAGAGAGAAAGTGTTGCCCTGCATGAGAGAGTAAAATGCCTGTGGCTCACTGAGACCATAGGGTGCAGCTCAAAAGCCGTAGCAGTACAGCAAGAATGAACCCCTGAACCTCTGTGCCCTTCCCAGTGTTTTTCAAAGCCTTCATAATGCTCACCTTGCTGTTCCTCAGCTGCCTGAACCATTCCAAAACAAAGCCAGACAGCAGCACCCATGGGAACACTCAATTTCCCTTTACATCCTTTCTGTTCCTCGAGCCCTCTGTCTGACGCCTCTGGGACTGGAATTGCCTTGTTCTGGGATACTCAAGCTTGTGGCCATGTTACATATGACAAGGTGCTGGCCCAGTACTGTGTGTTGAAGACACTACTGCAGTGTTCCTGCCCTCGGGATAATTTGCCATGTGCACTGTGTGTTGCAGTGGGGGGTTTGCCAGGACCCTGTGCTCCCGTCGTTAACCCTGCGCTTCCATGGTTAAGTGACTTAGCAGAGGACTTTCATCTGATTTATTGTTGCATTTGTGTATTTCAGGATCTCCTTGACCGTGTGGAAGCTTTCCAACAGCAAAGCCAAAAGCTCCTTTCCGAAGAGATGCCCAGTGCTGCAGAGCTGCAGGAGCTGCTGGACGTCAGCTTTGACTTCGACGTGGACCTGCCCCAGCTGGCGGAGCTGCGGACACGGCTGGAGCAGGCCCGCTGGCTGGAGGACGTGCAGCTGGCCTGCTCAGAGCAGAGCTCCCTCACTCTGGATGACATGAGGCGCCTCATAGACTCCGGGGTGGGGCTTGCGCCCTACCCGGCTGTTGAGAAGGCGATGGCCAAGCTGCAGGAGCTCCTCACCGTGTCCGAGCACTGGGATGACAAAGCCAGGAACCTGATAAAGGCCAGGTAGAGCTAAATCTTAGTGTTGTATTTTGTAGTTCCATGAGTTGTTTCAGATGGAAATGCCCTGACTCCTGGAGGGGCTCCCCTTTGTTCATCCAGTTCCCAGCATGAAGGCAAAGCTTGTGGCAGCCAGAAGGGACAGGGCTGGAGGAGGGGCATGAGGGATGGAGTGGTTTCAGGTGTCACGGTTGCCTTGCAGTGAGTGTGTTGTTCGACCATCTTGTGCAAATTCTCCTTTTGCCACAGAGAAGGGGTTTAAGATGCCTCTTCCTTCTTTTGCACCTTCCCCTCCCCGCTGTCGGGCTGGAGGACACGTGTCCAGATAAAGCTCAGATAGGTACCACCAGTGGGTAAAATTTCATAGTCCATAGGGATCCATGTAGGACTATTTCTAACTAACAAGGAGGAGATTTTTCCAGATTAGTTGGTGCAGGGAGGAAGGAAACAAGCCAAATACATCCTTACTAAGAAAAATTTTCTTGTGGTTTTTACCTTCTGATTTATAAAGTAAAACAGGGAAGAGCCCAGTGTACTTAAAATTTAGGAAGGTGGCACAAACTTATGTTCCAGGTTTCTTCCCTCAAGATTCTTTTTTTTTTTTAAGTTTTGTCATAGTTGGAGTATTGGAGTGTTTCTTACCCCCTACTAACCACAGTGTTTTAAGATAACTTCATATAGCACTTTGCTGACTAAGCTTGGGTTTAACATTCGATAGGGAGCTGTGTTGTGTTCGTAACACTCTAAAACCTCAGAATCAAACTGGGAAATACAGAAAACCCAATTTCAGGTTTTTAACCTAATGCAGACTCTCTCAGCTGGTGCTTGTCTGGGGTTTGGTGGGTGTTTGTCATTCAAAAGTTAATAAAAGGTAAACCTTCCTTAAGTCCAAATGTGAGAACATTTCTAGCAGGAGTCCAGAGTAAGCAAACAGATATTTCTAAACCTGCCCTGCTCCTGACGCCCCAGCTCTGCTGGGTGCAGCCGGTACTGAATGTAACATCATTATTTGGTGTAGCCCTCTGATTTTAATAACCCAGCTGAGTGGAAGAGCCCCTCAGTAAGCAGCATCTCACTTCTGGGCTGTTGTGTTCCCCCAGGCCCCGGCAGTCCCTGAGCAGCCTGGCAGCAGCAGTGAAGGAACTGGAGGAGATCCCAGCCTACCTCCCGAATGGAGCAGCGCTGAAGGATGCAGTGCAGAAGGCCAAGGACTGGCTGCAGGAGGTGGAGGCTCTGCAGGTACGTGAGCCTGGCTGCTGGGGAGGGACAGTGACCCTGCTCATGTCACCAGAGTCACCCCACACCCGATGCATGCTCCGGTGTCACACTGATTCCGAGCGCCCGCTGTGGGACATTGGTTACGCTCACTGCCCTGATTCCTGCGTCTCTTTCTGATCTGTATTCCTTCACCTTTGCAGCTAACTGCCTGCAATAAAATCTATAAAAGAGCTATTAGCAAAAATCTAAAGTTAGAAAGTTATTGCATTATGGAACTTCACCTTCGGGTCACTTTTACTCAGTTGCTCAGTAACAGCTCCCTGTTAATCACATTTTTGTGTACTACACTGAGGTACAGAGTGGTGATACAGATGTAGTTCCTGGCTCAGCCTTGCAGATGCTCAAGCCAGGGGTCAGTGGGACTGCCCAGATCAAACCAGGGTGGCACTGGGGATAGCCCTGATTTCACATTTTGGTATAAGTTGCCAAATATTTTCATTTGTCCTCATTTTTTTTCTGATCTAACTTAGGGGTATTTTCAGGCCCCTCTGGCCTAAATCGGGCTTTTAATAAAAAGTTACTTTGAGCTTTTATTAAAAAAACTAATTTTCCCATACTTAAATATTTTGAAGGAATAAAATTCATGTAATACTAACTTCCACTTGAGGGCTGTCTTGAAAGCACTTGAGCGATTTTTTTTCTTGGCGTTTGCTAATTTCTTGGTCTGGACTCTAAAATTCTGCCTCTTGAATATGGGAAACTAGTTCTGTCTGTGCCAAGAATTCTTGCTTCAGTTCTGTGAAAGTTTTGTTAAATGCCTGTGGTCACTGTGGCTCGCAGGAAGTTCTTGGTGTATCCCATATTGCTGCCCTATGCCCAGAAATTAATTGGACTTGGAAGTTGCTAGAGATGCTGGGGTTGTTTTGGTGAATAGTTCCCCAGTCCTACATCACTGCCTGTTCTAGAAATTACCTCTGGAATTACTTCTTGTGCTACTTTACTTCTGGGTGTGTGGTACCTGCATTGCCCGAGGTGTGGGGTGCCAAGGGAATGGCCAGAGCTTGCTCCCGAGTGGCACACAGGATACTGGAGGTGGTTCTCACTCTTGGTCTGGCACTTGTCTTGTGGTGGTGTAGCTCCCTGCAGTACCTCAAAGGAGGCTGGAGCTGGGGGAATCAGAGGTTTCTCCCAGGCAACAAAGGACAGGATGAGAGGAAACTGCCTCAAGTTGCTCCTGGGGAGGTTCAGGTTGGCTATTGGGGAAAATTTCTTCACTGAAAGGAGTGGTCAGGCCCTGGCACAGCCTGCCCAGGGTAGAGTCGCCATCCCTGGAGGGATTTAAAAGGTATGGGGATGTGACACTTGGGGACATGGTTTAGTGGTGGCTTTGACAATGCTGGGTTAATGACTGAAATTGATCTTGGAGATCTTTTTTCAATGTTAATAACTCTATGATTTTATGATTTCAGAATTATTTCCATTTCTTGCTGTGAATGCAAAGTGTGAGAGTGGGAGGCTGCTTATATTGTTGGCACTCTTGTTTTGTTCTGTTTTCTTTTTAAAGGGTCATTTGGCAAGTGTATTCTTGCTTCCCAGCCCCTAAATGTGTTCTTAGTTTTGTCTGGATAATCAATGAGTAAGTGCAGCACAAATGTTGGACCGATAGTGCAGGTCACTGAGCTGTCTGAGCATTAAATTCATTTTTACAAGCTGTGTCTTGGGTGCATCCAGCATTTCCTCATTTCCAACCCGGCAGGTCGGGGGCCGTGTGCCCGTGCTGGACACGCTGGCGGAGCTCGTCACGAGAGGCCGGTCCATCCCAGTGCACCTGGATTACCTGCCCAGGCTGGAGGCCCTGGTGGCTGAAGTGCAGGCGTGGAAGGAGTGTGCAGCAAACACATTCCTGTGCGAGAACTCCCCGTATTCCCTCCTGGAGGTAGGAGGCGTGGATTGGGGATCAGTCACGGCGCAGGCACACGGACTCAGTGTGCGCTCAGGAAGGAGCAGTAAATATTCAGTAGATTGGCAGAACTGCTTTAGGATTACATGAACTATTGTAATAACAACTTTTGCTAGTGACCTATACTTTTAATAATAGTTTTAAACTTTTTAAATGCTTAAGATTTAGCTATTTTTTCCCTTAATCAGTGGCTAGTGAGAGCAGGCAGTGCCAGTGTCTAACATTTTCCATACAAATATGGGAATAGTGACAAATCTGTGGCATTGGATTAACTCCAGTGCATCAGGCCAAGCTGCAGGTGAGCAGGTTCCTACCTGCTCCATCCTCCTCAGGTTCAGGTGTGCCAGGGGCAAGGCTGGGGCTGTGTGTGCTGCCCTCTGGAGCTGTGGCTGTAGCCGTGTCACACCTGCAGTCCTTGAGCAATGTACACTCTGCCCTGCACTGAGGCCCTCTGAGCCCTCACCTGCTGGGACAGACAGGAATGTAAGGCAGCCCCCGGAATCTCTGCTCTTTTCCAGGGTTTGCAGTTTCAGTCCTGTGGAGGTTGTCTCTCTGTACCAGCAGTCTGGGTGAAACGCAAGGGTTGTTCGGGTCTGGCCATTTCACAAAATTGAAGTTCCAGCCTTCCAGCTCTCCCTGCCTTCCAGATAACCTCATCCTAATCCCTCAGATCTTTGATGGAATAACTGCAGGAACCCTAGTTCTCATCAGTTGCCTGTGGCTGCATCCAGGCAGGAAGGTGCATTAAGAACAGTGCAGGTGTAACACTGCTGCAGGTGGGACACTGCTGTTCTGTCCCTCAGGTATTGTGTCCCTGGTGTGACATCGGAATGCTCAGTCTGAAGAGGAAGCAGAAGAAGCTGAAGGAGCCAGTGCCAAGTGGCAAGAAGAAAAGCACTAAGCTGGAGACGCTGAGCGACCTGGAGCGAGCGCTCTCCGAGAGCAAGGACACTGCGTCCGCGGTATGTGGTCAGATCTTTCCTAACTGGAATTTCTTCTGAGTTCCTTGAATCCTTGTTTCTGTTTGCCTCCTGTGCAGGAGTGTGGCTTCCACCCTGTTCTTGCTGTGCTGCTCTGCAGAAGGACTTCTGGGACTGCACTTTCCTGTGTTCGCTTCAGACTTCCTAAAATTGGCTTTCAGTGGAAACAGCATGTGTTGTTTTGTGCATGAAGCAGCCTCACAGTTTGCCAGGCAGTGCCTGTAGCTAAACAAAGCACAGGAAAACAAAAAATGGAGACCTGTTTTCCCTTACCATACCTAAACCTTATTAAAAATGGGATAGGGTTTGCCCAAGTCTGATCCTTTCAAAGAACACAATAATCCAGCACCATTTATAATTGAAACAAGCACTCTAAATAATTAAAGAAAACCTCATGCTTTGTGGAGTCACTAAAACACTGCTCTGGGTGGAGCAGACTCAGTTGCTGGTGGGGAAGGGCTTCATTCCAGCAGACCTGGTGCAGAGCCTCCACCTTGGCCAGGTAATGATGGCCTATGGTGGCTAATGAGATGCAGTAGGGGCTCGCTGGGTGGGCCTTCAGTGTCATTAATTGTGGGACATCTAAGTTTTAACCTATGGCAATTACTTGAAGCTTGTACATTCAGTGCTTTGGTGTTGGCCTCTCTTGTCTGGACCCCAGAGCCGGAGCAGTGTCCCTGTCGTGTCCCTGTGGCACTGTGGGGACGGGCTGGGCCCTGGGTCACACCCAGCCCTCTGTGACTCCAGCACCCCTGGCTAAGGAGACCCAGGGGCTGCACCCAGGAAAGGGAAGTCATTCAGTGTGGCAGGGTTTGCTTCTGTCACACAAGGGGAACCAGAACCTTCCCACAGTGAGTCTTGGACACTGCCAGCCCAGCTCAGCACCTGTGTGCACGTCGGAATGTGCTGTGCCCCAGTCCCATGTCTGCCCAGGATGGACAGAGCTGTCTCATTTTTCGAGAGCTGATTTTAGTCCAGGAATTATGCTTGAAAGCCATGATGTGGGAAATAACCACTTTGTATGTATTTATAAACTCTCTTGGTATGTTTACGTACATTATAAAATGCGTAGAATTAATTAGTTGCAGCTGGTTTGAACAGCCTTTATGCAACTGGAATGTATTGCTGTCTTTATAGGAGCTAATGCTAAAGATTCCTGAAAAAAGGATCAGGAGCATCTGCAGAGAGGGCAAACAGCACATCCAGGGTACACCTGAACTTTGCCTGCTGTTCACAATCCCCAGAGCAAGTTCATAGGTCAGGGCGTGGCCCTGAGCACTGGGCAAGTGTGTACAAGGTGGGGGTCAGAGGTACATTCACATTTGTGAAAATGGCCCAGGAAGCTTTTCTGAGTATCCAGAGTCAGACTGTTAAGAGACATATTCCCAGAGCAGTGTCTGCAATCCAGACTTGCACTTCAGGATCTGAGTTGCTTAAAGGCAGACTGTATTTTTGTAGTACAGAACACAAAAGCTCGGAACACAGAGGGAGTTAGGAGCTATTATTTTACAAAGGGATAAGCTTTTTATCTCAGGGTCTCATGAGAAAATGGAAGGGAACTGAAGTCACACCACTGCACATCCCCTACTGCTGCTCCTCCAATCCTGATTGCTTCCCTTCCATCCCCACCACTTCACATCCCCATCCCTGCTTCATTCCAACATTTAAAGCCCTGAAGGCTGGCGTGTCTGAAGTGTGACAGAGCAGAGGGCACCCTGTTTGTAACAAGCAGTGTTCCCTTGGAGATGCCATCCTTTGACTCCCTTTCAGATGGCCACGCTGGGAGAAGCCCGGCTGAGGGAGATGGAGGCGCTGCGTGCCCTGCGAGCAGCCAACGAGGTGAAGGTGTTGTCGAGCGAGGAGGACGCCGAGCTCAAAGTGTGTCTGTGCCAGAAGGAGCCGGCTGCTCCCATGATCCAGTGTGAGCTCTGCAGGGGCTTCTTCCACACCGGCTGCGTGCCGGTGCCCGGCGCTGCGCCGGGACTGCGCGTGTGGCTGTGCCCGCACTGCCACCGCTCCGAGAAGCCGCCTCTGGAGAAGATCCTGCCGCTGCTGGCGTCCCTGCAGCGCATCCGCGTGCGGCTGCCCGAGGGGGATGCCCTGCGCTACATGATCGAGAGAACTGTGAACTGGCAGCACAGAGCACAACAAATGTTGTATTCAGGGAATCTAAAACGCATCCAGGACAAAGTTGGCTCAGGATTACTGTACAGCAGGTGGCAAGCCTCGGCGGGCCAGCTGCCAGAGACAAACAAGGTGAGGCGGGGCCGAGGCTGGGCTTCCTGGCACGGGGAGCGCAGGGTCGGCGAGGACAGGGGCTAGCACTGCTCCGGGTTTGGGTCTGCTGTAGCTCCCTACAAATCCCGACAACACAGAGGGTTTGTTCCTGCTTTGGAGCTCTCAGGAGCTGGGTCCTGCTGTGCCCCTCAGCCAGGATGTGTGTGTGCCCCAGCAGCAGCTTCGTGTTCCCTTCTGCTGGAGTCCAGGAACAATTCCTCCCAAAGAGCCTGTTTTCCCCTCTCCTCTTCCAGCTCCTGTGTTCTGCTGTGACACCACTAATGACAGAGCTGCTGAGTTATTGTTTCTGGAGTGCTCACTATTCAGTTGGTCTTTATATTCTGCTCCTACAAGTATTCAAATAGGGGTTTAAGTGTTGAGAATTAACCGACAGAGGCACAAACTGTCCTGTGCATTACCGGCTTGGCTCTCAGACAAGGTTGTTTGAAACAAAGTGTCTTCATCCTTTGCCGCTTCTCCTCACTTCCACTAGACCTCCCAGGCTGAATATTCTGCTCATATTGCTGGGTTTAGCCACATCAGCTGTTTCAGGTGGGGTAGTGAGGGAGTTTGTCTTTTTTCAGTGAAGATCTTTCAGCAAAGAGCACAAAGAAGGACAGGAGTTAAACAATTTTCCTGAGATAACAAATGCAGAAGAATACCAGAAATCAAAGCTCTGTGTTGTATAAAGAACATGAAACACCCCAAAATGGAGTATACTTTATTTACATTTTGAAGCACCTTAGTTTTGCTAGTCTAGTCTGGTTACAGTTAGGTTGTGTTTCTGTTTTCACATTCACTTATGTTAAAACATAAACCATGCCACACGTGCCTGATGGGGTGTTGCAGCTGCTTCTCATTCACCCAGCTGTGCCAATGGCTTGTGGTGACCAAATTTTTCAAGCAGGAAAGTCAGGATACAGAAATGAAAATATGTTTAGGTATTTAAGAGAATTTTTCTGGTTATTTAGGTCTGAAAGTATCCTTTTGCTAGATCAGCTAGTGTAGCTGAAAAGAACTGGCCAAGATTTTGGAAATATAAGTTGATGGTTGGGCCAGAAATTGAAACAGTGAGTTTAGTTTTATTAGCATGACGACACTAGCTCAGCGTGGAGCTGTGAGGTTTCTCCCACCCAGAGCAGTGTAACCATTTTTGAGGGGTCTGGACCTTAAGTCAGTAAACCTTCCAAATCAGGGTGTATCTGGCTGAGCTAGTCCAGGTCCCTGTGACTGCATTTCCCAAATCAGGGGTCCCTGGGAAGCTCGGTGGAAGAGGATCTGACCGTGTGCCTCTGCCTGGGTCCCTCAGTGTGCCTGAGCCGGGGACCCTTCTGAGCCAGGCCCCAGCGTACCTCAGCACAGGTGTGAGCTGAAACTTCTGTCTCCATGCATTTGAGGTGGTTTTCTGGTGAAGCCAGTGTCTCACCATGGCTGTCCTGTCCTGTCCCAGTTCTGTTTTCCCTGTCATCTGGGCTAATTCAACACTCATTTCCCCACAAGAAGCTCTTCCAATAACCACTGGAGTTGGGCTGCTTGACACTGGCCAAAGTGAGGAATGTGGGTGAGTTTGAAAAATTCCCTTGAGAGCAGCAGTGGGAATTGAGGAGAGCCATATTCTGGAAGGGGCCCAGGCACTTGGGTTAGTGAGGCAGAGGGTGTTGTGGAAGGCTCCTGGTGAGATGCCTCTGGCAGTGTCAGGAGGTGCAGGCTTTGCTGTCAGCGTGTCTGTGCCCAGGCAGGGCAGGGCTGTAGTCTTTGGACCAGAGCAGTGAGATACAAGATTCCAGTAGCTGTAAGAGAAACAAGTATTGATCCTATCACGGTTATTCCACACTTCAAACTCCACATTGAGTGAAACTGTCTGCATTTTGTTTTCTAGGTGTCACAGACAATTGGAGCAATGTCATTCTCCATGCCTCATGACTGGGATAACAGAACTGTCTATTTGCATTCTCCATTCTCTACAGGACAGCACTGCATCCCACTTCATGGTATGTAATCTTCACTTTGCTTTGTGGGGTTTCTCCCTGCTCCCTCCTTTTTTTTCCCTGTGTTTGGGGGAGGAGGGAGGGTGTCCTGGTCACCAGGAGATGGCTGAGCAGGCTTGTGACTGTTGGTTTCTCCATCTCCTCAGCAGTTTTGGAGCTCAGTGTCCAGCTTTGGCAGAGGGGTGCATTGCTCAAGGGTAGAAATTTCCCATATGTAGTGAAAAGATGTGGCACAATGGGACAAGAGGAATCAGGAGAGCTGGCCCCTTTCCACAGGAACAGCTGCCCCAGGCTGTGCCCCAGCTGAGCTGCAGAAGGGGGAAGGAAAGGGGAGAGGCCATGGGAAGTGTAGGAGGTGGATGGGAACAGCAGGGATGTGGTGCTGGAGGCCATGGGGTACTTAATCCACAGGACACAAGTCCATGTGAGCTTTGCTGCAGCACAACTGTCCAGCTGTCAAAGACTGGGGCTGCCCCAGCCCTGTGGGGCTCTGCTCTGCTGGGGTCACTCAGCACAGACTCTGGACCATCCTCACCTCAGACTCAGTGGGTTGGACTAACAGACAAGCTGTGAATCGCATCATTTTATGACTGTGACAGAAGTTATTTACTATTTCTTCCCTCCTGATACATAATGCTCCAGGGACACAAGTCTAGACTTACCTTCATGTCTGTGCAGCTCGGTCTGTACTGGTGTTAGAAAAGCCATTTCAATGGAATGTTACAGTTCACATCAAACAAGGCAGTTCTTTGTGTCACCAGGTTTATTTTTCATATTTGAGTTATTCTGAATTAATAAGCTGTTCTTTATACAAAGATTTTGGCCTCCCCAGCTGAGACTGTTTCAGAGCCCCACATGAGCTTTGGAGCCAGTAGCAGCAGGGGGTAGTGACAATAGAGCAGGACCTTGTCACCAGGCTCATCCTCTCCGCCTCACATCCTCTCCTCTCATGGCTTCCTGTACAGATCTCACTCAGTTTGTTCATCTTACCCCCCACTCATTAGGTAGTGAGGGGATTGTCACACTCCTGTGGCTCCCGAAGCAGGAGAAGTTGCCAGGAATGATGGCAATGCCTTATCCTTGAACCAGCAGGGAATGGGAGCATGGCAGGGTGCTGAGCCACAGTGCAAGCCTTCATCTTTCCTTTTAACCCTGCTGTTAAAAACGAGCAGTCAAGAGGGAGCAGATAAGAACTAACTCATACAGTTGCAGATTTAAAGTCTTTCACCATTTTCTACTGTGCTACCAGCGATTTTTCATTATCTGTGCAGTTCTTGTCGGTGCTGGCACTGAAAAATTCCTGCTGTGTCTCCTTGTCTTTCACACTAGTCATTAGCACCGAGCTGGACGAGCTGATGATGGAAGCCCAGCTGCTGCAGGTTTCTCTGCCCGAGATCCAGGAGCTGTACCAGACCCTGTTCACGAAGCAGAGCCCTGCCCTGCAGCCAGAGCAGAAGTCACCCAGCACAGCCACAAATGAGAAGGCAAGTGTCCAACAGCAGCACTGAGCTGGGGCACCCTGGGGAAGGGCTCTGCCTCAGCCCATGGGCTTTACAGGGGTTTGTGTGTGTGCCTGCACTTCCATTAAAATACATTTTCCGTGTTCAAAGGAGTCAAGAAGTTGGTAAGAAATTAGTTACAGATTATTGAATACAGTATGTGGCCTAATACATTTTTGAAATTTAGGTATGTGTTTATGGTCAGTCTCTGTACTTTAAATCATCTGTCCTGATTTCATAGAATTGCAGAATCCAGACTGGTTTGGGTTGGAAGCTCATTTTGTTCCACCCCTTGCCATGGGCAGGGATACCTTTCACTAGCCCAGGTTGTTCCAAGTCCCATCCTGGCCTTGAACACTTGACTCTTGACCTGTGTTGAGGCTTTCCTAGGGAGCTGCTGTGGAAGCTGTGGGCTCAGAGGCAGGACATGAGGATGGTTTTCTCTCCAAGTTCTGTCCCTGGGGCCTGGCCCTGCCTTTGGCTCCTCTTACACATCTCAGGCTACTGAAAAAGCAGCACTGTCAAAGACTGCAGTTGTACTTAAACCTATGCCTAAAATCAGGGTATGGAATAACAGGATAATGGGTGTTAGCTGCATACTTCCAACCTTGCCAAAATGTCTTTCCCATAGAATGAGTGTTGCCGAGGAAAAAAGGATGGGATTAGTTACATGGAGAGAAAACTGAAGCGGCGTTTTGAGAGAGAGAGCTTCTGTGGTGAGAAGAGAGCAAGAGTAAAAAAGATGAGAACACCCAAAAAGAAGAAACTGAAACTGAGTCACTCAAAGGATCTGTGCAGTAACAAACTGGAGAGAGAGCGGGAGCGGCTCCTGGAGCTGCAGCGTTCCAGCGACAGCCACCTGCTGCCCTCAGACACGTCGTTCTCGGAGCAGGAGGACTCTGAGGATGAGGATGCCATCTGCCCAGCTGTGAACTGCCTCCAGCCCGAGGGGGATGAGGTCAGGAGGGGCAGACCCAGCGTGGCGTTCCGAGTGCTGGGATCTGGGACAGGGAGCTGCCCTGGGACTGTTTGACTGCAGAAAAGTTGTTCTTGAGGGGAGTGGGAGGCCCTGGCTAACCCAGGGCCCATGTCTGTGCAGCTGGGATGGGCAGGACTGACCCCACCTGCCCTGGAGCAGCCGTGTGGCATCAGAACATCTGCACACAATGGGAAGGGGCAGGTGGGGCCATGCAAACACTGTGTCCATCGCTGCTCTTGGGATACAGGTGTAGATGGGCTCTGTGGGTGGTGGGGGCAGTGCCTGGGGCTCTGCTCAGGCCCATCCATGCTGGAAATAGAGAAGAGAGGCAGCTGAGTCTGTGATAGATGGGAAAGCAATGGGGAGATAAGGGAGGATGTGCCCTGCCCACAGCCCCAGAGAGCAGGGAGCACAGTGAATGTCCAGCACCAGCCAGCTGTGGAACAGGACGTTTCTCATGTAAATAGACCAGGAGCCCCTGGATGACCCACAAGTGAGGGGGACTTTGCCTGGCCTGGCTCTGACCCCTGTGTCTGCTCTTCACCAGGTCGACTGGGTCCAGTGCGATGGCAGCTGCAACCAGTGGTTCCACCAGGTGTGTGTGGGCATCTCCCCCGAGATGGCGGAGAAGGAGGATTACATCTGCGCCAGCTGCGCCGGCAAGGACGCCCAGTACCGGAAGTAAAACCCCCATAAACCCTTCAGGACTCGAGTAAAGAAGGTTCCCAGTTTTCCAGTTAAGCCACAGGGGCTGGTTTAAGAACCAGATTGCAAATGGTGCTACTTCTATCCTTATGGGATCATTTTCCAGAACTCAAAACAATTTTTGACACTTTTGTATTTTCCCTTGATCTGTTTGTGGTTGTTGAGGTTTGAGATGCTGACTGTTTGCAGGGGTTTCCACCGATTGGGAAGGCATTTGACACATGCACCTTTATTGTACAGCATTCAGTTACCTCTGGGATTTACCGGCGTATTTAATTCAGCTTGGTTTGGGTGCAAAAACAAACAAAAAAAACCCCTGCACCTTGAATTCTCCAATAATCCTCTTTTGAGGAAATCCCTGTTTACTCTGTTAACTCTTTGGAGACTTTAGTTTTTTTCCACTTTTTTTTTCGTAGACTAGGTTTATTTATCTGAGCAATAACTTCTATGTCTGGTTTCAGTGACTGGAATGACAATTGAACAGCGTGTTGCTTCTAGCATTGGTTGATGTACAGACAGCAAATGTTAGATCCTAGTGTCACTGAGGGCCCTGTGATGTAGAAGACAGGAAAAAAAAAAAAATCTGTAAAGTAATTGCCACAGCTGTATTTTGGCTTTCTCCTTTTTTGGGTAGCTTGTATCAAATGTTGCAGTTTATATTGTGGAATAAACCCCTGGTTATGTTATAAAATTAAATGTTGGTGTTTTTAGAGAGTTTGAAATGCTGTTTTATTTCCCTCTGAATCCACGCTTCATTGATGGGTTCTCTTAGCCAAGAAAAATTCACCTTCCAAAGAAGCAATGCAGAAGCTGTGGTGTTTCTCGTCTGTTCAGGTTTGGAAGGAGGAGGGAGGTCAAAATGTTACACCAAAAAGAAAAAAAAAAAAAAAAAGCTTTTCCAAGGTTTTTGCAAAGCTTTTCCAAAGCTGAAATTATTTGCAGGTTGAGCGCATGAAGAATTGAAGGTACAATTTGGGGCTTGGCAGGGGCAGCAATGGGGATTCACACGAGAGGCAAAGGTGTGGAGCAGCTTCTCCTGCCAGCCCTGCCCAGCTGCAACAAAGGAGAGACTCTCCCCCACTGCCCGGGCTGGTGGCCACCGTGACCTTCCCTGTGGCCCACCGGGAGCTGGCTCTGCACAGCCCAGGCTGGTGGCCACAGCAAGCTCTGCTCTGCCTGTGGCTGGACTCCCTTCAGCTGCTCCTGCCTGCAGTTAGCCCAGAAGCCTGAGGAATAAGGAGATTTCTGGACTGGGTCCAGTTCTCCCAAAGGCTGTTCAGGGCCTGTAGCTGGGGCACTGCAGGTGTGGCACCACCGTGCTGGGGGAGGAGACTGGACCTGTGAGCAGCAGAGCTTGGGTGTTCAGGCCCACAAGGCACTTCTCACAGGGGGTTGCACCCGAAATCCCTTGGGGAGCAATCACTGCTGCAGAGCACAGCTGGAAATGGCCTGGTGGCAGGGATGTGCCTCCAAGGCCTGCCAGAGGTGGAACTTCTGGAGCCCTGGGGGACGGGAGGGCTGGAGATCTTTGTGTCAGGGAGAGCACTCTCCATATGACAGCTTGTCCTCACCAGAACTGTGGTGGGCTTGGTGTTCCCTCCACTCATCATTCCAGGAGGAAATTGCTGGTAAGTTTTTTCCCTGCTGGTTTTACCCCCTTTCCCATGGGCAGAGCTGCACAGAGTCACTGGGGTAGGGCAGAGCCTTGGAGTATCTGTGGCTGATGGTGATGTGGAGGGTCTGTAGGTGGGATCAGAACTGTGCAGGAATTCAATCCCACAGGGGTTTGGTTTGGTTTTGTTTTGTAAACATTCATTTTTAACTGTTAAGAGAATCTTCAGCCTGGCCCAAATGATCTGTCTGAAAGTGCTGGGGTGGGGGAGAGCCTTGAGCCTGTGTACATGAGTCGTGTTTCTGCTTCTATGGTATAACTGGTCCTTTTTATTTTAGTACCAAAAGGATGCTTTGAGAACTGGGTTTTTTTTTTCTCTTTTTGCTTGGAAGAATCTTTGTGCAATGCTGAGATAACAGTCTGAGCTGGGGAAAAACACTGCTCTGTAATAACTTCCTTTCAGAGGGGACAGACAGACAAACTGGAGCTGGAGCTGGAAATGGAGCTGGCACAGTGTCTGATGCAGCTGAATCATTACAGAAGTTTCTCTGAGTCCCCTTTATTTTTTTCCATTGAAGAAATGGCTGTTTATCAAAAAGTGCCAGAGGAAATGGGATGCAGTTAAGTTCAGCATGGTGATTCTGTACAGGACCAATGGAACATTGGCACTTTGGGGACTCGGGGAGGTCAGAGGAGACCTTTGGGGTCCCAACAACAGCATTTATTATCAGGATTATTGAATGCAGTAGAATTGGAGTGCAAGTTTTTGGAAATGACCACATTGTTGCTTGAAATTTTTCAAGAAATGGAAATCCCAGTCCATGGTTGACCTGTGCCTGCAGCCCAGGACTGCTGGAGGATTTCCTGCTGGAGGCTGGAAGAGGTGACAGTGCCTGCCATGCCACAGACCCTGCCCTTGGGTTTCATCCCCATGTTGATACTCAAACTTCATGAAATCAGGGTTTGACTTCTCTTAAACGAAACAAGAGAGAGGTTTGTTCTCTTTGGGGTGGGCTCTGCTGTGGTGCCCTTTGCACATTCCTCATCCTTGGAGGGTGACGAGGGCAGAACATGCTCAGAGTCTGGGAGGGTGAGGTGCCCCTTTCACCCCTCCTTTTGTGCACCCCAGATTCCCACAGGCTAAGCCAGAACAGGAAAAAGGTCTATCTCACCTCATTCTGCTGCTTTTCTTTATTTTATTTATTTTTATAATGTAGCAACCAAGTACATCAAACCTCCCTGGATTGATCAGATCCTAATTTTTTATTTAATAAGAATAGTTTAGGGCCTCTACATTAGTTTAATCGTAAAACAGGACAAAAAGGAAATTAAGTTACCCTACCTGTGGATTTGAGGCTGAGAACTCTGATCTAAAGCCTGCCTATACCGTCTGCCAAGGCCCTGAGATTGTACCTGCTGTGCCACCTTTAGTCCATGGGATGTGCCCTGTGTGTGTTGTACACTGGGAGCATCAGAACAGCCCAGTGTGGTCACACAGCACCAGTAACTCACCCAAAGAAGAGGCAGAGCTTTGGTTCCACCTGTTCAGGTGCTACAAAGATGCTCCAAGGGCTGGAGCCCCTCTGCTCTGGAGCCAGGCTGGGAGAGCTGGGGGTGTTCACCTGGAGAAGAGAAGGATCCAGGGAGACCTCAGAGCCCCTTCCAGGGCCTAAAGGGGCCCCAAGAGAGCTGGAGAGGGACTGGGGACAAGGGCCTGGAGTGACAGGACAAGGGGGAATGGCTTCCCACTGCCAGAGGGCAGGGATAGATGGGATATTGAGGAGAGGTTCTTGGCTGTGAGGGTGGTGAGGCCCTGGCACAGGGTGCCCAGAGCAGCTGTGGCTGCCCCATCCCTGGCAGTGTCCAAGGCCAGGTTGGACACGGCTTGGAGCACCCTGGGATAGTGGAAGGTGTCCCTGCCCATGGCAGGGGGTGGAACAGGACAGACTTTAAGGTCCCTTCCAACCCAAACCAGTCTGGGATTCTGTGATCTGTGAACTTATCCTTTGAATACAGAACATGGAATTCACTCGAAGACTCTCCATCATCCAGGCTTTATGAAAGATAAAATCAATGTTGGAGAGTGTTTGTCGGGTGTTTGGGCTGCTCCAGGGTCAGTGCAGCTCAGGGAATTGGGGCTGCCAGCAGGGGTTCGGCTGCCAGGACCCTGCCAGGGCACACAAAACACCAAAGAACTGCAATGATGAATGTTTGGCTGTACGAGATCTGTCTGTAGGGCACAACTACATGTCACACAGGATTCAGGAAGGGACCATCTCCACACAGCAGCATAAGGAGCTGAGACAGCTCCTCTGTGAGTCTAGAAATGAGTGTGCTGTTCTGAGAGAGTGGCTGAAGTACAGCCCTGAAAAATGGCATTATCCTTCATTCAGAAGGGAACAAGTCTCATACTGAGAGCTCTCCTTGAGGATGTGAACACCTCAGTCTGTGAAGGAACAGCTCCTCACTGAGAGCAGCATCAATGGAGATAAAAGTCTGTCTGGAAGAGGAGATAAAGCAGCCACAGGAGGAGAATAGAACTGCAGGTTCAGCACTCAACTGCTCTTAGAGACAGACAAGCCTGGGATCAGGGAGTTCCTGCAAAAAGGTCTTGGGTAGAAGGAACAAATATTTTATGACAAAAAGAAAAGCCCGTGTGATCATGTGATAGACTGCCAGGTCTGGAATTCCGCTTGCTGAGAGGAAGGTTTGCTGCAAGGTGGTTGAAAAGAAATAGCGACGTACCCTAAATTCAGAGGTGCAGCTCCTTGTGCACCTCAGTTTTTCAGGTTCTGAAAAACTGCTTACAGTAATGTTTTAAAGGAATTTGGCTGTTTGTTTAATCATAATACTGGGCCAGATTTATATATATATATCTGTGTGTGTGTGTGTGTGTGTGTGCATGTCCCTTGAAATCTGTGAGAGCTGGGGTTCTAAATGTCTGTAAGTAAAACCAGCAGCCCCCTGTCTACAGCACATCGAATTCACTTGAAAAGTCTCTCCATTATCCAGGCTTTATTGAAGATAAAACCAATATTGGAGAGTGTGGGTCAGGTGTTTGGGCTGCTTTGGTGTCTGTTGGGATTTTGGGTTTTCATGTTTTTGTTGCTGTCTGGAGTTAAATTTTAACCAAGCAGGGGACAGGCTGGACTAACACCATGTAACTCAGGCTGATCCTTTGCCTCCTCCATGTGCTGCCCTGATATTTCTTGGGGAATTTTTGCTGGTTCCAGCAGTCCTATGCCATCTTCCTGTGGGGTCTTCCTCAGTGTGGGTCTGCAGAGGGAGCTCAGAGCTCGTGTACTTTGCCTGTGAGCTGAAACAGCACGGGGGAAACAGGGAGTTCATCATAAAATACCCTTGCATGCCAAGAATGTCTTTTGTGGTGAGGGAACTGTCCTCCCTAAAGAAAGTCAGAAGAAGGGATGACAGAACTGGGGTTGGGCTTGGAGGCAGAAGTACAGTGTTTGACCAGCAAGCTCTGAGTGCTGACTTTGCAGGAGGGATCCCTGCAGAAACCTGTGAAGAGCCTGTGCAATGCCCAGACGGGTGGGAATTCAAACCCGGAAAAGCCTGGAAGATTCAAATAAATGGAGTTTCTACAAATACGGAAGAATGAGTCGGCGCTCTCAGAGTGGTTATGCATCACTTCAGCTAAAAGGATGATGGGCTAGACTGGCATTGCTCTGGGATACCCCTCCTCTCCCTAAACTGCATCCTCTTTTTTTGCAGTGTTTGTAAGGCAGAGGAAAGAGTTCCCATTGAGAACATTTTTGTCCCTTCCTAGAAGATCCTTGCAGAGATGTGTCAGCTCTGACGCTGGCAGCCAGCACTGAGAGCCAGCGATAGCCCGGTGTGATGGAATCGGAGAATCACAGAATCATTAGGGTTGGAAATCTCTCCAAGACCATCGAGTCCAACCATTCCCCCAGCACTGCCACGTTCACCACTAAACCAGGTCCCCACGTGCCACATCCATGCATCTTTTGAACACTTCCACGGATGGTGACTCCACCACTGCCCTGGGTGGCTGTGCCAGGGCCTGACCTCCCTTTTGGGAAGAAATTTTCCCTCATCCAACCTGACCCTCCCCTGGAGCAACTTGAGGCTGTTTCCTCTTGTCCTGTCCCTTGTTTCCTGGGAGAAGAGACCTGGACCTCCTGCCTCACTGCTTTTGGTGCAGCAGGAGCTCTCTTATGTTTTCCACTAAGCCAAAATCCTGGGCCAGTGCAGAGATGACTTATGCGCCTTGGCTTGCAGAAGTTACACTTATATAAATCTGTATTTATTCCTCCAGCAGAAGCAGCATTTTGGATTGGGAAGAACAAGAGAGAAAAATAAAATATTCCCCTTTCAGAGACTTCTCTGTGGCCAGCAATGACAGAGGAATGGGATGAGCTCCCTGGCTGTGCTGCTCAGGGCAGGGCCCAGTCTGGGTCAAGCAGCATAGCTGAAATGTGCCCTTCTCTCACTACAAAAATCCCAACCTGTCGTGGTTGTGCCCATGCCTTTGGTTGGGAATGGCCTCTGCTGCCCAGTCTGTCTGCTCTGCCAGGGAGAACATGGCTTGTCTGGGGTATGGGCAGTGCTGGGCATGGCCTGAGCCCCTGGTCCCTTTTGTTCAGGGGGAAAGATGGGGCCCATCACCCCTCCTTCTGCAGAAGGAAATCTAACTTGGTGTGTGGGAAGTTTGTGTAACTGAGATGGGGATTGATTGCTTCCACCACAGCTGCCAGGCAGTGTCTCAGGTGAGCACAGAGGAGCTTCCAGAGGCACTTTGTGTCTCCTCTGCTCTCTTTGCTGATGTGAAACTGCCCTTGGAGGAGCTGCCCACACCTGGAGACTAGGCAGGGAAGGTGAGGAGGGGACTCCAGCGGGGCTGGGGGTTGGTGCTGGGAAGGTGGATTCTGCCTCCGTGGGTTCTGTTGTTGATCCAGCCCCTGTGCTGGCAGAGGGGAAGGGCTGGAGCGGGGCGGCCGCGGGGCTGCAGGATGGGGGCAGCAGGACCCTCGCTGTGCCTGCAAACAGTGAACAAAGCTGAACCTAGGCTTGGGTTTGTGTAGAATCTCAAGTTGCTCCTTCTGCCTTTACCGAAAATCTTCAAGTCAGGATGCAAAAGTTGCATGCATGGAATTGCAGAATCCCAGACTGGACTGGGTTGGAAGGGACCTTAAAGCCCATCTTGCTCCACCCTGGGCTGTGGGCAGGGACACAGGGTGGAGCCCCATCCAACCTGGCCTTGGACATTTATTGTTAGACAGTACAAGAACAAGACTAACCCCCAAATACTCCTGGTGGCAGCACATCAGTTACCAGGTGCTCACTTGATAACCCTCGAGAGCTTTCACGCAGAAGGTGTTGTGGGCAAGGAATGCTGTCCATCACCATGACTGGAATATGGATGGGCTCTCAGTGGAAAGAGGTGTTCCCCCAGGATGGAGGTGGTCTAAATGTAAAAGTGCATAATGCAGCAGCTCAGGGGTTCTTGAACAGAGAGGGTGATCAAACACTGGAAGGGGCTTGTGTTGGAGTCCCCATCCCTGGAGGTGTCCAAGGGATGACTGGACATGGCACTCAGTGCTCTGGGCTGGTGACAAGGTGGGGACCAGGCCCTGGCTGGACTCGATGATCCTGGGGGGCTTTTCCAATCAGAGTGATTCCGTGATTCTGTGAACGTGGCTGCCAGGCTCACCCCTGGTACTGGACTGTGTCTGTAGACAAATCGCTGTCATACTCCTGGGGACTTAATGACCAAATCATTACTGGATCCAGAAACCTCACAGTGTTTTTCCCACAGTGTGTGGGAACTGCTATCCCCATCCCAAACCACAACTGCATCACAGTTCCCCAGGTGAGAAGCCCACTTTGTATGTGTCAATACTGCTTTTTAACACTTGTAATGCTTTGTAAAATTGCTTATACTTCCTAAATAAACAGCTGCAGAAAACACAGGTGCGCTCCTCAAGGCTCACACTGTGTGTTCACCACACCTACGTGTGGGAAAAGGGGTTGTGAAGGACTCAGGGCTATTCCTCCCCATGACCGGTCCCTGCTCTGGGCTCCACTGGACTCTCTGCAGGCTCCACAGGTCCCTGGGCACTGCCTCAGCCTTCCGTAACTGCTCCCCCTGTGACATCCCTCCCTTAAGGGGGAGGGAGCACCCAAGATCTCTAAATGCTTGTGGTGGAAAGGGACAAAAGTCAGAGGGTCCACAAAAATCAAAGTTTTATTCATAAATCACACACTTGTCATGGAAATTGCCGTGTTAATCCCTGATCTACTCTATAAGCCCATGGCAGTGGGGTCTGGATAAGGGGGTGGGGGGAAAGAGAAGAGAGAAAGGAAGAGATGAGTTAAAGAGAGAGAGAGATCAGTCAATCAATCAATCAATCAATCAGCAGTCGTGGTTCCAGCATGGTGATCCTGCCGATGGGATGTCCAGGGTCCTGCTTGGCGGGTACCACTTTTTGGACAGCTTTCCCCACCGTGACTCAGGTTTCTCGCTTTCCATGCAAATGAAAGCATGCACTTCGTTCAGACCCTTCTGGAAACAGGTCGGAGGCTCTGAGGGCGCTGACCCCGTACAGCCCCTGCCCCTTCTCGGCCTCACTCCTGCGCCGGTGCCGCACTGGGTTGTGCTCATCCCCAGGAACTACACCAAGGAGGTTTGTCCCAGAAGAGTGCTGCCCTGTCTCCGCACGGTCGCTCGTCCAGCCCACGCTCCCTTCCTCGCGGTGTGTCGCTCCTGGCCAGCCCTGCCTGGCCCGGGCCGCTCCGTCCGCGCTCGCCATTCCCTGATCCGGGACGGCCTCGGTCCGCCGCGCCGCCAGGGGGCGCTGTGCGCGGGTGCCCGGCCCGGCCCCTCCTCCCGGCGCGCGGTGCGTTTGGCGCGCGCAGCCCGCGGAGGGGGCGGCGATGGCGGGAGGCGGCGGCGGGCCCGGAGTGGGGCCGGTGGCGCAGGGGCTGAAGGAGGCGCTGGTGGAGACGCTGACGGGGATCCTGTGCCCGGTGCAGGCGGTGCGAGCCGCTGCTGAGGAGCAGGTGAAGGTGCTGGAGGTGACGGAGGGTGAGTGAGGGCCGCGCTGAGGGGATGGGGGGTCCCCAGGCCGCCGCCGCAGCGATTCCCGGTACCGGCGCCTCATGGCTGCGCCTTGGCCTCGGCCGAAACTTCCAGCCTCATGGCTCGGGCCGGCGGGAGCAGGCGGCTGTGGCTGGTTTCCTGCCGGCTGTCGGTGTGTGCCCGATGTCCCTCACGGAATCACAGAATAGTTGGGGCTGAAAGGGGCCTTTGGAGATCATTCAGGCCAAGCCCCTGCCCAGGCAGGGTCACCTGGAGCAGGTGACACAGGGACACGTCCCGGTGGCTTTGGAATGTCTCCAGAGAGCGACCTCCCTGGGGAGCTGTTCAGTGCTCTGCCTCCCTCAGTGTAAAGAAGTTCTTCCTCATGTTGAGGTGGAACTTTTTGTGGTTTAGTTTATGGCCATTGCTGCTTGTCCTGTCGCTGGGCACTACTGAACAGAGTCTGGCACCAACCTCTTGACACCCGCCTTGGAGGTACTTGTATGGATTAGTGAGACTTTCTTCTCAGTCGTCTCTAGACTAAACGAGCCCAGCTCCCACCGTCTCTGCTCATCAGAGAGATGCTCCAGACCTCTCGTCATCTTTGTGGCCTCTCTGGCCCCGCTCCAGCAGCTCCTCGTCTTTCTCTGGAACAGCCCCTGCCCCACGGCAGGGCTCGGTGCCCGGAGGGACGGGCCGGCTCCCGCCTGCAGCGGGGTCACGGCGGGGTGTGTTCGGTGCAATGCTCTGGTCAGTGGGGCAGGAGGGCTCTGGCCGTGGGTGGGTCTGGGGTGGTGTGTGAGAGCTGGGCGCCAAGAAGCGCTCTGAGCTCACCAGGCGTAGGACGTGGAGGGGCTGGGGTGGTGAAGCAGCAGGGCTGTTACTCTGGGTTCCTTGTTCCACCTCAGCTGGAGTCCTCAGGGTTGCTCACATGAGGGTCATGGAGAGCCTTTCCATCTGCAGACCCTGCCCTGCTCCCACAGGGATCCCCTTCACCTCTGGATGCGTGTCCTGGCGTGTGCCCATGTCCTGCAGGTTGTCCTCTGCACACTGTGTGTTTGAGGTTGTGTGCGGTCAGGATGTAGCCGTGCCCTCATCCAGTGTGGAGCTGGATGGCAACTGGCTGATGGCTTTGGAAAGAGAGGTTTTAAATGAGCGAACACCCCAAGTTCAAGCAGTGTCTCTAATAATTCCATTACTCCTTTGGCCTTTTTATGGTGGTACTAGGTTTGTTAATGCACTGGCTGCTTTTTCTGTGTGGAAGATACATTTACAAACCTATTAATGCTAAGATTTTATTTTGCTTCAGCCTAAATGACTGGAGTTTATAGAAACCACAGGAAGATTTGCAGACGGTCTGCTGTGATGGGAGCTGGAGAGTGCAGCGCTACAACCCTGGGCCTGAAGTTTTGCCTGGGGCCTGGCAGCCTGATGGACTGATTGTTTGTGGATCCTCCTGGAAATTTTGCCTTACCTTTAGACTGATTGCACTATTCTGAAGGTGTTTTGTGAAGTGTTTTGTGAACCCTTTCTGCTCCTGAACTTCAGCTCAGAAGTGTTACCAGAGGCAGTTTGTGGTATGAAGAAGGAAGCTGTAAGGGTGAGACAGGGTCAAGAGTGGTGTTGTGATTGTGCTGCTCTGGGAGTGAAGGCAGGCAGATTGTTTGGTAAAATGTTTGTTGTTGTGCATTCCCTTAACACGCTTGTACCACGCTCAATGTAGCTCTTCCTGACATTACCAGGAATTCTGTGTGTTGCCCCCACAGCTCTGGGAGTTTTATTGAGTTGTTTGATGACATTGTAGCAGCACAAGTCTGGAAGTGCTGGGAGGTTCATTGACCTCATATAGCCTTGGCCTTCACAGCTACTACTTCAGTGGCAACTTCTCCCCAAAGAGTCTGAACCTTTCCACAATCTGTTTGGGTGACAGATTGCCAGCGAATAATGTTTTCTGAGGGCTCTAGGCAATGCATGTCCCTGAGGTCCCTTTGAGAGCCCAGGATTGCAGAACTGTGGGTAAGAGGAATGGAGTCATCTACCCTTCTGTTTTGTCATGGTTTTACAAATATGCTGAAGTCCCCGATATTTCTCTGTGGTTGTAGGGCCAGAATTCTAAAGTCTGGTGCAGGATCTGTCCCTGTGACCTGGAGGAGGCTGCAGAACACCTGCACAAGCAGTTTGCAGGTGACACCAAACTGGAGGGGAGGTCCTGAGGGCAGGGCTGCTGTCCAGAGAGCCCTGCAGGAGCAGGGCCAGAGGAATTCAGCAGGGACAGATGGCACGTTCTGCTCCCACTGCTGGGATGTGGGTCAGGCACTGCCTGGCCAGGGAGCAGCTTTGGGATAAAGGGCCAGGAAATGCCCGTGACTGGTGAGCTGGACAGGGCCAGCAGTGTGCCCTGGAGGGCACCTGCATCCCGAGCTGTCTGAGCAGGATCAGAGGCAGTGATCAGCCCTCTCTAGTCAGTGCTTGTTAGACCACACCTGGAATACCTGGGCAGTTTTGCTCCCTCCCCACCCCCCCATATGAGACACAGCAGCAAAGGGGAGTGAGTTCAGCAAAGGGTCATCGGCTGGGGGGGAATTGCAGCGCTCACCACATGAGGTGATGCTGGGGTTGAAGGGTTTTCCACTGGGGAAACAAGAGGGTTTTGGGGGTAGGTCTGACAGCAGCTTCTGGTAACTATGAGGAGGTTGTCAGGACACTGAGAGGTGGGAGAGGATGAGGGATAAATGGGCACAAACTCAAAACAAGAGGTTCCAACTGGATATAAGGAGCTTTAAAGCAGATTGTCTGTAAAAGCTGTGTTGTTTCCATCCCTGAGTATCTCCAAGACCTGCCTAGAAAATCTGAGCACCCTGATGTAATGCTGCAGGTTCTGCTTTGATCATGGGGGTTTGACTGGAAACCTCCCGAGGTCTCTTTCAGGGAATTATTTTGATTATTTCTGATTCCTCCTCTCCTGTACTAGTCAAGCAGCGTGGGAAGAATAAGCTATATTCTCCTTTCTGTGCTGTCTTTGGTATGGAGAAGCTTGCAAAAACCAAGTGGAGGAGCTACAGGAATCGGGTGTGTGCCAGCACCCTATTATCGAGGTAGAGAAATGTAGATCATGTGTGTCACAGGTACTTTAAAAGACCAAAAAATGTATCATTAAGCAGCATGAAGAAGATGCTGGTGTAGAAGTGAGGGCAGTGGGAAAGAGCACCAATGTTGGCACTTCTGATGCAAAACAAATGAAAGTAGGGAAAAAAGAGATTGAGGAAGAACTAGTTAAAGACAAAAACTTAAAATGCTTTCAAATGTTGCAGAAGCAGAAAAGGTTTCAGAGGTGTTCAAAGCCAGCGACTGACTTGGGAAGGTACATTCAGTACAGAAGGACTGCAGAAGAGCCAAATTCCTTGTGCTGCTGTTGACTTGTGACACTGAGGAGCCTCTACAGGAGACATGTTGAGGAATCCACGTCAGGTTGAAGCCTGAGTAGAAGCAGTTCCACTTAGCAGTTTGCCATAAAAAGCAAGTGCTAAAGAATGGATCTCCCAGAGTTTAGAGGGACTCAAACATTCAATTACTATGCTACAAGGTGGGCTGTAAAACTTACCTCTTAGGGACCAGCTAAGTGTTAAGCTGGTAAACCTTGGACAGCCTTTAGTGAGGGCTCCAAGGTGAGGAGCAGCAGGGGCTGGTACAGGGGAGTGGGTATGGGTTTTGCACTGCTTGTTATGGTTAAAATTCAGCAGTTAGAATGAGAAGAAATAGGCACATGAGATTGTTGTGGCACAATAATTGTTTGAAGGAGTCCTGGGACTCCCAAAAAGCTCTTAGAAAGTTCACTTGCTGAAAACTTTTGCAGGAACGGAGCTGCTGAGCACAGCTCTTGACTGGCAGGGTCAGGAGTCCCAGGTGAGGCTGAGCTGCTCAGCACATCTGTAAATGATGGGGAACATAGTGAATAGTGGTGCGACAAAGTTGCTGATAGTGCTGCTCAGTCTGGCCAGAGTGAGAATCAATGGCACAAATTACAGGATGATTTCACAAGGTGTGTTGAGTGCAGACACAGAAGGTGTTGGCCAGTGTTGGTCAGCAGAACAGTGTTGGGGGAGGGTGAGAGAGCCCATATAATGCCCTAAAAATTTGTGGGCGGTCCTAACTATTGTCCTTGGGGGAAGAAATCCCATTGTCCGTGTGGAGAGTTCCCTGAACATACCCAATCACTGCTCTGTCATGCTCCAGTAAGCCAAATGGACCGTTAAGGAGGGAACAGAGAACAAAGCGGGACATAAATTCCTCATGCTTCCACAGCCAGTGCTGCATGCATCACTGGCTTGCTGCTCTGGGAGGGATCAAGCAGGGCAGCAAAAAGGCAGCACAGACACTCGCAGAGGTGTGGAAAAGCTTCTGTTCTCAAAGGACCTAATCCATTGACTTTTCTGCTTGGGAAAGGGTTAGCAGAGATGGAGGCCCTGAAATGATAAGCTACAGAGAAGGTGAGCGAGGAGGGATTATTTGTGACTTCTCATAAAGTTGAGATCACAGAGTCACGGAATATTCTGGGCTGTCGGGGAAAATGAATCTGAAATAAGCAGAATTAGGCTGTTGCCCCAGTGTGCAAGCTGTGGAATTCATCACTGCTGGATGTTAGAAGTAGAAATGGTTTAAAAACGATTTAACATTCCTGGAGGAAAAAACTCATCAAGAACCACTGAACACAGTGGCTGGATATAACACTGTGGAGCTGCTCCAGGAGGTTCCTAATGCCAGCATTTCCTTGGGGGTGTTGGGGCAGCATTGCTCTGCCCCCACCTCTTTTCCTAAGCTGCTCACAGGTTGAGTTGTATAATGTGGTTAAACCAATGCAGTTGTTGGCTCTCCTGTGTGGTGTGTGCTGCCCTGTCTTCCAGGCAGGTTTTAGCCAGGTCAGAATGGTTCAGGTGTTAAGAGGATGCAGTTGAGCTCCCTGAAGCAGGTTGACAGTGGATCTGGCCAGTGCTTGTACAAGGAGATGAGTAGCAGTGCACAGTCAGAGCCTCTGGAACAGGCAACTGTTCAGGGGGAGTCTCCTGTCTGACTCCATACATGTGCTCTGGAGGAATATGGGATGTCTCCTCTGGATTAAGGACATGGTGGCAGTTTCTTCCCGCCGTGTCACCCTTTGGCAACTGCCAGACATGCCCTCAGCAACTCAGTCTCTCACCTGCTTCTGCATCTTCTGTCTGCTGAGGAAACAGGCACCACTTGGCAGCTTGGGGATGGGAGGTGCATTGCTGTTGGTCTCTGGAAAGAGGAGAGTTCACCTGGTGACCTTTGTTTGTCTCTAGATTTTAGTGGAACATAAATAAAAGCAATGCCTGAGACTGCAGGGGGCAGGCAGAGAAATGAGAGCTGCAGGCTGTGGAGTGGTGCTGCTGTGAGTGTGTCTAACTTGGCTCGACTGTGGTATCAACGTGTTGCTGGTGAAGTGGGGCTTCTGTTCCCTTTGATCCATCCATGTAGCACCAAGCACCACCCTGATGGTGTACGTGTGTGCACTACTGCCAGTGTCATATGACCTGAGGATAATTACCCAATGTGCAAAAATGATCTCTTCCTCTAGGTTTTACTGTATTAGAGAACAAGTGTGGAGGCCATGTCTTCTCCAGGAATGCCAGAGCATGGCAGTGGCACTCTGAAGGGGGTTCCTGTCCAGCAGGAGGGCTCATACTTCTGAGAATCACAGACTGTTCTGAGTTGGAATGGACCCACAAGGGTCATCGAGTCCAACCCTGTTGAATGGCTTCCACCGTACAGAGAGGAGCAGTGTCTGCCACACAATCCTCTAAATTATGTGGATAAGAAGGTTTAATGGCAGCTCCTCAGACAATTGGAAAACACTTGCCCCCCGCTTGCCTGGTTAGGTACCAAGTTTGATGTTATATTTAGTCTCTGAGCTGACAGCTCTTGTGCTCTGGAAACGTGGTGGTGAGAGGTGAATGGCTCCAGGCTGAGGAATTGCCTTTCTTTTGCCTGTCTGTTGCCTTATGTCTTTCTGTGTGTCCTTTTTGCAGGTAGAAAGGCATTCGTAAGGCCATGTTCAGCATGGTTGTGTTGTGACACCCTGTGTGTGAAAAGGCACCTTCAGCTCAGTCCTTTGCAAGGTTGTTTGTTGCCAGAAACCGAGATGTGCGGGTGGCTGTGAAGATGGTGCTGACCCTGGCAGATTGACTCCTGTGTCAGTCTGGGAGTGCTGACCCTCTTTAAAGTTCCTTGTCCATCTTGTTTGAGACTAGTCCTGTCTAGGAGACAACCAGTGCTTTGACTTGAATGTGGAAGATTGGCTTTATGGGTCTTGTAAATGTTCTTTCACTATCTCCTCTTCCAGAGCAGGTGGTTCAGCACATTTAGTTTGATGCTTTAAAACTCGTTGATTCTCTGATGATGTTTTCATGATACAGTTTGCTGTCCATTTGTACCAGAACACCTACAGGTACCAAATGGCACAAAATGTGTTGCATCACTTGTGCTTCCCTGGTTCAGCATGTTTTTGCTTGTGGTCAGCTCCTTCCCAACAGAGCTGCTTTAATATGGCTCTGAGAGGGATTTCAGTGTTGCTGGTACTCTGTGGATACGTGATTTTATGCCATAAACCCAAGCATTGTGTGGAAGGAGGGATTCTGGAGAATATACAGACGTGACCACAACCTGTGGTTGTGTGGTGCTCTCCTGGCTGTAACTTGAATTGTAGTAGGATGAGTGATGGGCAGAAATGAGTGGAAGTCCTGTGGGTGGATTGAGCTGAATTTTTAACAGAGTAAACTTTAACATTGAACTGATTTGTAACAGGGAAATTGAAGAAATGGCCATGTTGCAACATATGATACTGCCTGTCAGGAAGAAAGGTTATTATTCACAGCAGCAAACACTGGATATGTTGAGCGTAGCAAGAAGTTGTGAAGAAGGGATTTCAAAGGAGATACTTAAAACCAGTACAGCTGCTGGAGAAGACTGACCTCAGTCTTTCTGTCTTTTGCTGAGAAATGAGGAAAATATGAATGCAGTTTTAGAGATATGCTAACAAAAGGAGTGCTTTTGGAGCAGTTCTTGAGCATCATGATGGAGGATGAAGAAGTTCCTCAAAACAGCACATGTGTAGAGTGTCAGAACTCTGGCTAAGCATTAGGTTCTTGCTTGGTGTTTCCTCCTAGTCTGTCTGCAGATCCCCATCCTGTTCTGTGCTGGTCCAATCTTGTGGCTGAGCCTGCTTTGAGCAGGAGATTGGAGTGGGTGACCTCCCTTTGAACCCAAGTTGCTTCATGATTATGTTATTGAAAGCCAGTCCTGTGGAAAACATCTGCGCCTGTGTGGCTGAGGACTGCGATGCACAAGGGTGGGCAAGTGTTGGGTAAAGGGAACTCAGTTTCTGTGGTGGTGGTGGTGAGATCCAGCCTCTGCAGACCAAGGGTTGCTTTAGTTTGGAGTGTCGGTGGCCATGGGGCCGCCTGAATTCATCAGGACTGGCTGCAGCAGCTGCTGCAGCCCCCTCCTCCACCTTGCCCTGTCTGTGCCCTCAGCAGAGACAACGAAAGGGACCTGTAGCAGCTCCTGAACCAGCTCTGCGTGGGTGTGCTGAGCTGGACTTGGTCGGTGCTGACCCACTTCAACTAGGCAGGTAGGTGCAAAGATTCAGTAGAAAGTTCTGCTCCTTTATTCCTTCTTGCTTGCTTCCTACTGATTTTTGGTTTCATCTGGTTTAGTTTCTCAAAAAAGTTGGGGGTGAAGAGATTACATAAACTGGTTACATGGTAGATAGAGCTTGTTGTGAAGGAGGAGAGTTTGATTTTATTAATGTTGAGGTTAATGAAGAGAAGCAAAGCTGAGAGAAAATATGTTTGCTAAGTGCTCTCTATGCCAGGCCCTTCATTAAAAGCTTCTAATCTTTGGTCTTTACAGACTTTGTCATGGGGCGAAGACTTGGTGTTTTTGATATCTCAAATTTACAAAACATAAGTGAAGGAAATACCTATCAAGGTCCATTTGAACTGCATTTACTCATGATAAAGATAAAAGTTTCCAGCCAACTTGGAAAAAACCCAATAATAAACCAATTCTTTGAGAAAAGAGGAGCCAGTGAGCTGTACAAAGATCAGTTTAATATCAGTCCCTGGAAAGATTCTTGGAGCAGCTCATTAAACAGCTTGTCAGTGTCTATAACACAATAGGATAAATAGTTGCTACACAACTAGTGCTGTTTTATATGATCTGTTCTTGATAAAACCATCTGATTTTGGTTTGACAGGAGAGCTGGCTTGTTGCTTAAACAAGTGTTGGGTGTCAATGATCTGAATTCAGCAGGATTCCTGATAGGAATTTTCCACAATGGTAATTTATCAGTTAAGAAGATACAGTTTTGTAATATTTTTAAGCAGCACATCAGGCTGAAAACCTGTGTGTAGTGGGGGTTGTCAGACCCAAGGGGTTTTTATGACAGAACTCTTGGTCGCTGCAGCAGTGAATACACGTCTGGTGTCCCAACGATGGCACTGCAGTCTGCCTGGCAAGCAGAACTAAGGTGTTGGAAAATGGAGAAACTAAATATTGTAAATCACAGGCAGAGCACTGTATGCAGAGGGAATACATCAAATGCATATATGTAAACAAATTAAGGATTGTGAAATAGTGTGTCAAGTTGTAGCTGTGTGAAGCTGCTGCAGTTACTCTGGCTTCCTTTATATCTATTTATACCCTTTTTACCTTTCCATTTATACTCTTTATGCCCTTCCAACTTACCCTTTAAAGATGGGGCTGAAATGCAATGCCACACTTGAGCGTGGAAATTGCAGATAGCACATAGAATAATTACTACTTCAGTTAAGAGAAGTATTATGTTAAATACATCTTGGAATGAGGCTCCCTGCTTTCACAGCTGGGATAAGAGGGTTATTTTCCTCTTTCTTAAACGCATGATCTATGAGGAAAGGGTAAAGGAACTGTGTATGTTCAGTATGTGCTTGGGAAAGTGAGAGGCAATTATCTCCCAACCCAGAAAAGCCTCTTAGCAGTGAGGTGGGTATTAGGAGACACTCAATAACCATTTGTGAAGCACTCAGATGTGCTGCTGAGGGAAGTTGCAGAGCTCCTTTTGGGAAGAATTTTCAATCGTTTTTTTGTCAGGGATGCTGTCAGCACGTTTAGCCTGTCTGCAGGAGGCAGGGTGTGCTGCTGGGACCCCAGGGCATAACTTCTACTCCACAGCTTCTAAAAACTAAAACATCACAAGTGTGTTTCTTAAGCAGACGAATGAAATTTAATGAAGTATTTAGGACAGTTATCAGCTGCCTGGAACTTAAAATTGCAATTTTAAGCAAATTTATTGAGTTGTATGGATTTACCATACCAGAACAGCTGCTCTTCTTGGATTTTATGTCCTGTGCTCAGCATCAACAGAATTATTACAAGTGCTTGAATTTTGCCTTTTTCATGGAGCTTGCTTGGCAAGAAGCCACAAGAAGCTCTTGCTTTTTCTGGACAGATTCTTTACTGGAGAAGGTCCCGCAGCCCAAAGGATTGTCCAAGGCAGTGCTGGTGTCGCTGTGCTGGGCAGGGTTTGCTCAGGAGGGCGTTTGGTGTGTCCTGGGCAGTTGGGGGGTGTGGGCTGGGACAGCTGAAGTGATGCCTCTGCATCCCTGTGGATCAACCCAAGTTGTCCAGAAAGGGACTGCTGGCTGCCAGTCTGCTGCTGTCTTACTCCATCCTGGATCTTTTCTGTGCCTCTCTTCTGTAGGAACTTGAGTAATGATTTTACATCATAGATCTGATTTTTATGTATATCTTTAAAGTTTAAATAATTAGTTTGTTATTAGCCTGCATTGCAAAATTTTTTGCCCACAAGAGAAGAAAATAAGATGCCAAGACAATAAATGAAGATTTTGTGGAGAGCATAGGGGAGAATTAATGCTCATGATTCATTTGAGTAGCTGTGCTTTGGAATTGCCTTCTCCTTCCCGCATATGAGTCACTCAATTGGTATGATGTCTTTCTCCAAAAATCTTGATGACTTTTGCTGTCTGGTAATAAAAGTTACAATACCAATATTTGTGTTTTTTCCTTGCAGAATTTGGTGTTCATTTAGCAGAACTGACTGTGGATCCTCAGGGAGCTCTGGCCATCCGGCAGGTGAGTTTGCCTGGAACTGAAGAAAGAATTTTCATGGAAATTTCCTTGGTCTTTTAAAATATTCTTCCATGTTTCCAGGTGAAAAATTTGAAGTAGCTTTCTGTTACTCTTTCTCCACTTTCTTTTAAATTTCTCTAGAGTCTTTTTCTTTCAACATTATTCAGGTGTTATACTCTTACATTTTTTGAAAATACTGCTTTTTGGACTTAATAAACCTGGTGCTGAGACAATACTGTACTGGAAATGGACACAACTTAGGAGGTGGGCGGTAGACATCAGCAAGCAGAAGTGTGGCTTGTCTTTGCAGAAGCTTTTTCTGTAGGTGTTTTCTTCCTTGAAAAGGAAGTTTTGGTTCTGTATTTCTTTAGTTAGTTTGTGACCTGTATCTCGTGCCTTTATAGAGCTGCTGCCTTGGGTCAGTGCCGTGCAGGCCATTGCTGCTCAGTGGATACCCAGCAGATCTTTTTACTGCAGTAACTCTGTGGTCCATTTCATGGATTTTTTGCATTTTTGGCACATCCTGATGCCCCTCTAAAAGCAGCATGATGGGATGGGAGGCTGAGCAAATGGGTCAGGGGTGATCCTTGCAATGGATGCAGGATTTGTCCCTGATTCCTGACCTCTCTCCTGATACAGCTGGCGTCGGTCATTCTGAAACAGTATGTGGAAACTCACTGGTGCTCTCAGTCTGAAAAGTTTAGACCTCCAGAGACCACAGAAAGGGTAAGACTTGGTTCACATTATCTGGTTTGAAACACTTTATCCATCAAGAATATTGATTCTGTAGGCAGTTAAAGAAGTACCAGTGCCCATGTGTATTTTGAGGCTTAATGGCTTCAGTTAAAGTTTTTTGATGTCTTCCACTTCAAAAATCTGTTTTCAGTTGCTTAAAACAACACTGGGCTTGAGAAGCTTGGGCTGCTTCCTGTAGGGAAAGTTCAGCCATAATGCTTCTGCTGCTCTTAGAGCAAGACTAGAAGAAAAGCTGCTTTCAAAGTTTCACAAATACTGATTCTGGCAGTCCTTTTTTGGAGATTTGCTAAATCTTCTGTTGTACATCTTGGGACTTAGAGGTTATTTTCCCATGACAAATTTTAGTTTAAAGCTGCTGAGTTTCATTAAAAATCTGCTCAGCAGGGGTATTTAACAGCTGAGATGGCCAGAGATTCCAGCCCTTTCCACTCTGACTGTTGACTGGAGCATCTTTCATATCTAGAGTATGATTCATCCCATCCAGAGATAATTGCTTGAATTGTGCCCCAGAAGTGGCTTTTATTTTTTCCTGTCCCTTCAAGGGCTGGGTGACTGTTCTTGTTTACTGAAATCTTCCAAAGTAAGCAAACATAGTCCCTGACACTGGAGCTGGGATTTATCTCAGCTGACTCTGGATGTCTTCCATGTGGATCTGTACATCCTGTGCAGTTGCAGCTGTGAACTATTTACTCTGTGCTTGTCTGATGCTGTCTGTGAGAAGATGCTGTGTTAAAACACACCATGCAGTTTTCCCTAAAGTATTATGGGGTATAGCGTGCAAGAGAATTTTGGTCTCCTGGATGTTCCTTTTGTAAAATCAATATTGAATCAATATCAAGATACAGTCATAGGTCTAAATTTTTTTTTATTAGATTGTGTTGTGGTTTTGGATCTGTTGTAGATACCGTTGTTCTCTGCAGGCAAAGGTTGCGATTAGGGAGCTGCTGCCCAACGGGCTGAGGGAGTCCATCAGCAAGGTGCGCTCGAGCGTCGCCTACGCCGTGTCAGCCATCGCCCACTGGGACTGGCCCGAGGCCTGGCCTGAGCTCTTCAACCTCCTCATGGAGATGCTGGTCAGCGGCGATGTCAATGCAGTGCATGGAGCCATGAGAGTGCTCACAGGTGTGTGGGTGCCAGGGCTGGGCAAGGCTGCTGTAGGAAGCTGTTTAGGCTTTTCCTTGTGCCAGTATTCTGTCACGTTTCATCCAAATTGAAGAAGTTGGAATTTTCTTCTTCTCTTCCCCTGGGCCTGGTGGCTGTTGCTGGCTGTGGTATCGTGTGCTCAGCAGGTGTCATGAGAGCTGGAGAAGGAGATGCTGTGCTGCAGGTTAGAGCTCAGCAGAGACTTTGATTGTAACACCCTGTTTTCCAGATACCTGCAGGTTTTAGTGTGGTATTTTTCTTCTTGCCTTTGAGGATTGCTTTGGATAGACCAGATGGCCCTGGTCTAGTGAAGTACAAATCAACATGTTTCCAATACACTTAGTGTTTCCCACAGGTTCTATTGTTGCTGTTGCCTGCAAATTGGATTTCTTATAAGAGCTTCTCTTCTTTTTCCATTTTTTAGAATTTACCCGGGAAGTGACAGACATACAGATGCCACTTGTAGCTCCAGTTATTCTTCCAGAGATGTACAAAATTTTCACAATGGCAGAGGTATGATCTTCACAGTGAGGCTGGTATTGGATGAAATGAGTGGGAATGTTTCTTGGAACAAAGACACTCCAGCTTTAACGGTTAAGTCATACTGTAGTATGAGTTAGACTTAAAGAATTGTCTTGATGATGTGATAGTTGATGGCAGCTTATGTTTCAACAGAAAAGTTGAAGCCAGTGATAAAATAAGAGAATAAAGCTAAAGCAAAAATGAAATACAATTAAAAGATAATTAAAGGAGGTATCTTGTGTAAAAAGAATCTTGTGTTCCTGATGTTTAACTTTTCTCTAGGTGTATGGGATTCGCACGAGGTCACGTGCAGTGGAGATATTTACCACGTGTGCCCACATGATCTGTAACATGGAGGAGTTGGAAAAGGCAAGAGTTTAACTTGACATACAAGATACTTTGAATTCAAACTGAGTGAGGTTCTAAAAATTGTTAAAATGGAAATGAAACATTGGAAAGTTATGTACTGTGTCAGCTGAAATTCGGGGTAAGAGGCTGTAATTTAATACATGTAAAGTGGCTGACTCCCTGCTTTACATGCATGCCATGATAGTGGGACTTGATTTCCATAATTAAGGTTAATTTATGGCTTATCAAGAGACATGCTTGTAGCAGCTCAGGAAAGGGGGGAGTCAGCACGGGGAGGAGATAGGGTATCATCCCTTTGTTTGGAAGTCCCTGGCTTAGCTTCCAGTCTTCAGGTGAGCTATGAGTCCTGAGAACCTGCCAGGCCTTGGGCACCTGGGTAATGTGGGGCCCTTGGGCGAGGCTTTGGTTCCAGGCTCCTGGAGCTTCACCCGGTGCTTCAGGAGGCGCCTTGGCCTTGTGTTCCTGAAGAGGTGGGGGAAGCCAAACCCAGCCCAGCTCGGGAAGAGCAGCTGTTAAGAAACAAACACTGCACTTAAGCAGCGTTATAGATGAGTCTCCTGTCTGGTTCTAACTAAGCACATCTCCATTTTAAATGGCCTTTGACGAGTGGTTTTTCCAGCACTCCCAGACAATAAATAGTTATTTTTAACTTTTTGGGGTGTGAGGATAGGGAAGGGTGATTCTTATTCTAGAAGCTGGTCACTGCTGAGTGGCTCCATGTGCTGTTCCCTCCCTGTTTGCACAGGGAGCAATCCAGTGCAGACTTTTGGAAAGTTCTGGTAATTACACTATATCTCTACTGCCATGACAAGGTTATTCATGCACTGCATCATGCAGCTGGTACCAGTATCCAAAAGACAGTAGTAGCTGCTCACTCATTCTGGAGGAGGGCTGAAAGTGTCCTTTACATTGAATACTAAACCTTTTATATTGAAATTTTACTTAAAAAAAGAAAAGAAAAAGGGAATCTTTTTATAAATGGCATTTCCCAATAGATTTAAACATAGGACTTTGCTATCCTGGCCATGGAGTTATGAGGAATAATCTCAATAAAATTATTTTGGTCCTGTATTACTTGCTCTGCCAAGGACTGCTTATGGAGTGCTCTGACATCTGGAAAAATACTTGCTGCATTTTCCTAGGAAGAATCATCCTGTTAATCTTCAGGCCAGCTGTTGATACTCAGCTTGTTTGGTTTGGGGGATGGAGGCTCTGCAGGGAGATAAATGCCAGCTGCAGGGTTTGGGGTAATGGTGTGTGTGATGGAGTCACCCCAGGTTTGTTTTGTAGCCTGGGGGTGGTGGGGTGCAGGGCAGGATTCAGTTCATCAAGTTAAATGCCTCTCTAAAAGGGGTGAGCACTGCTCCTGGGGCTTTCCAGACTGGATTGTCTGGATCTCTCTCGAGACTCCAAAGTGATGAGTTAGATGTGTGTGTTTTGTGGCAGCCTGTGCTGTGGGGTTCTGAAGAGTGGGATTCAGCTGAGCTTAGTTCCTAACATAAGGGGAGAGCCCAAGTGATGTCTGAAACAACTTTCATGTGACTTTGCAATATTCTGCAGTTGGCATGAGTTCCTCTTCCATTTTGTACCAGAAAAGTGCAATTGTTATTGCTTCTAGTGCTTTACCTTTCAGATGTGGGGATTCTGTACTGGGTATTCACCTGTGCTTGCATTGTCTGTAACCAGGGTGCAGCCAAGGTCCTGATTTTTCCTGTGGTGCAGCAGTTCACAGAAGCCTTTGTCCAGGCCCTGCAGATGCCTGATGGACCAACATCGGACAGCGGGTTTAAGATGGAAGTTTTGAAGGTGAGTCACTTAGGGCTGATTAAGTGGAGAAAGAATTGAATACCAACACACGCTCAGATGTGCTGGAAAACTTGTGTGGCACATCTCCTAGTATTGCTCAAGGTATGAACAGTGAAGGCTTTTGGCTCGCAGCACCATCAACAGTGAAATAAATTGTTTGCCTGGACTGAAGATACCTATGATGAGATCCATGAGGATCTGTCTGTAAAATGATCCACAGGAATCCGATCCATAGGACCATCTGTCCTTGTCATTCGCTGATCTAATGTATCTTGGATATGTCTTGGACACCATAATCTGTAGTTAAATACCAGTCTTTTCTAAAGGTGCTGCAGAAATCTAATGCAGTGAAGTTGTAAAAGCTTATTAAGTGAAGGTGCTTTTCTGGAACTTGCTTGCTCTTTAATGCTAAATGATGTCTGAGAAAGAGAGGTGGAAGGTGTTTGTACTGTCCTGGTTTCCTGGAGAAAGGAGATTGGATGGGAGAGCTCTGTTTGCATGGGGACAAGGGCCAGTGCAGACCCCTGTAACAGCTTGGAAAGCACTGGAGCTGTAGGGTGTGCTGCCTGCAGCACAGGAGAGCAAAGAGCCAGAAGCATAAGTTGCAGGATCAAATCCAGATCTTTCATTTACACCCCTGTGTACTGGGGTGAGCAAGACTCAGGTCTGTGTACAGGTTTCTGAGGATGGGCACTGAGGCCCATTCAGCCATGTACCCTGAAGGAAGCAATAAGGAAGTTACTGAAGACAAGTGTCAAAAGTTTTTCAGGATGACCAGCTTTGTGCTGAAGTAATGAAAATAAATGCTGGGAGGGTGCTGTCGTGTTACACAAACCAGCAGCTCCTGTGCTCTGTGTTGTGGAACTTGTCTCAGTCCTGTTCAAGGCAGCAGTACCTGGTCTGGGCATCCTGTGGCTTCTCAGTGAAGGGCTGCAGGTCTCATACTCTGGGAACAGCTGGAGCTGTTCTTGCCCTGCGGCACTACTGGAAGTAGGGGAAGGATGTTGGCAGTTTTTGTTGAGAGAGTGTCTCTCGTGGGTTTGTTTTTTTTTTTTCCTTCCTGTTGCCTGTGCACTGGGATTCTTGGGGCAGTGATATATAGGAACAGCAACATGAAGGGGACATTGCAGGGTATCTCGATTTGAACAGGCTGCAGCTCAAGAATGTTTTAATCTCTTACTCCAGATACTCACATTTGGATTGTTATTGAGTAGTGGTATTTTTCAGCCTCCACAGAAAGCAGTTGTAACTGATGGCTTCACTCTAAACCAGGCCAGGCCAGTTCTGTTCTTGTTACATCAATGCATTCTGCAGCCTTTTCTGTTATTTAAGTAAGTGCTTGCTGGCATTGGGCTGTTTGCATGGGTATGTCAGCACTGGTCCTGCCAGGAGGTTCTTGAACAATGTGACAGGCTGAGAAAGTCTCTGAGGAAATGTCACCGTGTTCTTGCTCTGCTTCTTAGCTGTGTCAGGACCTCTGCCCTTGGCCTGTGCGGGGGAGGTGCAACACAAGAGGATTTGGATCTGAATTCACTGCTGTGCGTCAGGTGGCATCAATGGCAGCAGAGAATCAGTGTGGACTTGAACAGTAAATTCAGGAGATCTGCTGCTGACAAGTGGTTTGTAGGAGGCTCTTTGTAAAGAGATGAGTGTTCTGGCTGTTGACTTAAGGCAATTCATGGTTTTGTCACTTAGGGTTTCTAAGCTGATGATAGCAATTTTCTAAGGAAAAAGGGATTCAGGTGAAAGACCCATGAATTGCCTTCACTTCCAGAGAAGTGGATTTTATAGCCATTGTAATGCAGAAGTAAGAAACCTTAGGGGATTATTTAAACCATCTCTACAGATGAGGTCATTAAGGGAACCCCTTGAAAAGCTGATACAATGGAAGAGGCAATTGAGGCTTTTTTACAGCACATTTTCAACCAGATGCAAACTCAATCCTGTCTTCTTTTCCTTAATGAAGTGCTGTGTGGCAAATGACAGGAAGACTTTTTTTTTTCCCTTCCCTGTCTCTTGAGAGCTTTGTACTCCAAGGTTCATGGAGTTCTTGATGGAAATCAGAGGCAGCCCTGACCTAAACTGTTGTGCTGCCCATGTCAGAATGTTCTGCAGGACAGTGTCAGAAGCTTTAAGGAATGCTGTTGCAGTGTGCACATCTGCCTGATCCCCTGGGACAGTTATCCTGGTTAGGGGAGTGAATAGTTTGGATCACATCATGGGGAACCACTGATGGTTAATGTGTCCCAAGTTGTTCCCAGTATAGATACAAGTTTATAAGTAGTTATCAGCAGGAAATCAGGGCTTTTGATCCTTGGAGGAGATGGGAGGTTTGGCAACAACAAAAATATCAGGTGTGAGGACTAGAAGGAAATACCCATGGTGTAATTTATTGTTGTGTTTGATAGTTCAGCATGAATTAAATTGGTGTCTCTAAGGATGAATGAGCTGCAACTGTGCAATTCTTGAATCCTAATTCAGTTTCTTGTACATGCCACTACTGATTATTTTGAGAGAAACAGAGTGATTAAACATGGCAGGTGGGAGATTTAAGGCAAATTTCACAACAATGGAATACAAATATGGTGTACTTAGTGTGCAGTAATATATCAGGAACACCAAATTAGCCAACAATCTAAAGCATCTTGCAGCCTTGCTGTTGTGCTTCTTCATTTGTGCTTAGAAGCTGTTCAACACCTGTGGGTCAGAGAAGTTATGCTTACATTTTTCCTGATGCTGGAACAAATAACTAGCTAAAAAAATAATCGTAATCTCTTTGTTCTTGGATGGAAGATGAGGTGGTATCTGTGTCTTGGGGCAAATTTCCCAAGTTTATGAACAAGGTACTTCACCTGCCTCTGCTGAACTCTGACTGACAGTCAGCTTTAGCATGCTCTCTAGTGTGTATTCTAAGCTTTTTATCCAAAAGTTTGGGGATTTCTTCTCTGTTTAAAGGTGTAATCAGGAAGACAAGCAATAAAAGGCTTTGATAGAGTGACTTTAAGGAGCAGTGCTCTGAAGAGAGAAGGGCTTTCTTGAAGGATTAATAGGTGGTGGAGCAATACGTGGGGATTGGCAGAGGATCTGTGCAGCAGTTCTTTTTCAGACAAGCGGTGGGAATTGGCAGAATGAGGGGCCAGGGGTTGAAGTACAACATCTGACAGGAGAGTGCTCTGGTTTTTAATGACTTGCTCTGCAGGAATGTGGTGACCTTGCAAATGCAGCCTTCTATTGTTACAACTGCAGAGCCATTGAATTGAAGAACTCTCTTAGCACTCCAGCAGTGCTTCCTGCAAAGTTGTTTGGGCGTAGAGCTTAGAAACATTTACATGGGGCTCATATGCAGTGCCATATGGAATAAGTCTGTTTGGATGCTCCTGTGGCCCTAGGCAGGGTGTTGAGTTTGCAGCAGTCCTGAAGATCAGGTTCACATCTTTTGCCAGCACCTGCATAATTTTTTTTTTTTCTGGAGACTTCAGCAGGTCTTTTCTGTAATGCTTCCTTCTAGCACCTGCCAGACTCATTCCCAAACCCACATAGCTGGGTTATTCCTGACGCCTGCTCATCTCTAATACTGATATTAGATTGCTGTTGTTTTTCTGGAAGGTGAATTACTGTATTTTATTTCTATTAATGTACCCAGTGGTGCAAACAAACAAACTGCACAGAGTGGTTTGTATTGGGTAAGCACAAACAAACTGACACCCGTGTGTCTGGGAGCAGCCACCTCTCAGGCAGTTTGTGAGAGGCTGTTCTGTAACAGGTGTAACACAACTGGAGCTGTGCCCCTGGAGGAGAGAGGGGGCAGTGAGAGCTCTCTCACTGCTGGAGGATCCCCAAAGGTCTTTGGCAAGTGTCAGTGGAAGGGCTCCCCTAAGTCAGGGTGATCAGCTTCATTAAAGTCCAGGCACAATCCCCTGTGGAGCTGCTGAGCTGCTCCCAGAGCAGCCCCTCTGCTGGGCTGGTACGGTCACTGGTGTCTGCAGCCAGAATGGGAAGAGAATTGATCTGGGTGGGTGTTTGCTTCTGCACCTACTCCCTGGGTGTGCATTGGATATGTTGCTTGCAATGAAGTGTGGAAAATGTCTGTGGAAAATGGGCAGTAGTCTGGTTTTACATGACATTAGAGTTCTTTTTCTGGGACAAGACACTTCCAGGATAATTGTATCCAGACAGCGCTGCAGTGATGTGCTTTGGATTTGAGTCATTGCCTCACCACTGCATTGTCTTCACTCCGAAGTGCCACATCTTGTGTTGTCCCTTTGCTTCCCTGCAAAAGAGGAAACACCGAGTGAGGTGTGTTGGTCAGTGTTTGAGCAAGAGGGGGGACTGTGAAGTCGGGAATGAGAGGAGACCTCAGCGAGAGGAAGACTTTGGATGATCTCAGTTGTTAATGAAACAGCAGCCTGTGATTTGAGTGTGTTGATGGCTTTCCCAGTTTCACTTTTGACTGATATTCTTTTTGGTTCCAGGCTGTGACAGCACTTGTGAAAAACTACCCAAAGCACATGATTTCATCAATGCAGCAGATCCTGCCCATCGTCTGGAACACCCTTACGGAAAGTGCTGCTTTATATCCTTGGTGGTGAATGGCTTTAACTGGAATCGAACGAGACAAACTCAGTCTCATGCCCAGTAATGATGTGGCTGCTGGAGAAGGACAATACATGGAGGGTTCTGCCCTGCCAGACAAACAGGATATTTCTGTTACTTCGGGAGGCACCATTAAGTTTCTTTTAGCTTATAATGTATGCTGACTGATGCAGGTGCCCATGATACAGTGGCTGTAGAACTGCCACGAGCTCTGCATTGTTTCTAGTACTTTTTGGTAAAAATTGTCTTCTTAAAAAGATGCTGGTCACAGTGTAAAGAGTTCAGGAGAAGAAGAACCAGCAGTACCCCTTGCTGCAGCAGAACTAATGGCTGATTGCACTTGCTGCAGAAGCTGATTTGCCATTTGAATTTTCAGTCCTTGCTCCAGTGCACACCCAGCCGTGTCAGAGTGCTCTGTGGGTGCGTTGCCCAGGACTTGAAAACTGACGACTCAAATCTCTCCATATCGTTTTTTCAGACACTTGTTAAAATACAGTGGAAGGTGTCCCTGCCCGTGGCAGAAAGATTGGAGCTACATGGTCTTTAAGATGCCTTCCAACCCAAACCATTTTGGGAATCTATGAAAGTACAAGAAGCTGTTTTTTGGATTTTTGATGGTGTATTTCTCCCTCTCCTGCCCTGACTCCTGCTACAGTCCTGCTGGTACCTGAGCTGACAAAACAGGCTTTTGTTTGCAAAAGCGGGGAGTCTTGTTCTTCCTTTCCTTGTGTTTGCTCTGGTACTTGTTGGATCTTCAGTTCACCATCCCCAAAGAAAACTCCTTCCTCTTTACCCCCACGTTAGTTTTCTGCCATTTCCCAGGGCTGGCACATGTGGAGAAGCTTGGTAGAAGCAGAGCCAACCTAAGGTAGGATGTTGGAGCACGGGCTGGCTCCTCATGCTTGGGCAGCAGTGAGGTGTTGAATTAGCTCACATCCCCTGGAAAGAGTGAGTCTAGGGGGTTCTGTTCTTGCAGAGTTAATATAAATGAAGTTTTGGGTTACCTTGGTGGGTTTGATCTAAGTTAAACAAATAATATGAAGGATGTGCTGAAGTGATGTGTGAGTTGGTCTGTGGAAAATGATCTTTGAACTTGGGCAGTGCACAAAGCCAGGAGCTCCTGGGGTGTTCTCTCTGTGAAGCACAGGACTCTGCACAAAATCAAAGGGTTTTTTAAGAACAAAACCTTCCCAAGTTATCGGGAACTTTAAGACAGAAGCAGATTAATTCCAAAATAGATGTTGTTCTTTAGAAAAAAGCATTTCCTTAACTCCATTCACTTATGTGAGAACAGAAGTAAATTACACAGAAGAGGTGGAGGATCCTGTGGATTCTGATGGTAAGAACTTGCACTTCACTTTGCTTTTTGCAGAGGAATGGAGTTACCTAAATATTGCTGTCAAAACAGTGACTGAAGCACTGTGGGAGATCGTGCTAAAGGTGCATTTATGATGTTAGAATGGTGTCCATCACTTCTTTGCAAATTACTTGTGATTGTGATCAGTGAAGCTGCACAATTTAGGTTTTCTAATGGCTCAAGGGGTGAGTTCAGCAACAATTTTGAGGTAGAAGCAGTGGGACAAAAGAAAATCAAGTAGGTCTTAGGTTGAGCTTTATAAATTTTAATGAGGGGTGTGTGGTGGGAAGAGAGCAGGAAGTGATGAGGTCAGAAATCCTCCTGGGGCTGCTGCTGCACTTGCTAGTCCAGGAGAATGAATAAATATCTGCTCAGACAAGCTAATAATTTGTAATTATTTTCACATCCATTTGTAGCTTTTTGTATGTTGGCATGTTCAGTCATGTTCCTTTTTGTTTTTTCCACTTTGTTCAGGTGAAGTTTTGGGCTTTGAAAATCTGGTGTTCAGCATATTTGAATTTGTTCATGCCTTGTTGGAAAACAACAAATTTAAGAGCACAGTGAAGAAGGCTCTGCCAGAGCTGATCTATTACATCCTGCTTTACATGCAGATCACAGAGGAGCAGGTGAGCATGTTTTGTGTTGTGTAGGAAACAAAAGAAATGAGAGATTTAAACCAGCAAGTGTCCTGGGAAGAGTTTCAGTGCATGGAAATCTAACAGGCTGTTCCATCGCTTTGCTGTGGCAGTGCTTAGAGATTCCAAAATGGTACAAGGTGAACAGTAAATCACAGATCACAGAAGAGGCTGGGTCAGAAGGGACTTTAAAGCCCATCTTGTTCCACCCCCTGCTATGGGCAGGGACACCTTCCCCTATCCCACGTTGCTCCAAGCCCCGTCCAGCCTGGCCTTGGACACTTTCAGTGATGGGACATTCACAGCTTCTCTGGGCAATGTATCCAGTGTCTCAGCACCCTGTTAGGGGTTTCTTCTGTAATCTAAACCTACCATCTGTCAGTTTAAAATTGTTGCCCCTTGTCCTGGGGCCCTGGTTTTACCAAGGTTTCATTTTTAAGGCAATTATAAGGTCTCCCTGGAATCTTCTCCATGCTGAACAACCTCAGCTCTTTCAGGCTTTCTTTTTTCATTCTTCCATGATGCATTGTGCTGTGAAAATGAGGATTATCATGCTGAAAGGGATAAACAGGTTTCTGTGAGAGTGAAAATGTTGTGCTAGTAGGGTGAAATAATTTGGACTGAAATTCTACATGGCTCCTGGCCTCGCAAGCCTGACAGACATCATCTTTTAGTTTAGGTAGACATGCATAAAAACAAGCACTCTGTTAAAAGATTTATCTGCTTCTTCCACTTCCTCATCTAAAAATAAATCTGTATAGCGTTGATTCCAGGTCAGTCATTAGTTCTGTCAAACTGATCTCAAATGAGGGGCGGAAGAGCAAGATGAGCTCAGAACAAAGAGCATTTCTTCTTTTCAAAGTTTTCTCCAATGGAATAGAAGAAAAATCAGTTGAGGATGAAGACTTCTTATGGCAGGAAAAATTCTGAAAGTAGTTCTCCAAAACAGGTTACGGGGAACAGCAAAGCTGCCTTTTACCCATGGTGTCCTGAAGTCTCAGCTGCCCCCTCCTTTTTGTCTCCTCTAGATAAAAGTTTGGACTGCAAATCCACAGCAGTTTGTGGAGGATGAAGATGATGATACATTTTCCTACACAGTGAGAATTGCTGCACAGGATCTGCTGCTGGTATGAAATGTATTCCACGTTTAGATACTGAAATAGTAATGACAAGTATCAAACCTGGCTTCAGGAAGGGCATTTAGAGAAAAGGCCAACTTTTAACAGTCCATACAAATGAGTGTTGCCATTTCCTTCTGCACAGGCTGTGGCTGCTGATTTCCAGAATGAGAGTGCAACTGCTCTGGCTGCAGCAGCTACGAGGCATCTGCAGGAAGCTGAGCAGGCTAAAAACAGCGGCACTGAGCACTGGTGAGGGGCTGGGGTGGAGGGGACGGTGCTGGGGCAGGTGTCGAGCTCATCTGCAGCACTGGGTGCACCATGATTTAATCACATTTCATTTGTGACAATGCTACTGATGGGCAAGGATGGAATTGGAGAGCTCTGATTAGAAGAAGCAAAAGGAAGTACAGCACTTCTTGAGCCAGATGATGAAATCTTCATGTGGAGTAATTTGGGCAATTCCTAACACAATCTATCTGTGCCAAAGCTCCCTCCCTTCAGAGCTTGACATTCCTTAAAACATCTCATGGGAGACCATAATTAGTTACACAAAATCAGAAGAGAAATTTGCAATACTTCGTGTTCAGTTAATTGGGATAAAAATTGCAGGGAAAAAGTATTGAGAGATATATGTATAATTAATTTTTTTGACTTGATGTCAAGAAGAGAGGTGCTGTATGCAGATGTATGTGTTCAAGTTTAGAACTTCAGACTTGCAGTTTTTAATGTTTTTTGGGGATAGAAGAAGAAAACTCTGTTGCAGGAGTACCTAGTTGCTGGTCCACAGTGATTCTCTCCTGGTTTTACAGTGCATTGGTTCAGTGTTTGTGTTTAGTTTGAATGTTAGTGTCAGAGTAGCCTCTCTGATAATGAGCAACAATGGAATGGCTGCAAAATCAGACATTCAGTCCCCATCTGCCTCAATTGTGAGAAGCTGTAAAGTAGGTTCTTGGCTTCACAAATAAAACCAAGGAGAGGTGGTATTTGCACATAGTTCTATATCATCATAATTAACAAAATGTCAATGCAAAATTAGATGTTTTTAAACCTTTAATATACTGAGTATCCCAGTGCTTCTGCACACAAATAATGAAGACATGACTGGAACACAAACTTTCATGGAAGAGGCTCTTTTTTATTATGAGAACAAAATTGGAACAAGTAGCGGTTATTCCACCAATATTTTAGGAAGTGACTGAGAATGCTGCCTGTCCTGAGGGAGTTTCCAAGCCCGCATCTTGCAGTTTGTAAATGTTCATCTCTTTGAGGGCTTTTTAAAATTCTCTTTTGGGATCAAGGAAATAATTGTGGTAGCTTAGACCAAAAAATTACTTTTGGCTTCACTTCAGAATATGTATTTCTTTCTTGAGGTGATGATGGAGGAAAATATGCTCTTAAGCATCTGAACTATTTTGCAGGTGGAAAATACATGAAGCCTGTATGCTGGCCCTGGGCTCAGTCAAGTCTATAATTACAGACAGTGTGAAGAATGGGAGAATACACTTTGATATGCATGGCTTCCTGACAAATGTGGTCCTGGCAGACCTCAATCTTTCAGGTATGTGGGACCCCACATCCCTGGGGATAGCTGCTGGGTGCCAGACACTGGGAGTCTCTGATGAATCAGTCAGGTTGATGTGTGCATGTGGTATTGGGAAATGCAGTTGTGCACCTTGCTCATGTGAAAAAAGTCAATCTTGTGAGTTCCCACATGCTCCCAGTTGTAGTGTAAGTCCTTTGTCTGTGGGACTGTGCTTTCAGCTGGATGTCATTGTTGGCTGGATGCATGAGCCTGTAGGGCCTGGGGAGCTGGGTGGAAAATAGCTGTTCTGGTGTCTTGTGTCTGTGCCTGGGAAAGTCACCAGCAGTGTTTAACCGCCTTCAGAATTCCTGCTGCACCATATCATCCCATTTGTTTTATGCTGAGGCTGACACTAGTTGTGTAGCACATGAATTCAAATAATGCTCCCGGCTAAATGGGATTTTGTTATTGGGAACTCAGCAAGATTTTGCTCTCTGTGTTATCTTACGTCAGTGTGCAGGAGAGTCAGAGGAATTGCAAATTAAAATTTTAGAAGTTTAAGGCAACGTGAGTATCATTGATGAGTCCACATTGAGTTGTGTCAGTGCAGAAAAAAACCCGATTCCTGGGTTCCTTTTTCATCAAAGAAACACTTGTTTAGCCCATTACAAAGAATGGTTTTTTCTTTTCTTTGTGTTAATTTTGAGTGAAGAACTAGTTTGCAATGCATGTAAGAAACCAACCCCAGAAATTTACATATATTTACATTCATTTACATGTGTGGCATTGGGTTGTAAATGAGCTACAGTTCTCTAGAAGGGCTCCCAGAGTCAGTGTGTTGATGGCTCTCCAAGGATATCCATTTAATGGTCAGTAATGGTACAGACAAAGAAATGTTGTATTTTATGATAGTGACTTAAAAAACAAAGCTCTTCTCTTGCTGTACATCTTGCACAGAGTGTTTTATGTCCTCATCTTAAAATCAGTACTTGCAGGAGCATAAATAATGGCAGTAAAGATGCTGAGGAACAGAGAGCATCATCACTTTGAGGCCAGCCTAGATAGGTAAGGAGATTCATAGTCTGAAAAGGCAGCAGGAGTAAGTGTGATAAAGATATATCATACCTTGGTGAGTGCAAGCAGGTGAGTGGATAATGAATGTCCACTGCTTCTGTGGTGCTGGTGAGCCACAGAATTCTGTTCTGTTACTGCAGGGTGATGGCTGCAAACTAGGAATGTAATCCATGAAAGGTCCCTGGGTATGAGCTCTGTTACTCTAATTCTTCTCCCTAAGAAGCTGCTGTTTTCTGCAGCTGGGGACAGAATACTGAGCTGGATAAATGGGAATTTCTGGAAAAGCCTCTGTTCCCTTCCTTTTCTTTTGTTCAGTGATGAACAAATTAAAGTGTAAATAGTTGAGGGGAGGAGGTTTTTTAATAAATGAGAAATTATTCTTTGAAATAACTAAGAAAATAAGCTGTATTCTGCCTATGAACAAAAACTCTTTGTATGCCTGCACACTTGTCTTGTATGTCACATTTCAGTGTTTTCCTATTGGGATGACAAGATTTTAAATAATGGATGGAAGCAGCTGTGATTTTAAACTCATAAAGCTTATTCTGAAGCCACTGGGGTTTTTTGTTTTGCTGCAGTGTCTCCTTTCCTCCTGGGCCGGGCCCTGTGGGCTGCCAGCCGTTTCACCGTGGCCATGTCTCCAGAGCTCATCCAGCAGTTCCTGCAAGCCACCGTCAGTGGATTGCACGAAACTCAGCCCCCCTCTGTCCGGATCTCTGCAGTCAGAGCCATCTGGGGGTAAGCAAACCCTGGGCTATTCCACAGCCCCAGGGACAGGAGTATAAATCACACTGATAAACTGGTTTGTTAAAATAGTATTTCTGTTGGGCTGTGGGAGGTTTTGCTTTGAATGAAATAGATGTCAGCCTAAAAAGTATAAACAAACAGGTTCAAAATAGAATAACTCTAATGAGGAATACGGAATTGAGATTCGAGGTTGGCTACAGTAAAGTGTTGTGGGAGGAGCAGCACTAGGTAGTGTTGGAAAGCACAAGGATGAAACCCAGATTACTCCTGTTAGGTCATAAAGGTGGCTGACATCATACAGGCCTATGGAGCCAATCACAGTAATAAGGAGTGTTTGGGGTTTGATTTTCTTAGCCCATTTTTGTCATAAGGAAGTTCTGCTGTACTGATTCTAAAGTAAAAAATGAACATTTGTGTAAAATCAAAAAACCAGTCACAAAAAATCTGCTACTTGACTTGTTCCCCACTCTACTCTTCCAAACAGCACTTTGTCTCTTATTTGCACTGAAATGTTAATGAATAAATAAAGTCAGAGACTTACAACTTAGTTATTCCTGAAATTGCTTTATCACCCCCCCCAGCTCACTTGTAGAACATGGTAACAAAACACTTCGTAAGCAGTGTCTGTCCTGGACTTTCTTCCTTTTCTCCATCAATGGGCAGTTCTTAGGAGAGATCTGTCACTGAGGGGCAGTAGAAGCTTCTAACATCACTCGGCTCAACTCTGCTTGTGTGAACATCAGGGGTGGAATGAGGAGGGAAGACTTCTGGTGAGAGCTTTCCTCCTCCTTCCTGCTGAGCTGCTGGGAGGTCAGACAGCAGTGGACTGAAGGAGAGAAGTCCTAGAGGAGTGAACTCAGGGGATAAGAATGGACAGGATGAAACAACCCCTTATGTATTATCTAAAATGAAATATATTTAAGTTACTTCAATATATTAGGAATGTATTTTTGTATCACAAATTTCTTGTCTAGCTACTGTGACCAGCTGAAGATCTCCGAGAGCACCCATGTGTTGCAGCCTTTTCTTCCCAGCATTCTGGATGGCCTGATCCACTTGGCAACTCAGTTCAGCTCCGAGGTGCTGAACCTGGTGATGGAGACGCTGTGCATTGTGTGCACAGTGGACCCAGCGTTTACAGCCAGCATGGAGAACAAGATCTGCCCCTTCACCATTGCAATATTCCTCAAGTACAGTAACGGTATGCATTCCACTTACATTCCCAAAGCACGCTTGGTTTTGCTGTTGAATCCTGCTGCTGAAAACTGAATCAATGGTCATTGAAGGAACACTGATTCCCGTGGCAGAGGGGAAACTTGCTGCTTTTCCCAGCCAAAATAGTGGTGGCAAAAATTGAGATATGTGTGTGTTTTAGTAAATGGTGCTTTCTCTCTCCAGATCCTGTTGTTGCTTCTCTTGCCCAGGATATTTTTAAGGAGCTAGCTCAAATAGAAGCCTGCCAGGGTCCAATGCAGATGAGGCTGATCCCAACCCTTGTCAGCATCATGCAGGCCCCAGCTGACAAGATCCCAGCGGGGCTGTGTGCAGTAAGTGCTTCAGTGGGGCATGGCCTGGGCTGGAGATGTTCCCTGTTCTGTAACGCCCAGGGTGGCTGCTCTGCAAAGGGCAGAAAGGCTGCTGTGGACATGCTTTGGAGTGATGGCTTCAGTCATTGGGAGAGGTTTCTCTGTGGAAAAAAGGCAAACTGCAGGTGCAGGAAGATGCTTCCAAAAGTTGGCTTTAAACTGCTCCACTGGCCTTCTTCCAGTGTCCACAGCATCAGTCATCCCCAGTCATTTTGCTGTGACATTGCCATCTTTCAGCAGGAACAGTCTCCTCTCCCAGCAGCTACACAACTTTTCCTTGCGCTGCTTCCTAAGGCTTTTTCTGATTTATGCATCACATATGCATGAATTGGAGATAAATTATACAGGTGCCCTAATAAAAGATGAGGCACTGACTGTGTAGAATGGTTGTGTGGATTAAACCCATAAACATCCATATCAATATGCATATAATCTGTTAATTGGTATGACTGTAACAATTGCTTATAGGTAATTAAAATAAATTTAAATCAATATAACCAAAATGGAACAAGTCAGCTAGAACAGTTCTCTGGCTGTTCTGATTTGTATGCATCTGTTTGCCATGTTTGAGTGGTGACACTGCTTTTAATGTTGGAACTGTCTTGGGAACTTCTACAGCTCACACCAGTGATGCTTGGGTGTGTGACTCCGGGGCCCTCGCATTTAAAAATTATTCTAGACTGTGAGTTCAGAGTGTGGTTGCAGCAGTGGCCACATCCCTGCAGTTCACACCTTTGATGTTTGCAGCAGGGGTGGGTAGTGCTGACTTCATGTTCTGTGGCTGCTGCTGTGACAGTTTTGTGTTTTCCTTTCAGACTTCTATTGATATACTGACCACAGTTGTGAGGAATACAAAACCCCCTCTGTCCCAGCTCCTCATCTGCCAGGCATTCCCTGCAGTGGCACAGTGCAGCCTGAACACAGATGACAATGCTACAATGCAGGTACCCCTGTGGGGAGGGGGAGGCAGGTAACACTGTGGGGAGGGGGAGGATTGTGGGGCTGTGCTAGTCCAAGAGAGGTGACAGCCTTTGAGGGAGCCCAGGCTGTGCCTGCCAGTTGCTGTTTCAGCACTCCCCTGGAGCCTCTGCCACCTCCAGTTTACCATGAAAGTACTGTTGTTCAGGGCCTGTAGTGATTTTTCCTGATCATTCCTGAATGTGGAGAACTACAGTGAGAAAGGCAGCAGCCTGGATGTTTTTTCTATTTTAGTGCATTGGAGCATGTTAAAAAACCAACCAAACAAAGCCCAGCAACACAAAAAAAAAAAAACAACCCCAAACAACCAAACAAACCTATAATGCTTTTCTTCCCCCACAACATTTCTCACACCTGGGAATGGCAGGGGCTATCTTCAGGCACATTCACAGGCACAGGGCAGCAAAAGTCCTCCCCCCTCCTCCTCTAGCAGCTTTCTGCTGTACTCATTTAAGATTACATTTAAGGGGAAGGCAGACTTCTTTTTGATTGAGCCAGGATGGAGGGAAAGCAGGGAATCATCTCCAGCATCAGTACTGCCTGAGCTGTGCTTACTGGCAGGCTTGGCTGTGGCCTGATGTCTTTGGAGTATCTAGCAAGAAGGAAAAAGCATCAGAGGCTAGAAGTGCAGGGAGCCTTTTCATTCCGGCTCCTAGCTGGCACATGAATAACAAGGCTGGTTTCAATCCTTACATAGGGAGTTCCATAGTGGCAGCTACTCTTTGCCATGTGAATACCGACCATGGGAATATGGTCTTTCCCTAAACAAGAGACCAGTAAGAATAGGCTGGAGACCAGCAAGGAGAGATTGTAGACCTGCACATTGATTGCTTTGCTGGATCTTTGTGCTAAGAAGAATTCAAAAAGACTGCAGCTCAGCTGCTGGTCTGTGTTTTGTTCATGCCACACTTCTGTGTCTTCATCTCTCACTTGTTAAAACCTCTTTGAATTTTTTAGGTACAAGACTGGCACAAAACTGCAGCTACTTGAGGTTGTTGTTGTATTTATTAGTTATCTTGATTGCTGCTGATTGGGCACTGAAGAGTTGTGTATTTGATAATGAGCTGAAGTCTACAGAAATTACTTGTGAATCTTTTATGGGTCCCACCAGTTTTCCCCTTGTTTTCATCTTGGTTCAGGGTGGTTTTGGGATGGTGAAGGGGATGTCTGCCTGTGCCTGCCCATTCCCTTACCCACTGCTTGTCTCTGTAGAACGGCGGCGAGTGCCTGCGCGCGTACGTGTCGGTGGCGCTGGAGCAGATCGCGCAGTGGCACGATGAGCAGGGTCACAACGGGCTCTGGTACGTGATGCAGGTTGTCAGTCAGCTCCTGGACCCACGGACCTCGGAGTTCACCGCTGCCTTTGTGGGCAGGCTGGTCTCCACTTTAATTTCAAAAGCCGGGAGTGAGCTGGGAGAGAATCTGGACCAGATCCTGAGAGCGATCCTGAGTAAAATGCAGCAAGCGGAGACGCTCAGTGTGATGCAGGTGAGCAGGCTGGGCACCCAGGAGAGTGAGGAGAAGCACCAGGAGAAGAAATTGTCATCATTTTCTTTCATTTCGTGCCTGATTATTTTTGGCTCGTGCAATTGGAGGGTCTGTGTATCCTCTTGAAGTAGTCAGGAAAATGCCTGCTCTGATCAGAGAATCATGGAATCTCCTGAGTCAGAAGGGACCCAAAAGAATCATTGAGTCCAACTCGTGGCCCTGCACAGGACACCCCAACGATCCCACTCTGTCCTAACACTCCTTGAACTCTGACAGCTTTGGGGGCATGACCATTCCCTGGGGAGCCTGTTCAGTGCCCCAGCACCCTCTGGGAGAAGAACTTTTTCCTAATACCCAACCTAACCCTCCTGTGACACAGCTCCATGCTGTTCCTCAGGTCTGAAACTTTTTGTTGTCAGGTTATAGGGTAAGCAAGGTTCTCGCAGATGAGCTGTAGTGCACCTTCAGTAGTCCCTCATGCCCTTGTACTTGCAAACCTCCTTTGGAGAGATAGGAGTTGCCTCAGTAGGAATGTTATGACAAAGGCAGCATGTCTTTTTGAGTGGATTTATTCTGTGTTACAAGGATAAATGCCTGGGACTTGAGACAAGGTGAGCTTTTGGTGGATGGGAGGCGTAGTTGGCCAGAGTGAGGTGAGAGATCAGACAAAGAGCTTCACCATCTCTTCTAGCCTTGACCTACTTGTAGTGGCACGGTTTTCTGGAATGATTTTTTCCCAGTGGTCCTCATTCTCTCTCCTGTCTTTTTTTGTCTGTGCCCTCAATGTAAAGCAGCTCGTGCTGACTGCCCTGGTTCCTCAGTAGCAGCTGGGGGAAGACGTTTTGCTGGCACTGCTGAGCAAGATCCCATCTCTGCTCCCAGTGCAGCACTCAGCTGAGCTTCACTCTGCTCTAACCATCTTGTCTTACTTCTCTGATTTTTGAATGTGCAATTTTCAAGCCATCATATGGTGCCACAGCAACCATTCCAATGTCAGCAGATCTCACTTGCTTTAGGATTTTTTACCCCTGGATACACCGATGATTGTTAACTGTTTGGAATGGCTCTCACTTTGCTTGTTTTTGGATTATAAAGATATGGAAGTTTAAATCTGAAGTAGTCCCATGCAGCCCTTGTAGCCAAGAATTTTGCAATGCTGGATCTCTTCCCTGTGTTAGTCTGGAAGATGGGCCTCTGGAGATGGGCAGCTTTTCCCTGAGGAAGGCTGCAGAGATGCCCTCAGACTGGGAGACTGATGTTTAGACATACACAGCAAATGAGTTCTGCCCCTGGTCTTTAGGAGTCAGATTGTAAAACTGCATCTTGTAACGAAACCTTTTCAAAAGCTGTAGTTCTTTCCCTAAAATCATGTTCAAAATGCATTCAGAATTGGGAAGGTGCTGCTGAGTGATGATATGATGGTGTTTATTGCCTGCATTTGTAGCACAGTGTTTTGCAGCTGGTTGTACTTTCCCTTCCTCCCAGGGCTGGTAAGCACAGCCTTCACTCCTGCAGGGAGCCCAGCTCCTTAAATATTTGATAAAACATTTCCAGCTATTGAATTATGTACAGCTAACACTGCCTTTCTCCTCCTGCAGTCCCTGATCATGGTGTTTGCTCACTTGGTTCACTCACAACTGGAGCCACTCCTGGAATTCCTGTGTAGCCTGCCCGGCCCCACTGGCAAGCCCGCCTTGGAGTTTGTGATGGCCGAGTGGATGAGCCGGCAGCACCTCTTCTATGGGCAGTATGAAGGCAAAGTCAGGTGGGATCCCCAGATACACCTGTGCTGCTGCCCTCATCCCATTGCCACTCAGTGCTGGGCATAGGGAAGGAGGGACCTGGCTCAGATGGGAGCAGTGTTGGGCAGAATTGCTGCTCCCTGCGCTGTCAGTTCTGCTCAGGAGAGCTGTGGTAACTGGAGCAAGCTCTGATCTTCCTCATCAGTGCTCTTCCTGCTGCCTCGTGTGCCTGTGCTGGAACAGAGAGACATGAGGGGGAAGGGGGTGTCTCCTGCAAATAGGGGGCTGCTTTTGGGATTGAACCTCTGTGAATGGGATGAAAAGAGCTTCCACACATGGAATTGCCTTTGTAGACTACTGTAGAGTTCCGGGGTGTTGTAGAGGGTTTCCTAAAAGAATCTAGCGATTTCTTGATCTATTAAAAGTCAATCAAGAAATCGATTGCTACAGTTTTCTCTCCCTTTTGCTGTAGGAGCACGTTTATGTTCTGGTGGAGGCTGAGTGCTGCATTCCAAAGCATGAGATGCTCTGTATTCATTTAAATTTTGTCACAGCTGCTGTATTAGATTTTTCTGGAAATGTGAAGCCTCACAGACCACTCTTAGGGGTCTCACCAGCTGTTAACTCATTTATTAGTGTGTGTTGTTTTGTTATTGTTATGGGCAGTCAAATAGCCTGTGAAATAAATAATGAGAAAAAGCAGGTTCAAAATGGAAGTTAGTGAATAATCTTGAAGAACAAGCAGCAGGTTTGGGGATCCAGTGCTCTTTTTGGTCACACTTTGTCGGTTTCATCCCTAAGCCTGGTGGTTTATCTCCATTTTGACAGTGCAGGCCTGTCTGCAGGATCCCCTGAGGCTTATGGCACAGGGAAAAGCCAAGGCTGACCAGGAGAACAAGGTTAAAGGTGATTGTTTAGAGCTGTGTTGTCCAGGATGAGAGCTGTTTGTGTACAGGCAGTGTAACAGGGCTCCACGCTGTATTAAGCGCTTGGATCTGGTTGGTTGTGGTGACACTTACCATGCATTAGTAAATGCTTGGTGTTTCTGTGTCCTGAGGAAAAGCAGGGCCTGCTCCGAGGAGCCTCTTGTTCAGGGTTAGTAGAAGGACCCTGAAGGCAGCTGATGCCTCCTGTGTGCACAGTCCCCATCCACTGAGGGCAGGTTGAAGTAGTGGCTGTTAGGGCTTGGTGAAATGATGGGATAACTTTGGGCAGCTTGGGGTGGCAGGTGAGACCTGGGTCCAAACCAGCAGAAGTCAGAGTCATGGTGTGGGAGAGAGAGAGGGTGAGAAGTGAAAGCACAAAAAGAGTTCAGTTCCACGGAGCTCCCAGACTTCAGTTTGAGATTTGTGGAGCCAGGAGAGAGAGGTTTGGGGGTGCCAAGCGTAGATTTGCAATCTTTACCTGTAGTCAGCATCATCCTCAATGTGCTTGAAAACAGCCTGGAACTGGAGAAGGTTTGAAAGTGTGGAGTAGAAATGTAAGCATCAGAGATGGAAAGAACATGTAAAGGAGAGGAGCAAGCTGGAAGGTCTGAGTGTAGCAGAGCCACGAAGGACCAGAAGTGAAAATAAGCATTGAGGCTGGAGAAAGGGAGCAGATCACTGCTGCAGATCAGCCAAATTACTGCTTTCTTGCCACTGCTTTCCTCTTAATTCTGTCTTCATGTGCACGTGGTGCTGCAGGGCATGTTTTAACCTGGTGGCCCTTCTGAACTGGGGAAACCTTTAATGTATGTATGGATGTCTCTACTGTTGGTGGTGCTTAATCCAAAGCTTGGCCAGTTCCCAGCTTGCTGTGCAGGTCAGGAGATGAGTCCAGTTTCAGATGCTGACATAAAACAGGAGACATGGGAAAATTCTGTAATGCTTGTTCTTGGCAAAGATGTAGAAGAAAGGGCATCTGGGTGTCTGCTGTGGGATGTGTTCCCTGTTAGAAAGGGGCTATGAAAGCCAGACAGTTCAGGGAAATTCCCATCTGTAATTTTCCTATTCTCTGCTCCCAGCTCTGTAGCACTGTGCAAACTCTTGCAGTATGGCATCAACACAGATGACAAGAGACTTCAGGACATTAGGGTGAAGGGAGAAGAAATATTTAATATGGATGAGGGAATTCGGACACGATCCAAATCGGCCAAAAGTGAGTAATCATTTTGCTGGGTTTAACAGGGTTTTTTTCTGTAAGTAGATGCTATGAAAGGCCTTAAATAGGTCTGGCAGATCACACAGAGCTGTGGGAGATAGTTCTTGCAGAAGGTGCATGTTGGTTTTTAGAGCTAATCCATACATCATGTACTTAATATATGTTATTTACCTTCATTCTGACAAAGACTGATTTGGAAGGCTCCTGATGTCTGATTTAATATAACTGGATGGGGTAATTATTGGGATGGGGAGTTCTTCACTGCTATTTTGCATCATGAGACAGAATTGATGTTTCTGGATGCCTGATAGCTTCTCTGAAAGGAAAGTGTCTTTAGTACATGCAGAGATTTAAAAGAAAGGGTTGTCTTTGTCAATGAGACACGTTCACAAAAAGCAATGATTCAACAAGTTAGAGATTGCTTTTAAGGAAAACTTGACCAGTCTCCTGCATAAGACTTGTCTTGTTTTTAATAGGTTGAACCCAAAGTCTTTGACTGGAGATTGCTGTTGCGGTTAATCTTTTAAATCAGAGAGAGCAGAGCCCTGGGCAGTTTTTCCTGAGGACTGAGCTCCTGGGGGAGGACACTTGGGGGCTGCTGTCCTCAGCCATCAGTCGGACCTTGGTCCTGCCACTTGCTGTGCTAGAGCTCATGTGTGACCAGTGGTGGGATGGGATGTGGTGGCTGTACAGATCCAAACTGGGAGCCTGTCCAGGCAGTCAGTGCTCCTTGAGCCTTCAGCTGCCATGGGCTTGAGATTTGGAGTGATGCAGGGAAGGGCTAAGGTGACAACTAAGGAGATAAATAGGGGCAAGCACTAGGGAGTTCAAGAGGTAAGTGCTGGTCACAAATCACTTGCCACCTAATTATTCTTGGCTTAAAAAAACCAAACCAACGAATTCTGATGTCTGGTCAGACAGAAAAATGGCAACTGCCAGCATTTGCATTAAACAAAGATTAATACTAGTATCAGTAAGAGCTAAAACTAATGCTCCCAGATTCTTTATTTGATAGGATCTTTACTTCTGTAATTAAGGACAAATACACTGTCTAGCTATCCCTGTGGAATAGTTCTGCAGGGACACAGCTAAGGAAAAGTTGGATCTTACATTGCCTCAGAAGGGGCAGAGCCATGCCTGGGAGTACTGTGCTGCTCATTTACATGAAAGCATTGGTGGATGTGCAAATGTACTTCAGGAAAGAAAGGTTGGCTCCAGATAACTCCATTAAGCAGCCTGCAGGAGGAGAGTCACACATTTCTTGAGCTGTGAAGATTTTCTCCCTGCCCCCTCTTCGCTCCGAATATGCAAGGTTGATATTGCATTGAGATCTTTGGGACTGCAGCTCTGACAGTATATGGAGAAAAGGTTTGGGGGTTTTGTCAGTTTTCCTCCCAACCTCCCTAACAAAAAGAAACCCACCCCAACAAAAAAGGGCCTGTTTTATAACTTTTAATTTAAAGCAGCATGAATATATGTATTTTTTCTCTTACAGATCCTGAACGCTGGACAAACATTCCTTTGTTAGTAAAAATCTTAAAATTAATAATAAATGAACTCTCTAATGCAATGGAAGCAAATGCATCTAGACAGACAACTGCAGATTGGAGCCAAGGTAAAATGCTGGGTTTGGTTTTTCTCTTTGCATGGCTTAAATCTACTTAATCTTCTCTTGAGAAGCATTTGTGGTATAAGAACTTTGTGACAGTAAATCATGTACCTGTAACTACAAAGGCTTGAATAGTGATCCAGAGGATAAGCTCATAGAATCACAGAATCCCAGGCTGGTTTGGGTTGGAAAGGACCTTAAAGCTCATCCTCTTCCACCCCCTGCCATGGCAGGGACACCTTTCCCTATCCCAGGCTGCTCCAAGCCCCGTCCAACCTGGCCTTGGGCACTGCCAGGGATCCAGGGGCAGCCACAGCTGCTCTGGGCACCCTGTGCCAGGGCCTCCCCACCCTCACAGCCAAGAATTCCTTCCCAATATCCCATTTACCCCTGCCCTCTGACAGTGGGAAGCCATTCCTCTTTGTCCAAAGTCCCTCTCCAGATCTTGTTTTGTTGTACCGTTCATCATTAGCACAACATCTCTTCCTTCCCTGTGCTGTATTGTAAGTGCTACCAATCTCTTCCAGGTAAAAATAAATAAAATGGGAGAATGAAAGATCAGTCAGTGTTGTGTATCCTTAGACCTGAAAATTCTTTTGGGCTAGTTTGGAAGATAGGATCTGACTATGTGCCAATAAAATTACCCTTTCGTGGTGTATCTGGTTTGCCTTTCTTCCTACTTCAAGTATCCCTTCTTGTTGTAGCCTTTGCTTGGCTCCAGTTCTGGAATCACTCTAAAAGATTAAGGAAATTTGTAGGTCTTTTCTCTTTGTCCACCCACATATGCAGGGATGTGTTTGCCTACAAACTCCAGTCCCCTACAGAGTGATCACAGACTGGACCTCTTGGATTTGGATAATTTCTAGAAATTTTGTTTTCTAAACAGATGATTCAAATGATATGTGGGAGGATCAGGAAGAAGACGAGGATGAAGATGAAGGCTTAGCAGGACAGTTCTTATCAGACATTCTTTCCACAAACAAGTATGGTGAGTAACAGCTTGAAAGTCCTTGTTCAAAGCAATAATCAAGTAGGTGACATCCTAGTCAAAGTTTCCTTCCCTTGCCAGCAGCAAAACAAAGGCTGCAGGCACGGGGAAGGAATTCTGCTCTGGGATTGTGAATAAGGACCTTCTGGAGAAGCCATGGCTTTGAGTAACATGGTGATTAAATTGCTGCATTATAAATAACATCACCTGGGAGTTCACATGCTGCCCAGGCTTCACATTTCTGGGAGGTTCCTGCAGGTATTTCTTCTAAAGAGAAAATTGCTGCTCAAAGGTGTAGGTGTGACCCTGGCGTGATGGTGTCCTGGGGATGGGTGAGCTCGTTTGTGGAGAGCCCTTGAGGAGCAAGTGCTGCATAAAGAGATGAGCGGGTGCATCGTCTCTCAGTTTCATGTAGCCTCAGAATGGAGAACTTCACAGGGAAACAGCGAGGGACGCTGCTCACATTAGCTCAGAACTGGCAAAGTGTCACCCTCACATGGGATTAAGGCAGAAGATCCTGGTGCATGGAATTCCCAAACCTGCCTGTGAGTGTCCAATGTGTGCTTGGCTCACCTGCGTGTTCCTCGAGCCTCCGCTGACCCTGGTTCTGGGGTTCAGTGGTTTCTGTCACGTTACCTAAAGGACTGAATATTCTGAACACAGTTTTTTTTTCCCCAGCAGTGCTGAAACTATTTACTTTTGGATCCTTGGGTTTCAGTAGTCTAATAGAAAACTTCCTGAGATATTCTGCTCTTTTTGATGTTAAAACCTGCTGATTTGCCTCTGACAGATGAAGATTACTATGAAGATGATGAAGAGGATGATCCAGATGCATTAAAGGACCCTCTTTACCAAATAGATCTCCAGGTGATGCTCTAGAATGAGGGGTTTTATCAGATTCCAATCATTCTCTATAAACTTTAGTTTTTTTAATGTTGTACTTTAACAAATATGTACGCACTGGAAACACCAGTTATTGATTGTCATCCAGAAGGCACTCAGTTAATTGAAATTACTTTGGAAAAGGCCGAGTGTCCCAAGAATTTCTGGAGCTATTTTTCCTTATGATTAATATCTATAACTTGGAAATACGAATAAACAAAGCTCTTTGAGCAGAGGGAGATGAGACTTTTCTACCCGTGAGCTTCACAGCTACTGGAAGAAGTCAGGAGTAGCTTGGAGAGTGAACATGACTTGGAGATGCTCCTAGCCAGTCAGCCCCTCTGTTATACTTTGCTCCTGCTTTTCCCACCACCTGCAGCTGTTGATGGGCCCTTCCCTCTGCTCCCACCCTTCTTCCTCTGCTCCAGCCCTTCCCTCTTGTTCCACTCCTCCTCCTGCATCGCTCCTTTCTGTTCCCTTCAATCCCGGGGTCTTACTTGGTGCATGTTGGGATATCTCTCCTGACACATGGAAGCAGCAGGATTTCCCAGGAGGGTGGTGCTGACAGGGTGTTTCTGTCCCTCCCAGGCCTATCTCACCGACTTCCTGTGCCAGTTTGCACAGCAGCCCTGCTATGCCATGTTCTCTGACCACCTCAATGACAACGAGAAGCGAGTGCTGCAGGCCATCGGGATATAGACCCACTCCAGAGACCACACCTGCCATATCTGAACAATAGGTTATTTTTGGCTAATTCCACGTTTTATGATTGGACATAAAACATTTTCCAGTGTCTGCCTGCCTGTTCCAGGTCGACAATGGCCTCGTTGTATTGAGCCTCATCTTAACACACATCTGCTAAGGGAAGGAATCCTGAGAAAGCAGCAAGGACATTGCACATTGGTCTCACCATAGGAGCACTTTCATTTTCCACAGTAACTTTCCAGGAAGTTCTTAAAGATAAAAAATAATGTGTCCTTAATATTTTTAAAAGGAAACTGTCTCTACCTGTGAAGAGGCACTTAACTGAGTTTCCCACAGCACAGTCGGACAGAGAAAGTACCTGGGTCACTTACGGATTGCTTGAGAAGTGGGAAAGTTGTTCCTCCTGGCTGTTGTTCCTCCTCACGTAACACAGGGTAAATATCTTGATCCTACAACGTGACTTCTTTTATAGAACCACAGACTCTTTTCAGAGCTACCTGGATGGGATGGAGCCAGTTCACAGGAGTTTGGAGGGGAAGCTGACACAATAAACCCGAGTGCATATCTTCTTTCCTGGTGTGGACGGGGCACTGTCGCTCACATCTCCCACGGGAGCAGTTCTTGACTAACACTTGTGTGTGCACATGCTCAGAGGAAGCCACCACTTAAATTTCTGTTCCTGTGGCATGTGGCTACGAAAGACTGGTTTTCTGGAACACAAGGAGCCACAATTTTTAGGGGAAAATAAAACTGATTGTATTTAACATATTTGCTCCATGACAGCCACTCTGAAGTCCTTTGCTTTTTTCACACTCCTGTGTGTATTTTTATAGAGTGGTAAAATAACATTTGCAAATTGATTTCCCCATGAGAACAGTGTGATGTATCTCACAACACCTCTCTGCCTTTGGTTCCCTTTTGGGGAAAATGAAAATAAAACTATTAAAATGTACATTGGTATGCTTCTTATAAAACAGATTTAAAAGGAACTTGTGCTTGTTTCCAGAAGTCCCTTTTTAAAGACATATTTCTCCTTAGGACTCATTCTGTACGTGCTGCCAGAGGATGTTTGGGTGTTTCATGGGAGTCACCTGACAGAAAGGGAGTCCTGTGCTGTATGTATCTGCTGCTTAAAACAACAGGCTGAGCCATTACAGTTTCCTTTTAAGAAAGGCACTTGCTGTTCCTTTGTGGAATAATTTGCTTCTACGTTGTATCAAAACCTCTGTAACCTGGAGTCCTTCTGTATCTCACTGGTCTCCTGTACCCAAGAATGGGCAGAGCTAGAGGGGAACCCCCATCCCCTGCAGACTCCTCTGAGCTGTTCTCAATATTTTGTGTGCCTAACTATGAGAAGCAGGGTTTGAAGCCTGATTTTTATGTGTCTAATAAGGTACGAGCTCTTCCCATGCCATTGAGTCTCAGTGTCTTTCTTCCCTGCGGATTCTCTGGTCTATGAGAATATCTGATTAAACAGGGTGCCCTGACCCTCCTGTCATACAGTCCAGTAGGAGTTTTGTCCCGAGGCCTTTGTCTCTCAGCTTTCCCTGAAAGGACCAACAAGTTAAACTGAACAGTGCTGTTTTGAAAACCCACCAAGAAGTGGATGGCTGCAGTGGTGTGTCCACATGGCTGTTCAGGAAGGGTCAGGAGTGTCCTCAGAGGAATTGGTCCCATTGCTGGGAAGAGGCAGGACCAGCTCTTTTTGCTGTGTGTGAGTAGCAAAGGCTCAAACCCAACCATCCATACCTGGAGAAAAGTGAATGCCAAACACTGAGGTGTGTTCAGGGTGGTGAGAGTAAGCAGCACGTTGAAGGCTGGTTAGCCTGGGCTCACAGAGGTGCTGGTGGGGTTTGTGTGCTCTCCAGTGAGAGCTGGAGCTGGCGTCCTGTGCCTCGGGGAGCTTTTGCCAGGTCAGAAGGTGGATTTAAACAAGACCATGAAAAATGAGACTGACATTAGTACTGGCACTGAACTGAGACATCTAAGGGTGTCTGTGATTCTGAGTTCGAAAAGGTGGGTGGGTCAGTTCCAAAAGCTGGAGCTCATCAGTGTTTTAGGTAAAAAATGCTTTGATTTGCAGCTATCAGTGGTTTTTCGGGGAGTGTGAGAAGGGAAGGATGGGGGCATAAGTGACACTGTCTCTACGTGTAAAGATACGCTTACCTGAGTTTCCCACAACACAGTCGGACAGAAAAAAGGCACTGGGTCCCTTACAGATTGCTTGAGAAGTGGGAAGGTTGTTCCTCTTGGCTGAACTGGTGCTCTGCACTCTCCCTCCTGCATCCTCAGCGCAGGTGCAGCCTGAGCTGGCCGGGCATGGTGCTGCTGCATGGCAGCTGAAGCTTGGGACCAGCCCTGGAGGGGCAGGACTGGCACAGGGATGTCGTGGTTGTGCAGCAACTATTGCCAGCAACCTCACCGTGTGCAGGGTGGTCTTGGCAAGAAATACTCTGACTCAAGCAATCCCTAGGAAGAGGCTGGATAGGATTGTGAGAGAGTGCACGAGGGAGATGGTTTGAGGGACCTCAGAGGAGTCCTTCTGGTGCTCATGACTTCATTGCTTTTCTGCTTTCCCACTGTCATCTTTCCTAACAAAATTCTGAAGGCTCCATTATGTGTCTTTATACAAAGGATTGTGTTTGCTTCAGGAATTGTGCTGAAAAACCTCTGACCAGTAACACAGTGATTGCTCAGGATGGAAACTGCTGGACTCCGTGAAGCAGCATCTGAGGTGTGGTTTTGAGGTGCAGCACCATTTGTGTTGTCGGCTGTTGCGAAGAAACTAAACTAATAGTCATAGAGGTGACTGACACCATGTTAGGAAACATAAACTAAGGAAAAGCAAAGGGTGGGCTGCGGGCGACTGCACAGCCGAGGGCAATGCCACTGCTGCGTTGGTGCCTGGCGCACATATCCTGCTCAGGACTCGTCTATGGGGATGAACTGGCCGTGTTTGCTGAGTGTTCTCCGGAGAGTAGCACGAAGCTCCGACTCCACGGGCCGTGTTCAACCAGCGAACCGCCCAGCTCGGACCCTGGAGTGAGACTTTATGCATATTCATGAGTATTGTTCTCTTTGGGGGTGAGGTTTTTTTTAATTAACAAATAAAACTCTTGTAACGTAGAACCCCGCCTGACTTCCCCGTCTTTACCGGGGCAGCCCCGGTACCTGCTCGGCCCCCGCCGCGGCCTCGAACGCGGCACTTTGGGCTCCGCAGCGGCGTTCCGCCCCCCCCCGCCCCCCCCCCCCCCCCCTCCCCCGCGGTGCATGCTGGGGGCTGTAGTCCACGGGTTGTCAGCCGTCAGGCTGGCGCCCCGGGCGCGGTGCACGCCGGGAGTTGTGGTTTGGTGGCGCGGCCGCAGGCGCGCCGGAAGGCGGGCGCGCGGGGCACGCTGGGAGCTGTAGTCCGGCGGGGCAGGCGTGGGCCATGGCGGCGGCCGCAGCCCCAGCGGGCGGCGCGGGGCGCTCGAAGGTGGCCCCGAGCGTGGACTTCGACCACAGCTGCTCGGACAGCGTCGAATACCTCACCCTCAACTTCGGGCCCTTCGAGACCGTGCACCGCTGGCGCCGCCTCCCGCCCTGCGACGAGTTCGTGGGGGCCCGGTGAGCTGGGAAGCGGACGGGATGGTGGGAGGGGGGTCCCGGCGCCGCTGACCTGTCCGTGCCGCCCGCAGGCGCAGCAAACACACCGTGGTGGCTTATCGGGATGCGATCTACGTGTTCGGAGGGGACAACGGGTAAGGGGAGCCGGGAACGGGGGGAGCAGGGCCGGGGTTGAGGGGAGGTGGGTGTGAGGGGAGCGGGGTGTGAGGGGAGCGGGGTGTGAGGGGAGCGGGGTGTGAAGGGAGATGAATGTGAGGGGAGCTGGGTGTGAAGGGAGCGGGGTGTGAGGGGAGATGGATGTGAGGGGAGTTGGGTGTGAAGGGAGATGGATGTGAGGGGAGCTGGGTGTGAGGGGAGCAGGGTGTGAGGGGAGCAGGGCTGAAGGTCCGTGGCCGCCTCTGTCCGGCCCCCGGCCCGGCTCAGCCGCCTCTCCCGTCCCATTTCTTCCCCGCAGGAAGACGATGCTGAACGATCTGCTGCGCTTCGACGTGAAGGACTGCTCGTGGTGCAGGTGGGCAGCGCGGCCCCTCGCCGTCCCTGGGCGCTGGCAGGGCCAGGACACGCCGCGGCTTCCCTCAGCACCTCGGGCTGGGTGTAAAAGTTTGTGGCTCTACCCGAGTACCCGAGGGGAATTGTCATCTCCGCCCAGCTCTGTCACAGCTGCTCCCTGCCAGCCTGCTGTGCGCTGGGCCATCGGGGGTTATCAATCCTGGCCGAGGGGAGCCCGGGCAGCGCAGCGAGGGAGAGGACCGGGGTCGCTTCTGTTCCTGCACCCTGTGGGAGGGCAGAAGGACTGGGTGTGCTGCACCCCTCGGGCCAGGGAAGGTGCCAAGGGAGGCTCACACCTTTCTTGGCTCCTTTGCTCTGCACTGGGCAGTCTGTCGTATCTCATCTGTGCCTCACTTTTCTGTTCTGCCAAATAGATTTCAGCAGCAGCATGTTTGTAACCGTTTATGCTGTATCGCTGTTTCATAAAATCTTAGTGCAATCAAGAATCCAAAACCAGTGAAACAGTAAGGAACAAAAGAGTAACTTCTAACAGTTGTTTCTTTTCTGAGTCTGCACAGTAGCTCTGAGTGCCCAAAGCACGCCCAGGGTGTTTGACTGCTGCCGTTGTAACTTGTGCAGGGCTTTCACGACGGGGACGCCGCCGGCACCACGGTACCACCACTCCGCCGTGGTCTACGGGAGCAGCATGTTCGTGTTTGGTAAGGCAACAGCAGGTTGTGCTGGGAGTGGTAGATGTGCTGCTGTACTGGTTTGAAAAAAGAATGAGAGATCTTTAGGAAGTGTCAAAGATCTCATTCAGTAGCAAATCCAGTATTTTTCATGGCTGACTGTGATTTCAACTTTAGCTTGGAAATATTTTGCTGGTTTTTTTAAAATAAAGAAGACTTGAAGCTCATTAGCATAGTGATTCTTTAGGAGAAGGAGTGGAGGAGAAGTCTCCTGTAGTAGTCCATTAGCCAAACACTCTATGCAATCTAAAGTTTCTCCTAATGCAATGCCTGGGAGCGTGTGTGCTCCATTGCTTGGGAGTCTAATGGAACTCTTGTTGTCCAGGTGGTTATACTGGAGATATCTATTCCAATTCCAACCTGAAGAATAAAAACGACCTCTTTGAGTATAAGTTTGCAACGGGGCAGTGGACAGAGTGGAAGACTGAGGGAAGGTAAGAGCTGGTGTCATTGCCTCACGCTTTGGGGGAGTGAGGGTTGCTTGGCATCATTTCACATGGCACAGTCAGACTCTAGTTACAGTGCCGATGTTAGGGCTGCAGCATGATTGCTGCTCTGCTTTCTCAGTTAAAGTTTTTGGTTCTATAGGAGTTTTTTTGGAAGGCCTCCATTCCAGAGTGCACCACAATGGAAATTTGTCCAAAATCCACTCTTCATGTTTCAGGTCCATGACTGAAGGGATGAGAGCAAAGGGAGTTTGGTTTTTTTCTGAATTGTTTCAGTTTCAAGGATAGCTTGGAAATTGTTAATCCTGTGTGAACATGGGCTCCTGAGATTCAATGTTCCAAGGAAAATCAAAATCACTAACACATTGCTTCCTAAAGTTGACTTTGTGCACATTTCAGAATGCCATTCCTGACACTGATTGTGATCCAACTACTTTGTGTTTTTTGCAAGGGCCTGGACGGGATAAGGGGGAACGGCCTCATACTGCCAGGGGGCAGGGTTAGATGGGATATTGGGAAGGAATTCTTCCCTGTGAGGGTGGGCAGGCCCTGGCACAGGGTGCCCAGAGCAGCTGTGGCTGCCCCTGGATCCCTGGCAGTGTCCAAGGCCAGGCTGGATGGGGCTTGGCGCAGCCTGGGACAGTGGAAGGTGTCCCTGCCCAGGGCAGGGGGTGGAACAGGATGGACTTTAAGGTCCCTTCTACCCCAAACATTTTACAGTTCTGTGTTTACCACTCCCCAGTAAGCGTCACGTGGTGTCTTTACCCACAGTTGAAGTTTCTGAAATGCTGATTTCAGTGCAGAGAGGGAAGGGAACATTTGTTATTGTGATTTGTGGAGAGGGATGAGGAATGTGAAGTCCACTCTTGTGTTACTGTTGCTCGCCTCTGATGAGCACATTATATTTCAGAACATAGACCATATTAGTAATTTCTCCTTCTGGTTAATTCTGGTAACTTGGAACATTTTGGAGAGTAATTCTTACTCAGTTTACAAACTCACATTTTGCTTGTTGTTCCCCAGAGTTACAGTGTTCATGCTTAAAATGACCTCTGACAAACCAACAGATGCCTTGTGGCATCACAGGTTTGTTCAACCTGGCTGATTTAGTTAAAAAAACAAGATTATGGAAGAGAAATCATGGGTTTGATCTTTCATTGTGGGCACTACATCTTGGGAACAACCTTGAATGATCCCAAATGAGTATCCTGAGCTCTGTCCTGGTCTCATTTCTGTGTTTCACCTGCTTAGTTCATGGGAATACGTGTGGGGTGTTCATAGCAAGACTTGATTCCCACCTTGCTCTACCAATGGTGCTATGAATTTTCCCATTATTCAACTACTTTCTGCAAAATACTGTAAGAGTATTTGAGTCCTGGCAAGGAATTAGTTGGAATTTTTTTCTTTATTTCTTCCTGTCTGCATTAAGGTGACTTCTCTCCATTGAAGGCAGCAGAGTGCAAAACTAACACTTCAGAGGCTTACTCAGTGTTTGGAGGGTGCATGGCAGAAGCAATTTTGTGTAGGGAACTTTCTTCTTCTTACATGTGCATTTTAGCTCTTAGATCCTTCTACAGCCCCTCTGCAGCTGCAGAGGAAAGATTTTTGTCTGCATTTTCTTCCTTGCAGGTTGCCAGTGGCCAGGTCAGCTCACGGTGCAACAGTGTACAGTGACAAGCTGTGGATCTTTGCTGGATATGATGGCAACGCACGGTATGGGGCAGTATCACCCACTCCTTGACTGCTTTTGTGAAATCCCAGCCCCTCAGTTTCCACCTCTGTAGAGATACTTCCATATTCCAAGGGATTTAAACACTCGGCTGAAGTTTTGCAAACCCAGTCTGTTGTTGAGCATTGCACTTTTGCAATTCACTGGTTTGTGTTCAAATAAGTATGTGCTTAAAACCTAGAGATGTAGTTACTCAGAGTAGCTGTGGATGTGTAATTTGACAGTGTGCTTGGTTGTCAGGATGCAAAATGATCTTTGGAATTTGGCAAATGCGCATTTCTTCAAAGATTCCCGGCACAGGCCAGCTGATGTTGCTGGAGACTTAGCGAGCAAAGCCTGGATTTGCTGTGAAATCATCTGACAGAACTAAGAGCAACGTGTCAGTTTTTTCTCAGAAATCTCTGTGAATATGTAATATTTAGGTTGAAGAGAGGTGGGAGTTTGTATGGGGAAGGACTGGAAATGAGTGGTGCTGAGATGTTAGAGAGAGCCTGGTGCTTTGTCCCACAGTAGCTCCTTGCATTTGCTGTTGGTCTGTCATGGAACAGTCAATTCTGGACATGTCATTTCTTTTCTGTCGTGATGAACTTAAGGAGTAATTTATGTTGATGTACAATATTTGCATCATGAGAGCACATGGAGATTGTCACAAATGAGGAGCTGGGTTGCCTCCTCCTCTGAGGAGAATCTTCAGAAAAGTGTCCAGCTCCACAAAGTCTCCAGGAGAACTGCTGCTAATCAGGAAAACAGATGGGATGTCTTTGTTGTTTCTGGAGGAGGAATCAGTGTAAGATGCATGACTCTGTGGGATTGTTCAGTGCCAGCTTAGGGAGTCCCCCAGGGCCTTGGGTAGCTGTAAGGAAGGAGGGGGTGAGAGGAGCTGTCTACTTTATGTTAAATATGTCTAATCATGTTAAAAAATGTCTTTTTATGGAACTTGAGCCTCCAGGCAGATTTGAACAAAGGAAACATCTGTAGTTACTGTGAGTAACTTGTTCTGGGAACAGCACAGTCAGAGATGTGTCAGGTTACCTGCTTCATCCTCCTTTGTGTATTTAAGGAAGGATTCAGCCATGTAAATAATTGTTGTGGTCAGTCTCAGTACTTACCAGGGATGAGCAGAAGGACCAGGGTAATAAGTGGTATTTTGTAAAAATCCTGAAGATTAAATAGCTCAAATCCTTAAGCTCCAGGCTGAGTTGCTGTATGTAGCTGTTAACTGCAGTGTACTTGTAACTAGAAAGATGCTGAAGCAAGCTAGAGTGGGGCTGTCAAATTTAGGTATCGGACAAAAGGATTCTAATAATTGTTTTTCTGTCAGTGGAAGTAGGAGATTCTTCCTGTGCAGAAGGAATGTTGATGAAATAGTATTTCTGTCCTTTCAAGACCATTACCAGAAATTAACTGTTTCAAATCAAGCATTTTTTTGTGTTATGGCACAGATTAAATGACATGTGGACAATAGGCCTGCAGGACAGAGAGCTGACCTGCTGGGAAGAGGTAAGAAGCTTTAATGTCAACTAGCACACAGAATTCTCTTTTTTGGTTTTAATACACAATTATTTAAAATTTCCCATGCTAGACTGCACTGCTCTTTCTCCAAAATGTGTTTTTCACCCACAGTGAAAAGAAACAGTTCAAATTTGATTTGGTCTGGGTATTTGGAAAACCAAGTGTGTATGAAAGGGTGATTTTTTTGCTTGTGAATCTGTGAAGTGAACTTGGACTTCCCATGGGGGATTTGCTGTGCCCTCTGTGGAAGGGCCTGCGTCCCCACTTTGACCACTGCATTCCCACTCAGACCACAGACTGGGAGCTTTGCTGGCCAGCTGACTAAAGTCCTGGTCCTTACAGTACTGGGAGCTTTAAAAAACGTGGCCTCCCAACCTTTTTATCCAGGGAAAATCAGTGTGTGCAGACACGTAAGCACAGCAGGAGTCAATTACCTGTCACCAGCTTTACAGGGCCCGTGCCATGTGCTCAGTCTGGCTGCACCTGTGTCCTGTGGCCCTGCAGCATCCTCAGCATGTGGAGTTGTGCACTGTAACAATGCATTTCTGATTTTGAACTTAATTACCTTTCAGATTGAACAAAGTGGTGAAATTCCTCCTTCCTGCTGTAATTTTCCCGTGGCGGTTTGCAAAGACAAGATGTTTGTTTTCTCTGGCCAGAGTGGAGCAAAGATTACCAATAATCTCTTCCAGTTTGAATTCAAGGAAAAGATGTAAGTGTAGACAGATAAGTTTTGCAAAATCCACATAATCCTTGAATGCTTGAGTTGAGAAATGTAGTACTTAATGGGTGCTGAGGAAGAATGCTGCGTCTCCTGGTGAGGAAGGATAGAGTTAGAAAATTCAAAAGAATTGTGAAAAAATGCCCTGTTTCCTGTTTCCTGTCGCAGCTGGACACGGATCCCCACGGAGCACCTGCTGCGGGGCTCGCCGCCCCCTCCCCAGCGGCGCTACGGGCACACGATGGTGGCCTTCGACCGGCACCTCTATGTGTTCGGGGGGGCTGCGGACAACACGCTGCCCAACGAGCTCCACTGCTACGACGTGGACTCCCAGACCTGGGAGGTCATCCAGCCCAGCCCAGACAGTGAGGTAAAACCTTCAGCTCGTGTTTTTTCCTTTATGCTCCATTTTTTTTGACTCGTTTTTGCCATGGACATGTTGTGATGAGAGCATCAGCTTTTAGCTAAATAATAGCAACTCCTTCCCACTGATGGTTAATCAGCTCAAATATTGTGGGCAGCAGTCCTTAAAAATTAGTCAGTGTTGACACATCTAAAACTTTGCTTAACACTTTTTAAAGAAATACCATGAAATGCTTTGATATGTGTTATGAGTCAATCATTTGTTCAGTCAAAAGCTGAACAATGAATTCAGTGTGTACCAGTGGTTCTTCGCTTGGCTGTGTGATGCTCTTGAAGCAGAATTCAAAACTAGACAAGGTTTGACTTGTCACCGTAATGGCCATGTGCATAAAATCTTATAAATTCTGGTTATACATAGAGGTGTGGCTGGAAAATAGTAATACGGAGGCTCAGAAAAGTCTGTTTTAACATACTTGCATTAATAAGAGATATAAATTTTAAAATGTCTGGTTTTTACATGGACATCAAAAGGCTGTAGACCACCAATTGCCAAGGAAACACTCCAAATGAGACAATACTAAAAAAAAAAAAAAAAAAAAAAAGGAACATATGAACCTATTTCTTTTGCTACTTGCTACTCATGGCAAGGCAGCGACTTGTGTGATAAAATGTCAGTGTTTTTTCATAGCACACTCACAGATCCTGTCTGGGATCAGCTTGTATTCCAGGTAGAAGTGCCAAGGGTTCACCTGGTTTCAGTGCACATTTCAGGTCACGTTTCAGTAAGTGAGGATCATTTAATCCCTGAGTGCACAAGCAGTTGGTTCCCTGAAGCCCATACCAGCGTGTGTGGTTGCTGGCTTTGGAACAGCAGCATTCACTGTTTGTTAATGTGAACAGATTTTATCTTAAGCCATGTCAAGGTACTGCAGCTGATGGCACAGTAGGTTTAGGGTGTGAGCTGCTCTGTGGGAGGAGATGCTCCGTGTGTGTGCTGTGCACACAACTGCATAGCCTGAGGTTACACCTCAGAGAGCTGAGTGTTGGAAGACTTGGGATCAGGTGCAGAGTTACTGATTTAGCCAGCATAGGTGTGACAGGGCTCACCCCCCCAGTGCTGTGCTGTGTGATGTGTTTGGTGTGTTTATGTGTTTGCAGACACGTCACAGCATTGGATGAGCCCACACACACACTGCATGTAATTAACCATGCACATGGGCCTCGTTGGGAACTGTTACTTGACCAGAGTATTTCACAGTAGCCTATTTAATGCTTTACAAAGCTGATTTATTGTCACGTGAAAGTAATAAAGCTGCATCTTCAACTTTCTAAAGCCACAGTTACCTTCAGGATTGTAGATGCTGTTCTGTTCCTGCCGGTGTTACTGTTTGATGTGTGAGGCTTCAGCAGGCATTGGTTCTTTGGGACACAAGTGCTTATTGCTTCCAGGAGCAGAACTGCTCCTGGCAGTGCTGCAAACCAGCATTATTCCCTGAGTTATCCCCTGCTAAATTTCATTTCAGATTTCAAAGCTCTTTTCTTCATCTGTCTGTAATCCAAAACAGAAGTCTGTTAGTTGCCTTTGTTGTATTTTGGAGTTTCTTTCTCTGGTACTACAGCATCTAGAGACTGATTTGGTAGAAATGGGAGGTGAAACTGAAGTGCTGTGGAAACACGTGATAGTAAATTTTCCTAAAAGACCGATTACCTGCAAAACCTGAAAGACTTTTGGTGTTTTAAGTGAATTTTAAATTATTTTGTGTCTTCTGGAGTCATAACTAGGTAATTTCTCAGAATCATTTTCCTAAAGTTTCTATGAGCTTTTGGCAAAGACTTCTAAAAATAGCAATGAATCTCTAGTACCATCCTGTTCCCTGGACACTCTGAACTTGGATTTTCCTTTTTTATCTATCTCTATGAACAAATTTATTCACATTAATTTGAAACAAAATAGAAGTCGATAAGTGCAATGCTGTCTCAGCACTTCATGGTTTCTGCTGTGTGTGAGGTGATAGTGACCTCTGTTACTGTGCAGCAGAATGACCTACCTTGACTTTTAGAGTTGGGTTTTTTCTTTCCAATGGATGGATTGTAGAGTTTACATTCTGCTTGCACTGTATTATGTGATAGGATCTTAGAAATGCTGCATTACAACTTTGCTTAACTGCACTATGGCAAGGTTACTTTCTTACTCATGTGATGCATATCCTTAATTCTTTCTTCTTTTGGACATTTACCACGGAGTGGGTAAAGCCTCTGGAGTCCCAGATAAGAAGGTTTGGTGCTAAATGAGCTCTTAAGTCAGTGGTGATTTTTACAGTACTTTGCAAAAGAGATTACAGAAGAGATTTCTTACGCTGAAGGAGAGTGATTACTGCCATTCCAGTCTTGTTCTCTGAATTTAGCCAGCCCTGAGGAGCTTTTCAGGGTGATTTGGACTTTTCTGGGAGTGATTTGGACTTTTCAGACCTATTTATGCCAGTAGGAGGAATAGGCTGTCAGATGGAGATTGTATGTCCTCTGCTACCCTGTTATGGGCAACGCAGAAGGTGACAAGTCACACAAGGCTGAAGAATCTTGAGGTTGTTACCTGGAAAGGGTGGCACAATTTGGGCATTAATCACAACAAAGCACAGTGAGTTCTAGGAAGGTCCTAGAGGCACTTCTTGAGCACAGACTGCAGTCATGTGTCAGGTGCTGCAGGTGCCCTGAGACAGTCTGGCATTTTCTGCATTTTGAGCAAACAGGTAGAACCTGGGAACAGGTCTGGCAATGGACCTATTGTAGTTCTCTGCCCAGGGTGCTCAGAATTCTTGGTAGTGCCTCGCTGTGGGATGGAGGATGGGAAATGACTTAATGGGTAGAAGAGGGCAAACTGAGATGGAACAGGTCAGTACTTCAAAAATAAACCAGGAGCTCTCATTTTATGCCTTAGGATGTCTCCAAAATGAATAACAAGACATCCTTGCTGAGCTACACAATTGCAGTCTGTAGCTCCTCAAACCTATATAGAGTATGTGTACATATGTACTGTACAGAGCACACAGAGCTATTCCCCATCTTCGCTGTTAGATGATCTTCACAGCTGGGGGTTCTGCTTTTCTAAGGCAGCCACAGGAATATCTTGAGTCCTTGCCTGCCTGCATAACACTGCCAAAGCTTCCTGGCATGCTGGATTTTTTTTTTACGGGGCTACTGGAGGATTTCAAAAACAAGAAATAGATTTTTTTGTTTGCCTCGAGTTTTTCTATTGAACTCAAAATATCTTTTACTTTCTGAAGAAGGTTGGAAGCAGCATAAGAAATCAGCAGGCAGTAAGAGGAAAAATGCCCCATGTTGCACAGTTGACAGACACATGTACACGTGGCAGTCATGGCTTGTGCTACAGAGAGGAGTGTTCTGCAGGGAATGACAGGAGCTCCAGGTCTGGCAGGGAGCGCAGCCAGTTGTGGACACAGACCCACAGGATCCAAGGTGATGTTTAGAGCAGCCACTGCCTCATAGAGCAGGGTGTTAAGTCAGGAAGAAGAAAATTCTCCTTCCTCACAGTTCCTGTCATCTCCCTGTGGCTGCAGGGGCTGGTGAGTCATCCATCTCTCCTGAAGTTATGAGGGAAATCTCTAAAACTTGTTCTGGGAAACCTTTCAGTCTCACAATTAGGCCTTTCAAAGCCAAGAGCAATAAAAATTTCCAGTTTTCAAAGCTCTTAATTTTTCTTTTAATAAGCCAAAATGGAGGTTAATGTGCTGGTAACCTTCTTGGGCTTACTTGGAGGCTCAGTTTTGGAGGTTTTCAGATGGATTACAGTGACGTGGTTTGTGGGCAGCTGAGGAAGATTAAAAGGATTTAGTCATCCTCCTGGGGGTGAGTCTGCCCCAGTCTCCTTGTGCAGAGATCAGTTACCCCTCGAGGTATCTTCAGGCAAGAGAATCGTGTTACTATGTGCACAATGCCCTGAATTCCTGCAGTGAGCCCCCTAACAAGATCTGCCTCACAGGTGGGCAGAGTAGTTGTCAAGGTATCGTGTTCTGCTGGGAGAGATAAAACTGAGCATTTCACAATCCAGAGAGAAGACTGACATTTTTGATGTTTATAAAAAATATGTGCTGTTCAGGCTTGCATCCTTTCTAAAAAAACTCTTTTAAAAATGTAGGAGCTTCATGCCAGTGCCCTTTGCAGGTCTGTGCTCAGTGAGCTGGAGAGAGACATCTTGAAAATGTTTGTATTTACAAGAATCTGCATATCAGAGTAACTGCAGCTAACTATTGCACAGCTCCATTTCTCTTTGTCAATTCTATGTTCATATCCTTTCTGAGGGGTGTTCATTATTACATCCTTTTCAGCATGTAATAATAAAACAGTATTCTCCCAGAGAAAGCAAAATGCAAATGATGTGGATTGATAGGCAGAAGGAATATTTCTGTAACTCACTCACTGGTAAGGAATTGTAACAACACAGATTTAACATGACCCAATTAAGGTGGTATAAAATTGAGTAAAATAGAAAGACTTGAAATATGCTTTTTGAATGAGGAGCAGTTACTCTGTCTTAAATTTTTGCCAACAACCTTGAAAGACAACAGAAAATCACAGCTTTCCTCCAATATTTACTGATTGTCCTGAGTTTTACCAATTACTGATTACATTAACAGTCCACTCAGGGATTTAGATTTCTTCCTATGGTGGGTGCAAACAGTCCATGTTTCAGTTTGGCTGTAGGATACATTTATGAACGGAGTGTGTGGTCTGGGCTTCATGGTTTCCCTTACAGCATCCCTGGAAACAATGACTTAAATTCCCAGTTCTTGTGGGGAGCTGAGAGAGCTTCTGGTGGTCTCAAATGGCTGGAAGTGCTGTGATATTCTTGGTTCTAGAAGCTGACACAGTGTAGTGTCATTAAGCAACTAAATACATGATCATTGCATTTATTAGATAGATCTTCCAGTATAACATCTCCCCATGTTGTGTTCGCAAACCAGGGAGGTTGTTCAGAGAAGAATGATTGAAGATGGGAAGTCCAGTGACCAGCTGTGAAGTGAAGTCTCTTTTAGGTGTAGGAAATTAAATCTTCCCTGGCTTGCCTGGGGAACAGAGGGTTTTTAATCTATTAGTGAAAGATAAAACAAGATCCGGTCACTCTTCTAGTTGAAACTAGAAATATCCAGACTGAAAAAGAGGAAAACAAATGTTTACAAATTGTATAGAATGAGAGTAATTATTTATTAGAACATTTTATCAGAGTGTTTTTGGTAAAGTCTTCATTACACTTAAACCAGGATTTGATATTTTCTAAAAGGAAAGTTTTCCTCAAAGAAAGTCTCAGTTTCAGTACCTCTTCACGGAAGTCTGGTAGGTTGGTTTATTCAGGAAGTCAGGTTAAGATCTCAAAAGTACTATTATGGTTATTGGATTTTTGAAAGCATGCCACATGCCAAAGAGAAACAAATGACTGGTCACTGGATTTCTGTCAGCTGTTGTCAGATTTCAATATATGATCTTTTGTGACACATTCATTGGATTTGGCTGGAGTTTGGCTTGCTCTTCAAACTGCCTCATCCTCTCTGATGAATTAATTATACATGAACATTGCTCTTTAAAGCTGCAACTGATATATACTAAAACAATTTTAAAGGAAATAACATTTACTATTATTACAACTGTAAATAAATTACAGACAGCCTCATACCCTGACCTTTGTGGTTATGCTGCCACGTGTTTGGATGTCATTGTTAATGGATTTACCTTCCTGTTTCCATTCTGTGTTCTCCAGTGAGTGTCAGATGGAAAAATCTCATTCTCAGTGTAGAGCACAATTGCAAACGATGTCTCTGTTGCATCCCCTGTCACTTACTGTAACCAGAGCTGGTATTGCAACAAGCTTTTGTTATTATGACTTTGCTTCTGTATGTGGTGATTTAGCCCAGAACCCCCCCGTGTGCTGGGCTGAGCCCCCAGCGTGGGCAGCAGGGCAGGGGGGGATTCTGCCCCTGTGCCCCGCTCAGCTGAGCCCCCACCTGCAGAGCTGCCTCCAGCCCTGGGTTCCAGCACGGGAAGGACCTGGAGCTGCTGCAGCGAGTCCAGGGGAGGCCACAGAGCTGCTCTGAGTGTGGGACTCCCTCTGCCCTGGAGCCAGGCTGGGAGAGCTGGGGGTGTTCACCTGGAGAAGAAAAGGCTCTGGGGAGAACGTAGAACCCCTTCCAGGGCCTAAAGGGGCTCCCAGAGAGCTGGAGAGGGACTTTGGATAAAGGCCTGGAGGGACAGGACAAGGGGGAATGGCTTCCAGCTGCCAGAGGGCAGGGTTAGATGGGATATTGGGAAGGAATTCTCCCTGTGAGGGTGGGGAGGCCCTGGCACAGGTTGCCCAGAGAAGCTGTGGCTGCCCCTGAATCCCTGGAAGTGTCCAAGGCCAGGCTGGACGGGGCTTGGAGCAACCTGGGCTAGTGGAAGGTGTCCCCTGCCCGTGGCAGGGGTTGGAACAAGATGAGCTTTAAGGTCCCTTCCCACCAAAACCATCCTGTGATTCTGTGATTTATCTGGGGTTGTAGGTTTCTGCACCATGGTCTTCAACTTTCCATCTTCTGCTTCAGTCCATGACAGTTTCTGTATTAACAGCTCCATATGTGGAAGTGCTGCTTACAGAGGTGATCCTCTGCTTTGCATTGCTGTTAAGCTGCAATAGATCATTTATGTTGACAATGTAGTTATGGCAATCTCAGTAAATACACTGCGGACAAAATATTTTTGGCTTTCTGACATTAGTGTGGTGTTGAAGGTTTCATGAGATGTTTTGAGAAGTCTACCAGTGGAAATCCCTAAGAACAGGCTGGATTTTGTTCTCTCAGGAACAAAGTAAGTATTGTTGACCCTGTCTGAGGCAAAGGAAACAGCCTTTGAAGAGGTCCATTCTGTGTGTCTGTGATAGAGTTTTTATTCCCTGTTTTCTTGTCTGTACCATCAGAGGGGAAAAGTAAAAGCTAAATTTCCATCTTAGATGTAAATTAAATTTCCATTGTAACAAGAGCACAGCTGAGCTCCCAGCCCTGCAGTATGTTAAAGAGCAGGAGGAAGTCTTAGAATCACAAAAGTAGGTGGGTTAGAAGGACTTCAAGGTTTCAAATCCAAGCACATGCTCAGAGCAGGTCTGGTTGGGGCAGGCTGCTCAGGGCATTGTCCATTCCATTCCGTTCCATTCCAGTGTATCTCCAGGGTTAGAGATCCAGCAGCTTCTCCTGGCTTCCATCCAGTGCTTGTCCACTATCATGATCAAAGACATTTTCCTCTCACACTAAGAAGGAATTTCCTGTGCTGACTTGAGTCTATTGGCTCCTCTCTTCCCACTGGGCACCTCTCTGAAGAGCCCCTCTGACATCCCTGCACACCTGGAAGAAGGTGCCTCTTTTGCTTTCTCTTCTCTCGTGCATCCTGTGCTCCAGCCCTTGATCACAACCTTGATGTTGGGTCCCTCCACCAGACTTGTTTGTGTAGGTCAATGCCTTTCTGTACTGGGGATCCCAGAACTGGCAGAGCGCTTTAGCTGGGGACTTAAAAATAGTGAGTAGAGGAGGACAAGTCCCTTCCCTGAGCCCACTGGCGCAGCTGAGGGGCTGCTGGCCGTGCTGCTGGAGGACGCTGCTGAGCCCTGTGCAGCTCCTTGTCCACCACATCTGTGTTCTGCAGAGTTGTGTTCTAGAAAGCCAGGCCCCAGCCTGTATCATTGCAAGGAACGACTGTCCCAGGGCCGAGACTTGGCAGAACTTCCTGAGGTGCCCAGCAGCCCATTTTCCAGCCTGGCTAAGTCCTTTGGAATATCAGCCTCCACCATTTCAACTGCTCCAGACAATTTGCTATCAAGCATAGACTTGATGAGAATGCAGTGCCCTCTATGACCCATGAAGCATTTTGAAGGGGATGATCAGGTTACTCGGGAAAGATTTGCCTTTGGTAAATCCTTGCTGACTGGTACCAGTCACCTCCTTCATGTGGTGGAAGTACCTTCCAGGAAGATTTTTCTCCATAACTTTCTTGGGACAGCAGTGCAGTTGCCTGGTTCATGGTTAGCTGTCTTCCCAAAGTTCATACCAGGCCAGATTTTTAAAATTAATAGGTACTTTTTGGGTTATAAAGAGCACTTTGGTTACTCTTGGGTACCTGCAGTGATAAACTGGAAGAGTCCATTGCCATAATCTGAAAGGAATGACAGCCTAAGGAAAGGCCCAATAAAGGAACATCAGCCTGTGGAAAGGCTCAGTAAAATCCTTCAGCATTTCCCTGCTTTTCTTCGTTTGTAGACCTGTGTGTCTTGAAGCTCAGCCTAACATGTGTCTGTTCCAATTTTGTCTGAAAGCAGAGATTGTCTGCACCCAGCATGGGAAAACATTTTAAATCCTTAAACCTCCTTGAACTGAAAGACTATCCAAAGCTCTGTCTGTCCATCTGTTTGAGTTTGATGCTGTTGCTTGGTGTAACAGTGGGGAAACAATCTCGTGTATCAACAGCTCCCAGTCAACATCTCCCAGTAGTGGCAACTCATTTGGACCTGTTGTAGCTTACATTTTTCTTCCAGTTTCGGAGAAAAATAGATTATTTTTTTACCTCTTAATTTATGTTGGTTCACCAAGTTAGTTTGTTGATGGCTTTAGGTCTTTTTATTTCATTTTGGCTTTAAGCTTTTAATGGTACTGGAGGATAGAGAGACTCACTGGTGTTCCTGGGTTGTGAAAGAAATCTGTGCACATTATTACTGGCTTTTGAGTTCAATGCAGCAGTTACCTTCTGAAATACCTGCTTATTCATAGCTGAGTGTGAGGAAAATTAACATTTACACAGTTATAAATCTGTTCTGTAAATATAAGAAGGCTTCTGAGGAGCTGAGAGTAAGAAAACTGAAACAACTGCAGAGGATTTGATTTTAGCAATGTCGTAGTATTGCCCATAATGTTGAAATTTCTATCAAGAAAAGCACTGAAACATATTAAAATGAGAGTCAGAGAGAGAAGATAAGCACTGCAAGAGCACAAGTAGTCACAGCCTGCAATAATAGCATAGCTAATGCATTCCTCACAGCCAAGAGAGTGAATCTCACTACAAGCAAGTTGGGTTTTTGTCCCTGACCCAGTTCTGCCGGCAGTGCAGAAGAGCTGGGCGAGGCTGTGGCCAGGCCCAGGCAGAGCTGGGCCCTCGCAGGGCTCTGTGTGTGCTGCCGACCTACCAGCTGAGAGAGCTTCATCCTCTTCCAGTGTGTCAGTCAGCTCTGACATAAAGAACAGGTTGTCACTTTGGGGTGGTCCATCTGCCCTGTTTTTTCATCAAGACAAAATGTGGGAAGGCTGTCTCAGACTTGGGAATATTCCCTCTTAGCTTGTAATCTGCATTTTGCCTGCTTACAGTGAGCAAACCCCTCAGCTTCTCATCCTCATCCCTGGAAGCGTCCATGGCCAGGCTGGATAGGGCTTGGAGCACCCTGGGCTAGTGGAGGGTGTCCCTGCCATGGCCGAGGGTGGAACAAGATGAGCTTTAAGGTCCCTCTCAACCTGAACCAGTCTCAGATTCTGTGATTTGTGAAGAGCCATTGGGAGGAAGAGGGCAGACAAAAAGCAATTAGTGCAAAAGATTTCATTGCTGTATGTCTCTGTCATTGCACAAACCTTGAGAAAACTACACAGCTAAAATGTTGATGGTTCAGTCACAGTGATGGACTCCAAACAAGACCACGGAGCTTTTTCTGGACTGACTCTGAGTGTTCTGGATACACAGGGATGATCTTCTGGTGCTGGTCTTCTGGGACTGCTGCTCCATGTCTGGTCTCTCATGCCTCCCATCTATACTTTTACACACTTTTGTTTTTAAACCTTTTAACCAGGTGTCCTACCCAGCAGTGGCTGAGAGAGTATCTGCCCCAGAGGAAGCTCCCACTGTGCCCTTGAGAGAACGGGGTTAAAAAAAATCTTGGGATGTATTTGGTTTAGATTTCAGCATAGCAACAGTTAAACAAGGATCTACAGCAGACTCAGAGGTAAATAAACACTTGGAAGTGAAAAAGACTTCAAAAATGGAAATCAAACTTATTCAAGGAGAGAGAGAAATTCCACCTTCATATATGCCTTTTCTTTTCTGCTCCTTTTTTTCCCCCTTGCAATTTATCATGAGCTATTTAACTTAAGCTGTAATCCAAGAACCATTTAAGCCTTGGCTCTGCATGTGCAAGTTCTAAATTGCATAGAGCAGGCTACTATTGACCCCTGAGTGGAAATGATTCATTTTACTTCTTTAACTATTTAATTTTACTTTACATTGCTTCAACTTAATTTAGTAAGGACTTCAAGCAAAGCTGAATGTGTTCCTGGTGAGGTCAAAATTTAAATCAATGAGTTTATGAAGGGGTTTGCACAGGTATTACTGAGTTTATTTTAAAGTATATGTGCTCAGGCCCAGAGTTAATGCTCAGGGCTGTAATCTCACCTATTTGAATGATTGCTGGGTGCTCTGGCAGAGGGAGAGGCAACTCTAATGTACAGCTTTGGGAGTCAAATGAGAACCCTGATGAGCAGCACAGGACAAACTCCATTTGTGCTGTCTAGACAAGCTGCAGTGCAAGTCTGAGCATAAGAAATGAGAGGAAAAAAAGACTTATGAAATACTTTTATTTTGAAAATGATGGCTTGAGTCATTCCAGCAGTGTGGAAGGGTGTACTGAAAGGAAAGCAAAGGTGACGGATGAGATCTGCTTTTGAAAGCAAAGATTCCAGCTTGTAAAGATGCTCAGATGCAAATCTCATTAACCTTAAATAGAGAAACCACTCCAACAGATGAAACAGGGCAATGTAGCTCAGAGAGGGGTGCCAGCCCCCATCACTGGAGGTGTCAGGATTGAATCTAGAATTTCTTCTGTCAGGCACTGTTAATAAAGTAAGGAGATCACATTGATGGAGAGGTAAGTACAGGATCTAGAGCTGACAAATACGTTCAGATTGGCAGTGCCTCTTAGTCGGTGATTTTTAGCATTCCTGTATGCACCAGGAATGACAAAGACAAATCCCTTTGGATTCACACGGGACCATCTGGAGTTGTGCCAGCAGATGAAATTAGAATCATAGAACTACAGAACCATTAGGGTTGGAAAAGACCTTCAAGATCAGCACTGCACATTCACCACTAATCCATATCTCCAAGTGCCACGCACCTTTTGAACACTTCCAGGGATGGTGACTCTGTCACTGCCCTGAGCAGCCTGTGCCAATGCTTACAACCCTTTTTATAAGAAAATGTTTCCTAATATCCAGCCTAAACCTCCCCTGCTGCAATTTGAGCCGTTTGCTCTCATCCT